>NC_136337.1:493602-646694 GCF_964198595.1 Lampetra fluviatilis | reverse complement strand
CCTCTGCGGTTGCGGGTCACAGTGCCTCTTGAGCCACCTCCCTGCCACCCCGGGGAGTCGACAGCACGGAGGGCTGGGGGTGAAGGGAGCCGCAGGGGGCAGCAGAGGAGAGAGAGCGACCTCCCATTTAACGAAGGTTCACGGCGGACTTCTGCAGAGAGCCTTGGTGGCCGGAGAAGAGATTGGCGTGGAGGGGAGTGGAGTGAGATGAGAGGGGGAGAGGGATGAGAGTGCGTGGAGGGGAGTGGAGTGAGATGAGAGGGGAGAGGTAGGAGAGTGCGTGGAGTGGAGTGAGATGAGAGGGGAGAGGTAGAAGAGTGCGTGGAGTGGAGTGAGATGAGAGGGGAGAGGTAGGAGAGTGCATGGAGTGGAGTGAGATGAGAGGGGAGAGGTAGGAGAGTGCGTGGAGGGGAGCTGAGTGAGAAGAGAATGGAAATGAACAAAAGCTGTGCCGCTGTTCGTGCCCTCGTAAAAGTCGGACCTCTTCGCCTCCGGAGTTCAGGAGGTTCTCTACGCTGACTCCATCAATCCGGAGACGGATGTCGGCTGCTGACGGACGCGGCGCACGCGGCCGCCTTCGCGCGTCCACCCCTCGTCCACCCCTCGTCCACCCCTCGTCCACCCCTCGTCCACCCCTCGTCCACCCCTCGTCCACCCCTCGCCCACCCCTCATCCCGGTCTCGGCGTCTTTGAGATTTAACGAGACCAAAACGCCGTGAAGTCATTTCGCTCGGGGGGGGGGGGGGGGGGGGGGGGTGTGGGTGTGGGAGACACTGCCGCCGTGCAACGGTCAGCAAGCGATCCAAGAGGTCGCGGGTTCGACTCTGTCCACCGGCGTCGGAGTTGGTACGACCGTACACGTTTCTTAAATACCCCTCACCCCCCCCCGTCACCATGCACTCACAACCAGAAGCTCACGTCCAAGTAAAGGCCGATGAGCCGAGAAACTCTCGTTCAAGGGCAGCTCCCTTCGCCAAGCCGCATTGATCAGGTCAGGCAAACAAATACCGCCCCACCGCTCCCGGCACCTTCACCGGTGTGCGACAGGGCACGCCGGTCCCGCGCGTTGCTCCCCACGCCGCTCTCACACCTTGGGTGCTCCCGGCTGGATGTTCCACACCGGGATCTCGCGTCCGAAGATTTCTTCTCTCTCTTTCTTTATCCCTTTCGTCTCCTTTCCTTATTTTTTTAAACTCTTTTTCTCTTTTTTCATATTTTTTCTATTCCTTTTCTTTTTTTATCTTTTTCTTCTCCTTTTTCTCTTTTCTTTCTCTTTTCTATTTATTTTTCTCTCTTCTCTTTTTCTCTCTTTTTTCTCTTTTCTTTCTATTTTTCTCTTTTTTTCTGTTCTTTTTCCTGTTTTTATTTCACTATTTTTTTTTCTCTCTTATTTGTTTATCTTTATTTTTTTATAATTTTAAACTATTTTTTCTATTTTTTTTTCCCTCTTTTCTTTTTGTTCTCTCTTTCTCTCGATCTTTTTTTCTATCTTTGTTTCTCTTATTTTATCTCTTTTTTTAAAAATATTTTTCTCTCTTTTTCTTTCTCTTTTTTATCTTTTTTCCCCTCTCTTCTCTTTGTTCTCCCTTTTTCTCGATCTTTTTTATATCTTTATTTATTTTTTCATTTTATTTTTTCTCTCTTTTTCTTTCTCTTTTCTCTCTATTTTTTTTCCCCAAACAAGAAAATTGGCTGAGCAAGGTCCGGCCCAAACCCACTGACCCCCCCCCCCCCCCCACACACACACCACTCTAAAACGTGAACGCTTTAACGGGTAAGCATCAGCACGTTGGCGTTCTACTGATTGAGATGAAGCTAAGATGAGAACGGAACCACGCAGAGGAACCAATCTTGAATCTGAATCTTGTATTTGGACTGCAAGAGGAATCCGATGAGTTATGAAGCTCTTTTATCAACAGATGTCCAGGAGGGGCACGGGGTTAAAAACGTTACAATGCCAAGCAGTTACACAAACATGATTGTAGTGCAAAGTACAAGAAAGGTAAACAAACCACACACAAACACAAATACAACAACTAAACCATCCCCATCCTACCAGGCAAAGCCCACTGAGGCATCAACTTATTGTTCACAAGTGACCTGGTCACAAATGACAGCTCAGCAAAGTGGCACCGTCATTTGTACATTTTGATCGCACCCAAAATAATATAAACGAGTCTAAATGAGCGATGTTGATTCTAAATGTGGAGGGAAAAATCGGAGGACCCGGAGAAAAAAATCCACGGGACCACGGGGAGAGAGAGAGAGACACGCAGACTGCAAACATGGCCCAGCACTGAAAGACGACGCTGCATATTACTCGTTTGGGATCGCACTCACGCAGGAGCAGCAGCAGCAGCATGTTCCTCGGTGTACACCGCAAGTGAAGAGTGGGTTGGGGGTGGGTGGGTGGGGGGCGCACCCTCACGATGCCATGAGCCGTTCTCACGAGGTTCCTGCCAGGTTTGGTTGTCGCAGGAGGGCGCGGCGATTGCTGCTGCTGCTGCTACCGCTGTGGGTACGATCTCAGTAGGGTCACTTGTAGGGAATGTTTGAACATTGGGCCAATACCGGGTTACGTTGTATGTTGTTGTGGGTTTTTTTGTTTTCGAAGCTGTGGGAGGGAAACCGGACAACTCGGAGGGAAACCCGTGGAGAACAGGGGGTGGAGAACATAGCCGGGAGTCGAACCCAGGCCCCTTCGCGCCGTGAGGCACGGGGGGGTCACCACTGCGCCCGCGATCCTGCTGTGTTGTTTTATTTCACGAGGCTGCCGCTAACGTGCGCGTGTGTGCGCGCCCTCTTTTTTCTTCGCTCGCAAGACAGCGGAGTATACTTTGGAAAGTTAACACGGAGTTCGAGCTACATGGCGCGCGTACGATTAATTATTTTTGCAAGCCCGAAAATGATGACCCTCAACTGTAGAAGCAGCCGATGTATTTACGTCACGGCGAGACCGCTGAGTTGGGCTGTGGCAGGCGGGGGGTAGCGGTAGCGTGCGTTGGGTCCGCAAACAATCCATCGCTCTGGCTGCCGGATTCTAAGCTCTTTTTTTTCCTCCGAAGTGCCAAGGAATTTTCCCAGCGACTTTGTAACAGCGGCGGGCGAAGAGCGACCGCAGCCACTTTGCCGTGTGCGCACCAACGACGACGACGGAATCATCTTCGGGCCTTTCCTCGAGAAATGCCTCGTGGTTCCCTCGTCCTCAGGTCACCACTGTCATCGGATTCCCCTTGTAGTTTGAATATTGTATTCAGACTACAGGGGGAATCCGATGAGCTAGAGAGCTCTTTTTCACAGATGTCGGGTCACGAGGTTAGAACGTTACAACAACAGGGAGTTACACACACACGATGGAAGTGCAAAGTCCTTGAAAACAAACCCATGCACATACAACAACAAAAAACTAAACCATCCCTAGCGTACCAGGCAAAGCCCACTGAGGAATCTTATTTTTTCAGAAGCGACCTGGCCACCAACGATAGCTCAACAAAGTGGCCCCATAATTTGCGCCTTTATCGCAGCAAAATAATCTCAAAAAACAAAGACATCGGGACCACGGTGCATTTCTTCAGGAAGCACCGATGGATTTCTGCGCAGGGCGCTTTTTACACGATGTTGCCCTCCTGCGCTGTGTGAAGGCTCCTCGGGGTCTCGCGTCCCACATTTTTGCCCTGTCGCGATGGGCGCTTCTCATCATTGACGGACTTCGTTAACGGTTTCACACTTAACAGTATTAAACCGTTCACGAAGGTGACCCCGCCTCCCCCCCTTCGTGGCGGGTCACCGCCGAGGCGGAGGTCCGCTGTGCAGTGGAAGGGGAGCAGCGCTACTGAGTCTCCCACTTAACGAGCCGCTCGTTCCACTCTTCCACTCGTTTCCCAGCTCGCTAATCCCGCCCCCACCCCCCCACGAATCCAGGTGGACTTGGCTGATTGTCGTTGTTGTCTTACTCAGGCGGGCATTAGTCCTGTGTGGAAACGTGCTCATTCCTTTCAAGCTTCCGTTTGGTTAAGGTAAAATTAAGCAAGCAGTTTAACGCGTAGCCTTTTCGCGACCAATATTATCCATAATAGAGGTGTTTTGGGTTAGATCGCGTATAAGTATATAAATGCGTCGTTAAACCCGTCAATGCCCGACACAGCCAATTAGATAGGTTTGTCGCGTAAACGAAACGTGCCAGTTTGTTACGAGTACAGCACACCGCTTGTGTGTTGGAGAGTAAACCCATTTTTACAATTAGAGAGTAAACCCACAATATTTACAATTGTAAATTAGAGAGTAAACCCACGGCACAGCCAATTAGTAAGTTCAGCACGCCGGTGTGTCGGAGAGTAAGCCCACTCGCGGAACACACAAGCGGTGTGTTGAACTAGTCACGAATTGTAAATTATAGAGTAAACCACGTAGGTAAATCACGTAGGTATAAAATAAATTAAATCGCGCCGTTTCGATCGCAACACAAGCAATCATCATCAGGTGGGAAAACCACAGCAAGAAGAGAGAGAGTCAATCATCATCAGGTGGGAAAACCACAGCAAGAAGAGAGGAGAGTCAATCATCATCAGGTGGGAAAACCACAGCAAGAAGAGAGAGAGTCAATCATCATCAGGTGGGAAAACCACAGCAAGAAGAGAGAGAGTCAATCATCATCAGGTGGGAAAACCACAGCAAGAAGAGAGAGAGTCAATCATCAGGTGGGAAAACCACAGCAAGAAGAGAGAGAGTCAATCATCATCAGGTGGGAAAACCACAGCAAGAAGAGAGAGAGTCAATCATCATCAGGTGGGAAAACCACAGCAAGAAGAGAGAGAGTAAAGCCACGAAGCAAACGAGGACATCGAAGAACAAGACGAAGAAGAAGACGACGAAGTTTCAACGGAAGAAAAGAATCGGATCGGCGAGCGCGCCGGCTGACCGCTGTCACAACCGCGGCAACGTCTGTGCGGAGAGAGAGGGAGACGGAATACAGAGAGCCTCTGGCGGAGTGGTGCCGGGGGACGAGCTTCTACTTTAAACACGTCCAGTCACGTTTGAATGGCAGACATTTGTCAAGGCTGTTTGCATACAAAGCAGGAGGGGGGGGGGACCCTGGCGATCGGAAGGGGTGGCGTGGGGGGGGGACCACACCGCGCTGTGTAAACAGGAAACTCTGAATCACAAGCGGACACGCGTCAAAAGGCATCTGCTTAATTTTTGCTCGACGAAAAAATTACTTGGAATACCCCCCGACCCCCCACCAACCCCCCACCATCCCCCCACCACCCCCCCACCAACCCCCCACCATCCCCCCACCACCCCCCCACCAACCCCCCACCATCCCCCCCACCACCCCCGCACCCACCCCCCCAAAACCCCCCCCACCACTCCAACACCCCCCACCATGCCCCCACCACCCCCCACCACTCCTCCACCACCCCAACACCCCGCCACCACCCCCCAACACCCCCAACACCCCCCCACCCCTCAACACCCCCCCCACCACCCCCAACACCCCGTGCGGTAACGGTTTTCTCCGACACGGCGGCGAGCGATTGCGCCGATGCGGCGTTTCAACCGTCGCGCGAAAGGCGCCAGCCGCGTTGGCCGAGGCTCGGCGGCGGCGGCGGCGGCGGCGGCGGATCGACGTCGCGAGAAGCGCGGTGGGATTTTCGAATTTCCAAGCTCGCGGCCAAAGCAGCTCCCGGTGAAGGCGAACGCCAAACTCGCGCCGTCGCCATTTTCCAAATCTTCCCCCCCTCTCCTCCCTCCCTGGCGCTGCCCCTGATTAGGAGGTGGAGAGGGGGGTTGCCACCAGGGCGGTCATTAGGTTCGATCGTTCCGACTTGAAGGGCGCGCTCTCTCTCTCTTGCGCGCGACGCAGGGTGTAACGGCGGCTGTTAAAGATAAAGGCGCGGCCCCCGCGATTTCCCGGCTCGAGCCACCGCTGGCGGAAGGGTCTCTGCGAGAGCGACCTCTGGAGAGCCCGCAAACCCCTCTCTTTCTCTCTCGCTCGCTCGGGACAGATTGGAGCGCGCCAGGCTTTGCCCCGACCACCAGACTCGACCTGCCAAATCGGCCGACTGTGGTGGACCCAGGGCCGGATCAAGGGGCTGCAGCCCAGCGACCTCTGCCAGCTGGAGGGGCCTGTAGAGATGAAGTGAAAAGTTGTTTCAGTTGTGAACGCTGAATTTTATTCGTTGTTATCCTCGTAAAAATTTAATTTAATTTTCTTTCGCTTTGTTTTCCTTTTGAAAATATTACTGGGGGCCTCACAGTACCTGCAGCCCAGGGGCCTACACAATCTGAATCCGGCCCTGAGTGGACCCATCCACACTGCTGGGTGGCAGCTTCCTCCGCGGGGTCTAAATAAATAAATTGCCCGTTATCCTGCTTTTAAGAGCTTCGTAAAAGTGAGAGATACGACAGAGCTAAGGGGGCTTTCAAAGAGACGACCCGTTTCATGGATCTGAAACGCGTGCGTGCATTTGTGTGGTTTTGTTTATTTTATTTTTTGTTAACGATAGCGGGCGCGCTCACTCTCGCCCGGGGCCTGTTGAGCAACGCGGCTCGTTTCAGACCCCGACGGAACAGGCTGCTCACCATGGTCACTGCCGAGGGAGGGAGGTGAGGGAATAAGGGAGGGGAGGTGAGGGAATGAGGGAGGAAGGTGAGGAGGGAGGGAGGGAGGAAGGGAGGGGAGGTGAGGGAGGGAGGTGAGGGAATGAGGGAGGGAGGTGAGGGAGGTAAGGTGAGGGAATTAGGGAGGGAGGGAGGGAGGAGAGGGAGGGAGGGAGGGAGGTGAGAGGATGAGGGAGGGAGGTGAGGGAGGTAAGGTGAGGGAATTAGGGAGGGAGGGAGGTGAGGGGAGTGAGGGAGGTGAGGGAATAAGGGAGGGAGGTGAGGGAATAAGGGAGGGAGGTGAGGTAGGAAGGGAGGGAGGTGAGGGAATGAGGGAAGAAGGAGGTGAGGGAGGTAAGGTGAGGGAATTAGGGAGGGAGGGAGGTGAGGGAGGGAGGGATGTGAGGGAATAAGGGAGGGAGGTGAGGGAGGGAGGTGAGGGAGGGAATAAGGGAGGGAGGTGAGGGAGGGAGGGAGGTGAGGGAGGTGAGGGAATGAGGGAGGGAGGTGAGGGAGGTAAGGTGAGGGAATTAGGGAGGTGAGGGAGGGAGGGAGGAAGGGAGGTGATGGAGGGAGGGAGAGAGGTGAGGGAGGGAGGGAGGTGAGGGAATAAAGGAGGGAGGTAAGGTGAGGGAATTAGGGAGGGAGGGAGGTGAGGGAGGGAGGTGAGGGAGGGGGGGGAGGGAGGTGAGGGAGGGAGGGAGGGAGGTGAGGGAATAAAGGAGGGAGGTAAGGTGAGGGAATTAGGGAGGGAGGGAGGTGAGGGAGGGAGGTGAGGGAGGGGGGGGGAGGGAGGTGAGGGAGGGAGGGACGTGAGGACGAAACGCCTGCTGAGTCCATCGCCTCCTGACCGTGCGTCCGCAGGGCCCCCCCACGGAATAGCAAGTTGTAAAGGGGTGATGTGCAGGAGTGGCGGGGGGGGTAGTGGTGGTGGTGCACGCCGCTGCTCAGTGCGAGCGGAAGGCGCTGTGCTGGAATCTTTCGTGCGCTCGCCGCAATTACAGCGATTGAACTGCTCCCTTGACGGCCTCTGTGGCTTGATGATGGTCGTGCCCTCCCTCACCTGCCTCACCTCCCCTCACCTCCCTCACCTCTCCTCCCCTCGCCTCCCCCGCCTCTCTCTCACTTGCAACCCAATTCAACCCATTGCTTAAATAATAATTATCATGATAATAAGAAGAAAAATATGCAACTGGTGCACAATTTTTTTTTATTTGCTAAGCCATTTGTCGGCATCCGCTGCTGGATGAAGTAGCCCCCCTCCCCATGGCGTGTCGGCGGCCATGGGGATTGTTTGACCTTACCGCACCACGCTGGTCATTGCGGTGTTAGCGAGGGGTTGTGGGGTCAGCCGGGACCGTAACATCCACATCGTGTAAATTGCGGCGTTGTTTTCAGCCTTTGATTAAGAAGAACAAAATCGGGGCACGGGAGGTTGGGTTGCACGTGGTGGAACGTGTCGAGTGGTCCGCGCGCTTGCCCTACCAGCCCGGCTACCCGGGTTCGATTCCCGCTCGCGACCAGCAAGAGTGGCGACCGTCCGAACCGTTCCCGGACCTCCCCTCGGCCTACTCGGCCTCGAACGAACACGTGGCGGGCGCGCGTGCAGCGTGCGACGTGAGCGCTGGGTAGGCAAAGGTGGGCCGGGCGTGGCGCCGTTTGCCCATCCTTCCTCCCCCGTCGTAGGCCGCGGCCCAGCCTTCATCGGTGCCGCTCGCTCTCACGGCGCTTGCCCCGGCGGTCCGTTAAAGGCTACGGGCGGGGGGTGGTAGTGGTGGGTCTCTGACCCGCGCGAGCGGACGAACGTGGCACGGCACGGCCCGGTTTGGGGGCCACGTGCGCTGCGAAGGGAGCAGTCCGACCGGCGCACAGATGCGCGACCACCGGGCGGCGTTAATTATTACCGAGAGCCGCAAAATCATCAACGACTTCAAAGCGAGGAGTTTTTATTCACACACTCCCTGTGACCGCGGTTGTTTTTATTTATTTATGGGAGGTGAACCCCCCGCCGCCCTCCCCCCCCCTTCGTGGCGGGTCACCGCCGAGGAGGAGGAGGTCCGCTGAGCAGCAAAAGGGGAGCAGCGCTAATGAGTCTCCCACTTAACGTGCCGTTCTGCTCTTCCACTCGTTTCCCAGCTCGCCAATCCCCCCCCCACGAATCCAGGTGGACTTGGCTGATTGTCGTTGTTGTTGTTATCTAACTCAGACAGGCATTAGTCCTGTGTGGAAACGTGCCCATTCCTTTCAAGCTTCCATTTGGTTAAGGTAAGACGAAGCAAGCAGTTTAATGCGTAGGCTTTTCGCGACCAATATCCATTTTTCGATTTAAAGCTTTCGTGACTGCAGGGATTAATCTTCTTGGTTCTTTCGGTAAAGTCACGTAGAAGGGAAGTAATAAAATAATAAAAATAAAACATTTTATTATACGTGACTTTACCGAAAGAACCAAGAAGAATATTATCCATATCAAGTCGTTGGGTTAGATCACGTATAAGTATATAAATGCGTCGTTAAACCCGTCAACGCCCGACAGCCAATTAGTGAGGTTTGTTGCGTAAACAAAACGTGCCAATTTGTTAGTAGTACAGCACACCGCTTGTGTGTTGGAGAGTAAACCCACAATATTTACAATTGTAAATTAGAGAGTAAACCCACGACACAGCCAATTAGTAAGTTGAACTAGTCACGAATTGGCACGTTTGGCTTCCGTGACTCAACCTTGCTGATTGGCTGTGTCGGGTGGTGGTGGCAGGTTTAATGACACATTTATATTGACTCGATCTCACCCAAGCAACCTTTGTTGTGGAAAAGTTTCCGGAATGACCATTGCCCGCTCGTGGTGGCGAAATATTAACTACCTCGCCTGGTATACAGGAGGTCGTGGGTTCGATCCCGACCCTGACGCCTGCTGTATATTTGGAGTCTGCGTGTCTTTCTCAATCATCATCACGGTGGCTATGAGATGTTAACTACCTCGCCTGGTATGCAGGAGGTTGTGGGTTCGATCCCGACCCTGACGCCTGCTGTATGTTTGGAGTTTGCGGTGTCTTTCTCTCTCATCATCATCACTGTGGCTATGAGATGTTAACTACCTCGCCTGGTATGCAGGAGGTTGTGGGTTCGTTCCCAACCCTGACGCTTGCTGTATATTTGGAGTTTGCGTGTCTCTCTCTCATCATCATGACTGTGGCTATGAGATGTTAACTACCTCGCCTGGTATACAGGAGGTCGTGGGTTCGATCCCGACCCTGACGCCTGCTGTATTTTTTGAGTTTGCGGTGTCTTTCTCCCTGTGGTCACGTGGATTTCTGTTCGGGTCCTCCACATCACGCGGTTAAGAGATGTTCGTGAAAAAGAGCTGCTATGGCTCAGTGGGCCTTACCCTGGTACAATAAACAAATTTATAGTTTAGAATCGTTTAGATCTACAGCTCAACACCTTCACCTCCTCCCCACCTCTTTTACGTCCGTACTGGACAAAAACAACACGGCGCCTACTTGCACCCGCGCCTCTTGCTCTCACCCGTTATGTCTGCACTTTTTCTGTTGTTGTTGATGATGATGTTCTGATGTGATGGTTGCAATCGGTGTCTCTGAGGAGCAGGGGGTGGGGAGGAGTGGGAGGAAGGAGGAGGAGGAGAGGGGGGAGGAGGAGGAGGGGGAGGGAGGGTGGAGGGAGGAGGGGTGGAGGAGAAGGCGAGGGGGGAGGAGGGGGATGTGGGGGAGGAGGGGGATGTGGGGGAGGAGGAGGGGGCAAGGAGGAGGAGCGGGAGGAGGAGTGGGGGGGAGTAGGAGGAAGGGAGGAGGAGGTGGGGGGGGGGAGTAGGGGGTGGAGGGGGAGGAACGTCAAAGCCAGGAGGTGGAGATGTCCGGGTCTTTAACGAGGTGGTGTTTATCCTCAAACGAGGACGATTGTGATGCGAGTCGTCAACGCCTCGCCCGGGGCCAACCACCGAGCGTGAACACGTGACCGATGACCGCCCTCCCCCCCACCCCCCTCGTCAGGTGGTGGAGTTTGTTCGCGTCACGCTGGAGAGGGCCACCGCCCGGCGAGGTGGTGGAGGTGGGCACGGGGAGGAGCGCCGCCTGGAAGCAGAGTCCCTGCGCCTGGCCATGGGACTGGCGGCCGCCACGCTCGGCGGAGCCGAGGTGACGAATCCCCCCCCGAAAACCCCCCCACCCCCCCCCCCATTCCACCCCCCCCCACCCCAACTGCGCGTGCTGCTGGCTCCCTGCCCTCGGTCCGATTCCAAGTTAACCACCTCGCCCGGTCTGCAGGAGGTCGTGGGTTTGATGCCGACCCTGACGCCCGCTGTATAGTTTTGCGTGCCTCTCGCCCGTGTTCGCGTGGAATTTTCCCCGGGTCCTCCCGGTTTTTCCCTCCGCATTTTGGAATCGACGTCGCCCGTTTAGCACGCGATGGCGAGCCACTTCGTTGAGCGAGCATTTGTGGCGACCAGTTCGCTTCTGAAAAAAATAGCTTCACAGCAGCTCAGCGGGGCCTTCACCTGGTAAAATAAAAAAAATAGTTTAGTTAAAGTCGGTTATAGTTAGTAAGCCTTGCACGGACTGCAGAGCGAGCGGACTGCAGAGCGAGCGTCCCCGACTCGCAATGCGGGATTCGGCTTGACGTTCGCTACCACCCTACGATACTATCGAGTCAGTAGATACTACTAGAGAGTCAGTAGATACTACTGTAGAGTCAGTAGATGCTACGATCGAGTCAGAAGATATTACTATAGAGTCAGTAGATACTACTGTAGAGTCAGTAGATACTACTGTAGAGTCAGTAGATACTACTGTAGAGTCAGTAGATACTACTGTAGAGTCAGTAGATACTACTGTAGTGTCAGTAGATACTACTATAGAGTCAGTAGATACTAATATAGAGTCAGTAGATACTACTAGAGAGTCAGTAGATACTACTGTAGAGTCAGTAGATACTACTGTAGTGTCAGTAGATACTACTGTAGAGTCAGTAGATACTACTGTAGTGTCAGTATATACTACTATAGAGTCAGTAGATACTACTATAGAGTCAGTGGATACTACTGTAGAGTCAGTAGATACTACTATAGAGTCAGTAGATACTACAGAGTCAGTAGATGCTACTATAGAGTCAGTAGATACTACTGTAGTGTCAGTAGATACTACTATAGAGTCAGTAGATACTACTGTAGTGTCAGTAGATACTACTGTAGTGTCAGTAGATACTACTATAGAGTCAGTAGATACTACTATAGAGTCAGTAGATACTCAGAGTCAGTAGATACTACTGTAGAGTCAGTAAATACTACTGTAGAGTCAGTAGATACTACTGTAGTGTCAGTAGATACCACTATAGAGTCAGTAGATACTACTGTAGAGTCAGTAGATACTACTATAGAGTCAGTAGATACTACTATAGAGTCAGTAGATACTCATATAGAGTCAGTAGATACTACTGTAGAGTCAGTAAATACTACTGTAGAGTCAGTAGATACTACTGTAGTGTCAGTAGATACCACTATAGAGTCAGTAGATACTACTGTAGAGTCAGTAGATACTACTATAGAGTCAGTAGATACTACTATAGAGTCAGTAGATACTACAAAATATTCAGTTGATACTACTATAGATTAACGTAACGCCGGGCTTTTATAAAGGTAAAATCTTGACTTTAAGGTGCCATTGTTCCACACGCCCCCCCATAAACGGCAACGCCCCGCTTGGCCCCAGCGCGGGTACACGGCAGCGGCCGATGGGCGCGGGGGGCGTAGTGCCAAGCCGCGTCGGGGGAATTTATCGCCAACTCAACCCGCCCCTATTTACAGTCCCCCATGTTCGATCCGCTGCTGGATGGATGAAGGCCTCCCCAACCACCGTCGTTGTTTGACCGCACACTTCACCGCGCCGTGTTTGCCGAACGGGAGATGGGCGCCTAGGACTCGGACTTGCTCAGATGTCGCACTCGCCGCTGATGTTGGCCGTGGTCCGGAGAAACGGGACGCGGCTCACCCGAGTTTGTAGGTGCGGCGCGCTGACCCCTGGCGCCTGCAGCTCTCCCCCCGTTATCTGGAGCTACGCAGCTCCTCCTGTTATCTAGAAGCCACTGGGAGCTTTGCACTTTTAAATAATATAAATTGAAAGCTAATTTCTTTAGAACTTGCTTTATACATTCAGATTGTTGTCTCCCCCCCCCCCCCCCAGCACTTCCGAGTAGCACGATCGGCTACGTACGGTGCAAAAGAAGTTCGACATACATACACAGACTTAACACAGAGACCCATAGACTCGCACTGAGACCCGTAGACTCACACAGAGACCCATAGACTCACACAGAGACCCATAGACTCACGCAGAG
The DNA here is from genome assembly GCF_964198595.1 of Lampetra fluviatilis. Classification (NCBI taxonomy): domain Eukaryota; kingdom Metazoa; phylum Chordata; class Hyperoartia; order Petromyzontiformes; family Petromyzontidae; genus Lampetra; species Lampetra fluviatilis. The sequence goes on along the minus strand of NC_136337.1, from coordinate 633,752 downwards.
ACCCATAGACTCACACAGAGACCCATAGAATCACACAGACCCATAGACTCACACAGAGACCCATATACTCACATAGAGACCCATAGACTCACACAGAGACCCAAAGACTCACACAGAGACTCGTAAACTCGCACAGAGTCCCATAGACTCACGCAGAGACCCGTAGACTCACACAGAGACACATATACTCACAGAGACCCATCGACTTACACAGAGACCCATCGACTTACACAGAGACCCATCGACTCACACAGACCCATAGACTCACACAGAGACCCATAGACTCACACAGAGACACAGACTCACACAGAGACCCATAGACTCACACAGAGACCCATAGACTCACACAGAGACCCGTAGACTCACACAGACCCATAGACTCACACAGAGACCCATCAACTCACACAGAGACCCATCGACTCACAGAGACCCATCGACTCACACAGAGACCGATCAACTCGCACAGAGACCCATAGTTTGTTGTCCTTTCCCCGCACCTCTGATAAAAGCTGTTGGCTACGTACGGTGAGAAAGAAGGTCAAAATGCGTACACACATGCATGATCGGCGACTGACCCTGATGGTAACAACGGCCGTTGGTCACCCGGGGAAATCGTCGCCGAGTGCCGTGACTCTCGCTCCGGAGAGTGCCGCTCCGCTCGTGAGCGTTTGGCTTCTCGCGCGAGAGGACTCCGAACGCGTACGACGTTGTAACGCCCGGAAGCTCTCGCACGGGCAGATTCTGGAAATTCTACTGCCGACTCTTAGCCACCTCGCAGGCCAAGCCTCCCCAACGGCCTGCATTCCCGGCCAGTCTCACATCTCGGTACTAACCAGGCTCCAACGCCTGCTCAGATTCCGACCGGATCAGGCGCTTCTCTCCGATGCCTGTGCGTCCGCAGTTAAGTCCGGCTGACCGGGCGGCCCAGGCAACCCTGCTGGGTCCCCTCGAGAGGATCGTGAACTCTGACCCCGATCCCGACCTCCGCGACCTGGCCTCTGACCTCCGCATCGCCATAGCGACGTACGGAGCTGTCTGCGGCGACAATTTGGCAGAGGCAGCGCGGGCGACCATCGGCCGGAAAGCGGAGGAATCGGGAGACCAAACACGGTCCGGAGAGGTGAGTGGAGGGGGAGGTGAGCGCAGGGGGAGGTGAGCGGAGGGGGGAGGGGAGCGGAGGGGGGAGGGGAGCGGAGGTGGGAGGGGAGCGGAGGGGGGAGGTGAGCGGAGGGGGGAGGTGAGCGGAGGGGGGAGGTGAGCGGAGGGGGGAGGTGAGCGGAGGGGGGAGGGGAGCGGAGGGGGGAGGTGAGCGGAGGGGGAGGTGAGCGGAGGGGGGAGGTGAGCGGAGGGGGGAGGGGAGCGGAGGGGGAGGGAGGGGTGAGCGGAGGGGGAGGTGAGCGGAGGGGGGAGGGGAGCGGAGGGGGGAGGTGAGCGGAGGGGGGAGGGGAGCGGAGGGGGGAGGGGAGCGGAGGGGGGAGGGGAGCGGAGGGGGGAGGGGAGCGGAGGGGGGAGGTGAGCGGAGGGGGGAGGTGAGCGGAGGGGGGAGGGGAGCGGAGGGGGGAGGTGAGCGGAGGGGGGAGGGGAGCGGAGGGGGGAGGGGAGCGGAGGGGGGAGGGGAGCGGAGGGGGGAGGGGAGCGGAGGGGGGAGGGGAGCGGAGGGGGAGGGGAGCGGAGGGGGAGGTGAGCGGAGGGGGAGGTGAGCGGAGGGGGGAGGTGAGCGGAGGGGGAGGTGAGCGGAGGGGGGAGGGGAGCGGAGGGGGGAGGGGAGCGGAGGGGGGAGGGGAGCGGAGGGGGGGGCTCGAGCCGAGCGGCCGCCCTGGTTAATGCCGAGTGTGCACGAAGCGTGGCTGTGCGCCGGCTGCTCGACAGCTTGATGCCGACGGTCCCGCAACATCAGTCGACAAGCGCAGGCCATGTCGGGTCCCGACGTCACGGGCCAAATTGGGGAAAATGTTAAGAGTCGCTTGCCTTTAATTTCTTAATTGGGTAAAAGTCCAGCGGAGCACCACCCTCTACTGGCGGACTTTATTCATCTGTAGGGCATAGCGCCTGCCTTCGCGCTGTAAGAAAAGAGTAATTTTGAAATATTCTAAATTGTTGTTATGATTATCAGAACATCCCCTTGCTCAAGAAAGATTTGGTAATTCTGATTCTGAGTCAGAATCCACATTCCTATGACGGCCTCCATTCCGCAACCACTGATGATGATTTTTCCGCTGTTGTTGATTTACTGCTGCTGCTGCTTCTTCTGATGATTGTGGTGATGATGGTGTTGGTGGTGGCTGATGATGATGGTGGTTGGTGGTGGTGGGGATGATGATGATGTGGTGGTGATGATGATAATGATGGTGGTGGTGGTGATGATGATGGTGGTGTGGTGGCTGATGATGATGGTGGTGATGGTGATGATGATGGTGGTGATGGTGATGATGATGGTGGTGGTGGTGATGATGATGGTAGTGATGATTTGGTAATTCTGATTCTGAGTCAGAATCCACATTCCTATGACGGCCTCCATTCCGCAACCACTGATGATGATTTTTCCGCTGTTGTTGATTTACTGCTGCTGCTGCTTCTTCTGATGATTGTGGTGATGATGGTGTTGGTGGTGGCTGATGATGATGGTGGTTGGTGGTGGTGGGGATGATGATGATGTGGTGGTGATGATGGTTATGATGGTGGTGGTGGTGGTGATGATGATGGTGGTGTGGTGGCTGATGATGATGGTGGTGATGGTGATGATGATGGTGGTGATGATGATGATGATGGTGGTGGTGGTGGTGATGATGATGGTAGTGATGATGATGGTGGTAGTGATGGTGATATTGATGATGTTTTGGCTGATGATGGTGGTGGTGATGATGATGATGGTGGCTGATGATGGACTAATTGAGTTAATCCCCGACCAAGATTTAATGCTCTTGACCTTCATATGACCAAAAATATTATAGTAATATGACCGTCATCATAATATATAAATTGTCATCATTTTGCAGTCAGATACAAATGTTACTATCACTCGCGTTTGTTGTAGCCATTGTTTGATAGCCATCGTGAGAACAAAATAATCGTACCACATTTGTCCCCTTGCATTGGATGGATGGCAGGGTGTCTGTGGGCCGCAGACAACATGGATGGCCGGACTTCAGAAGCACCGATTCATCCGTACGGCTGGATGAGCGTTCATTATTTGATGGGCCCAACTCCCTCTGTGCAAGGGGTTATCGCTTAGCCGGCTCTTAATCGGCCACGTCACGAAATTGGAACCGCTATGAGCGGTTTGACGAGCAAAATATCTTGTCTGGGTGGTGGTGTCACCGGAGCAGCGGTACCACTCGCACCACGTGTCCCGACTTGGGTACCCTTTTCCGGTTTCCTCCCATAGTAAATAATGTAACTGGCATTGCCCCAAAGAGCCCAGTGTTACAAAATGACCTGCAAATTCCTACGTCGGGGATTACACGTAGCAGCAGCATTGCCTGCTACCGCGAAAACTTCGCAGTCTTGGAGACTCGTGAGCAAGCCTTTGCTGGGTAAACAAACATCACGGTAATCATCATCAGCGGTGGCGGCGATGGTGGTGTCGACGCGGATGTGTAACCCACGCGGACTGACCGTGTCTCCCCTGACCCCGCCCACCCAGGGGCGGCCCTCACCACCGCGGGGTCACCGCCCGGCCGCCTCCCCGGTGACCGTGCAGGACATGTTGGAGGCGACCTACGACCCCGAGGTGCCGGTGAGGGCGGCCGCGTTGCGCACCCTCACCGGGCTGGTCGAGCAGCGCCGCGCCGACGCCGTCGAGGAGCAGGACAAGATCCTCGAGGTGTGCGACGGGGCGCGAAACGCGCGCCAGCTGCGTCCCTCTCTCCGCCCGCCCGCCCCACCCGGCCCGGCCCGGCCATCCGTCAAATCAAACAAATGCCAACGTGGGGTTTTTTTTTCTTCTGAGGCCTTCCCGTGGCTGCCACGGGTCACGTGGCGGCCGGTGTCGGCTTACGAGGGACCCCCCCCCCCCCCCCGAACTGATTTACCGCCGCCGTTGTTTGCGATTATTTGCGCGGCCCCTCCGAGCGGGGGAAGGCCCCTTGGGAGGGGGCGGGGGTGGCGAGGAGGCCCTGGCGGGAGCGCGTCCACCGCGTGTTCTCGCTGAGTTCGGAATGTAGCGGCCGTCCCGGTTAATCCTGCGGTTGTCTTCGTCGTCAGCCGCACGAATGCCACGCGCCGGCCGCTTTGCTTTCGGAACGGACGTTTGCTGGATCCCCGCGACGTCTTTCGCTGCGTGCAGGGCGCCGCGGTCCAACTTTGCCAAATTAGAAAAATCACTCGGCAGGTTACTCGATTGGGATTCCGCGCGGCAATAACCAATTGCCCCTGCCCCACCCCCCTGCCCTTCCCACCCTACTGCGACAACTTGGCAGGACCCTCTGTTAAAAAGTTTTTAAGAAAATCGGCGAGGCTTTCCCTGGACGAACAAGCGGAATAATAACAATAATCAGAATAACCACACGCATTCCCAGTGATATGACGATGTTGACGATGATCCTCGCGTTTTCTGTGATGCCTACCCCCTGCGCTTCTTCTGCCGTCTGGAATGCTCTTCCTTCCGATATTAGGAAGCCACTAAAGCCGTGCACTTCCAAATCGTCATCTAGATTGACAGGCTCGTTTCTTTAAAACTGCTTTTTGCGTTTAGTTTGTTGTACTTCTCTCCGCACGTACGGTGCGAGAGAAGTTCAACACACGTCCTTACATTGTGCCGTTAGTCTCTCTCTTTCTCTCCGTGGCCGCGTGGATTTTTCATCCGGTTTGTCCCTCCGGGTTGTCCCTCCACATTAAGAATTGTACGTTTCGAGTATTTGGCTTCTGCTGTAAATTTCCACGTGATCAGGAACTTTTGTCGGGCTGTCATTTGTGGCCAGGTGCTGCATGGCTCAGCGGGGCCTTGCCTGGTAGAATACAAAATAGTTTCTCTTTTGTTTAAGTGACATTACTCTGCGTAGGAAGCCACTGGAGCTGAGTACTGAGAAAAACTAATTTCTTTAGAACGGATTTTTGTGTTCAGTTTGTCCTTCCACCCCGTCACCTCGCGGTTGGCCACGTCACGGTGCGAGAGCATCTCAACACGCCTATGTACGCCGTGCCGTTGCTCTGCAGGTGTTCCTGGCCAGCGTGGACGACGAAGACCCGTTCGTGTACCTCTCTGCCATTCAAGGTGCGTTGCCGTCTCAAGGTTCTGATTCTGTCTGCACCACGGTGCACCGTCTCCTTTAGCTCGCGTCCTTCCGTTTGCACCGGGGGATGTAAACCGAACTACCGCGGCCGCTCACGTGTTTATTCCCGCCATGGCTTCTTCATCTCTTCCTTGACGTTCACCGATCCTTCCCAGGGTTCCCACCTCGGAACTAGGCAGGGGTTGCGTCGCTGGCCCGGCCGCACCGGCGCCGCTTTGTCCCGCGGACGTTCGTTTTGCTCGCATCCCGCCGGGGCCACCCTGGTTATCGCTGCGGCGGTGCCGGTGTCAACCGGAACGCCGACGTCGCTCGAAGCGAAGTTAAATGACCGTGGCCACGTGTCGAAACATTGCACGGCAAATGGGTCCCAACGTGGACGACGCACGGCGGCGATCGTCTTGCCCTGCCGGCAGACTGCGTCCGTCCGGGAAACGTAGCGACCCCCAGCGAGGGCACTTCGCGGCAAGAACGACGTGAATGCCAAACGTACTAACTCGTCACTCGAGGGCGACTTCAGCTACCAGTTGGCCAATCTCTCAGCCCCCCCACCTCCCACGGCCTGGTAAGGCAGCAGCAGCCACGCGGCAAGCCGGTGCCAACAATTGCCCAAGCTCTGCGGTCCTCTATATATTGAACTAAACTACTTTTATTTGACCGTAAGGGCCCACTGAGCTGCTGTCTGGCTCTTTGTTCCAGAAGTAATTCTCGCCACCACGCAAATTACAGGCCGGGCGTAAGCGTCGGACGTTCCGTGCCTCTTCCTACGCTCATCGTGATTCCCGTAATTCGCTCTTGACGAGGCTCCGCTCCGCACCGAGGACCAGGGACCGTCACCGCCGGGCCGTCGTTTCTCCGTGGCGGGAGGGGGGAGAGGAGGGGAGTCGGGGTGGAGCGGATGGGTGGGACTTATTTTTTTGTTCCAGCTCACCCTGATTATAATTATTGTTGATTTGATTTATGCTAAGAGCTTGGGGCAGGGCACAACGTTAACAATGATAGCACATGGTCGTGTCTGGTTACGGAATGAATGGCAGTCAGAGACCATAATTTGTAGCAGTGACGTAAACTACAACTAAACTGCTATTTTACAAGCTAAGGCCCACTGACCTTTACGGCTCTTTTTTCAGAAGCAACCTGGCCACAAATGGTAGCTCAGCAAATTGGCTTATCATCGTGTGGAAATGTCTAGCAGCCAAATACTCTTGATCGCACGTTGATTCTAAATGTGGAAGGAAAAACCGGAGGGCCAGGAGACAAATCCACACGATCATGGGCGACATGCAAATTCCAAATATACAGCAGCAGGCATCAGGGTCGCGATCTAAACCATGGCTCATGTATACCAGGCGAGTTAGTTAACATCTTCTAGCCACCGTGATGATGATTCGAGAGGGGTTAAGATGTTAAAACATCAAACAGACACCTTTTACAAGGAATCATGGCTGCATTAAGAGAGTTAACACCGGCATGTCCAGAATCAGCAACTGCATTTATACCGCAGGAGGAATCCGATGGGCTATGAAGCTCTTGTTCACAGATGTCCGTTTGGGGTGTGCAAGAACGCTACAACAACAAACAGAACAACAACACGATAGGAGTGCAAAGTATGGGCAGGGTAAACGAATCCTTAAAAAATAAATAGACAAATAATGCCTGACAATTTGTATATTTTTTTCCAGTTATAAAACCCACACTGAGCTGTTGGCTTCTTCCTCGGAAGTGACCCGCCCCGTCACAAACGACAGCCCAGCGATGTGACCTTTCGCACAACAACAATATAAATAATATAGACGCATGCTGCTAAGTACACTCCGTCCACGGGGGGCTGGGGGGGTGGAGGCGGCACGGCGTGCTGGCGTCGTCGGGGTTTCTCTTCGCGACGACGCGGTGGGCTTCGACCCGCGTGACTCACCCCTACGTCCTGTGGTGTTTGACGCTCATTTGTACACCCCCCCCCCCCCCGCGACCTGACCCGACCCCCCCGGACCCGTCACCACCCCCCCTCCTCCCCCCCACATCTTTGACTCATTTATCCCGGCCCGGGGGACCTCGCTTACCTTGCCTCACAAGGGCGGAGGCCGCCGCCGCCACCACCGCTACCACCAAATGCGTTGCCGAAACCGTGGCGCGTAGTAAATACGTCATCTGATGTAACGTTCGCAGGCAGCGCGCGCGCGCGCGCACCCCTTGCGTCTAATTAGTTGTTCATGTCGCTCGCGTTCTCTGCGAGCGCTTTGGCTTTGGAGCGAAGTTTTTCTTTTTTCTAAGACGATTAAACTTTTTTTTTACTTCACACTTTACGCTCCGGTTTGCGCCATCGGCGTCGCGTCTCGGGATGGAGAGCGGTGCCGTTCAAAACTCGCGCAGAGCGGAGCGTCGGCCCCCCCCCGTTGTGCGTTGAGAGAACGGCACGCAGGTGTAGAGATTGCGGGAACCGCCTCCGAGATGCCTTCCTCCGTCGGTCCTGGCGGTGTTTTTTTTTCTTTCAATCCGCACAACCATAGGGTGGCGAGAAACTCGATTGGAAAAAAAACGCCGATATTTTGACTGCATATGCAGTCATTGGCGCTTAATTTTTGTATTGACCCTGAAGGAATGACTGATGGTGGTGATGGTGATGACGGATATGATGATAATGAGAGTCATGATGATTACGATGGTAATAATGACGACGACGACGATGACATCATGATGTTTGCGCTGGTGGTGGTCGTGATGGTGGTAATGACGATGATGGAAATGTCAACAAAGTTGATGACGATGACAGAGATGATGATGATGGTGTTGCCGATGATGGTGGTTATAGCAATGACGGCGACGATCATCCTGATGACAGTGATGATATCGAGGGTGAATCAACCCTGACCTGATGTGAACTCGCGACCCTGCGTTTAAGAGCCCACTCTAGGAGCGAGCCACACCGTGGCAGCTCCGAGCACGCACCGTAAGTATTGTGGGGGGAGTCCATAGCTATGGGTGGGGGTGGGTGTCTGGGGGCACGTGGAGGCCGTTACCCCCACCCGGTTTCAAATGTGCCCCCCCCCCATGCCTCGTAGTGGCGACGAGGTAGGGAGGAGGGAGAAGGAGGGAGAGGCCGATGTGGTTTTGCGTGGAGGATCGCCGCGTCACAATTTCTGAAATGGGCTCGAGCGGTGATCCAACGTCCGTGCGACGTCCGACCCGATTATTTTATTTGCCGCCCCACGGCCCCCGCTGCCCTTCCCCCACCCCTCCCTTGAGGGGCAGCAAGGCATCGTGGGTAGAGTTGTAAATTTCCTTAGTGTCGTCGATATGATCGCGTGTGGGGAATTAAAAAAAAACACGACATAAAAGCCTGGTTTGTGCGTCTGAGGGAGAATACCAGGTGTTGTAGGCTTGACGGGGCGGGGGGGGGCGGGTTGGGTGACTCCTATTGGGGTGGAAGCACGGAGACGTGGGGGATACTTGTGAAGAAGCCTTCTTTGGGAGGTTATAACGGCGACAAAAGACCGCTAAGCAGCTCCTCGTACGGCGATCGGTGTGCCGTGATTATTTACAGGGGGGGGGAGGGGGTGCTCGCTCCCGCATAAGTCGTGGACAAAATAGAAAGTCCTCCGAAAAAATAGTTCAGGGAGAACCGCGAGATGGTTACCGCCCGTAATGACGCAGCTGGTAACGTGAAACGTGATGGGGGGGGGGGGCGGAACGCGGGTCTGTACGTACGTGTGTTGAACTTGGTTCTCACCGTACGTGGCCAACCGCGCAAATCGGAGGCGCGGGGGGGGGGGGGGAAAGACAACAAAGCTAAACACACAAAGCAGTTCTAAAGAAATTAGTTTGTCAATCTGGATGCTTTAAAAGTGCATCATAGCTCCCAGAGGCTTCCCAATATCGGACGGAGGAGGCGTTCCAGACGGCCGCGGAAAGCGCATCTGAAAGCACCCTCGAAGTGATCGTCCTTGAGGTCTGCGCTCGCCTCCTCGCGCGTGTTCGAGCTGTGTGACGCCCGCGTGTTGGTCATCAACGATTTCCCAAATTTTGAAAGAGGCGACGGTGACGGGACGAGGGAATTCCAACGTGGTGCGGGGGTTAAAGGGGAAGCACAGAGAGACCTGTGGCGAGTGAGTGTGCCGCTGTGGTCTGCAGCGTGGCGGTTGAACACTGTTTGCACGAGACTCGACGGCCAGTGCCTGCGCCGAGGCCGAAGCCTCAGCATGGTGGAGTTAACCGAGGGGCGAAGTTCGCGGGAACAGTAGACATGGAAGTGGCGGCGAGCGAGCGAGCGGCTGGAGTGAATCGGTGAGCGCTGGACCATCAGTCAGCCTGACTGCTTTACGTCGGCGTCTAACTTCTAAATGCCCATGGAGAGGAAATCTCAGCAATGGGGGGGGGAGGGGTCATTCGGGGTGACAAGAAGCTCGAAAAAAACGACAAGAAGCTAAAAAAAAAGGCAACAAGTCAAACGCGGTGCAGCGCAGCGTTGATTTACAAGATTTGCCCCGTCTTAATTTGCGGTTCGCTGTTATGTTTTTGTTCTAAAGCGCGTACTGGCGAGCGTCAAAATCCAAGGGGGTGATTTATTCGGCGGAAAAGGGGTGGGCCGGATTGTGACCATGAGACCTGTCCTCCCACCATGCCTTGCGTGTGTCACGTGACGCTGCCACGCTGCGTTTGTGTCGCCCCGGGTGGCGGCGGTGGTGGCGTGCGCCTGTGACCCCCGGCACCGCCGAGGCAGCGTTTGAGGGTTGGTGGATCGACGCACTCCCGTCTACCATGTGGGCGTCGAGGAGGTGCCGTAACATCCCGGGCTCGCCGGCAGAAGGCGGCACGGCGAAGTGGACTAATCGCCATCCGATTCCATCCGTACGGGGGATCGAGCGCATGGGTTTTTCTCCGCGTGCTCCGGTTGCCTCCCGCTAGTGTGAACACCCCTCATCTATCGGCTGACAACGGATTGGGGCGCCACGGTGGGGAGATGACGTCAGCCTCGCTCGCCTCGTACGCAGGAGGTCGTGGGGTCGGCGCGTCTCTCTCCCCGTGGTCGTGTGGATGTTTTGCTCCGGGGCCCTCCGGTGTTTCCCCTCTTCAGACTCGCGCGTTGAGAGTATTCGGCTGCGATAATTTTTGAACATGGTAAGCCGCTCCGGTGAGCTGTCGTTTGTGATTGCCACGTGGCTCCTGACAAACAGCTGCATGGCAGCTCAGTGGGCCTTCCCTTTGGTAAAATAAAAACAGATTAGTTTAGAAAACATCTTCGAATATAAGCCCCAATGCAGGACCCTCGTGGAACAAACTAGATAATGTTGCCGGGTAATGAAGTAAAGCACGAGGGAGATGACAGTCTGCGAGCGCAGCCTTGTTTCTAGACACCGGCTCGAAGGAGTCGAGATTGTGTCGCTGTAAACAGCGGCAGCACGATGAGATGACTGTGCCGGTTTCACCCTTGCAAGGAATCATCGCAAGGTCGCCGCGCTTGTCTCTTCCGTGAGTGGGCGATCAAGAGGGCAGCCTGCCGCGTGACTGCGGCGGAAGCGTTGCACCTCGTCAATTCGTGCGCCTCGCGCTCGTTCAGTGGAGGTGGAGAAGCCATTGGCAGCTTCACGCCAGCGGCCCCTGAACCAGCGAGAGAACTCTGGACACAAACCTCGGACAGTCGCGCTGCTCAGCGACATTAAGTCTGCAGAGAACCACGCAGCAGAAGATGAAGAAGATAAACAAGAAGAAGAAGTAGAAGACGATCGATGATGATCGATGCTGAAGAGCCATCGTTGCCTCCTGCCACCTTTTGGCTCGGAGGCTTCCCGTGGGGCTGCCCTCTCTCCCGGCCACTGCGGGGACCGTCGGCCACTGCCCGAGGGTGACGGTCAACGCGTTCGTCCACTCCTCCTCCTCGTCGTTGACCGACCGGGGACCCCCCCCCCCGCGCCACCCAATAGCGCGAGACGTGGGGTGAGGGGGTGAGGGGGTGGGGGGGGGTGGAGGAAGCTCTGGCGTCCCCCCCCCCTCCTCTCCCCGCTCTGTTGCACGCGTCTGCACTTGACCCACTTCGGCAGCGGCGCCGCTTGCCGACGGCGATGACGGCGGCTGCGGTGGGCGCAAAGGCTCCTCCAAAGACGCCCACGGCGGCTCGCGTCCACGAACGCGCGTCCCCCCCCCCCTTTCCGTTTTCGCGCGTGTTCGCGCCGTCGCCATCGCCGGGCTCCCGGCCGTGAGACTCGATGGAGCGATCGTTCTGCCTTCTACCCTCCTCGCCCGCTCGTTGTTGTCGCCGCTCCCGTTTGTTTTCCCAACTCGTTTGGGGGCGGCGGGGTATTTGAACGTTTTATTCGTCAACGTTGGGGCCTGATCGTGGCGCCGGCGAACGGCGTTGCCGCCCCGCCGTGAAAAACGCGAATCCGAGAAGCTGCTGTCGTTTAAAAAAAAAAATCTAACGAGAACGTGAAAGGACGATGCGTCCTTGGAATTAGCAGCGAGGTGGAAAGAGGAAAGCGAGGATTGGCGAGCGCAACGCGGAGCGTCAGAGCCATCGAATTTTTGTTGTCGTTGTTGGCCGTTAAGAAGAGCGGAGTGGGCGGTGGGCAGGGCACGTCGCTCGGAGGGACGGTAGTCGACTCGAGCGATGGCCAAGAGAGGGAGCGTTGGCCCGCCCGAGAGAGAGGACGTCCGTGGTGGAGATGGGCCTCCAAACGCCGTCGCGCTCGGAGGCAGCTTCGGTTCCCTTCCACTAATTATCGGCATCGCGGAGCGGTGGCGATTATAATAATTCACCCGGCGGTGCGAGCTCGATTCCCGGGTGCGGTTGTGACGCCCGCGACGATCGATTTCCGAGCCGGTCCTAGATCTCCTTCCCGCCCTCGTCTATTCCCGCTTGTTCGATAACGAGCATGGTGAAGTATGGTCAAGCAAACCACCGTGACCAACACATCATGGGGGGGGGGGGGGGTGTGGTGGGGGGCTTCATCCAACGGTAGCTTGACCAAAAAAAGGTAAAGTATCATCATTGCAGTGATTTTAAAATATTACCTAAATCTCAAAATGTAAGTTAGCTTCCGCGGGCAGCCAATATTCACCTCGTTTTTTTTTTCTCTCAACAACAATAATAACCGCCATTCGCCACTAAGTGGCGGTGACATTACGCTTGTGCCAGAATAAGTGAACGTTGAGGCCACGTGAAGTATTGAACGCTCGCTGGCAGGAGGTCATGGGGCAGACCCAGGTGCCACGGGTCGACTGACTGTAATGACTGGCTCATGCACCACCTGTGCCCCCTAATGTGCTAACTTGCTGTGCTTTAGCCACCCGGCTCTCCGCTCGTTGTTGTGAGCGTCGTTCCTCCGCCCTCCGTTGTTGTTGGAGGGCGACTGCCTCCAACTGCCCAGTAGCGTCCTTCACGAGCCTCCTCCACAGAGGCCGATCTTGACACCGCTGGTACCAGTCGTCGGCAAGTCCACTCAGCTCCACGTCCTCCTGTACCACATCACTCCATCTCTTCTCTAGCCCGTGCTGCACCCGTTTAGCTCCTTCTATTCGGCCGAACAAAAGTTGTTTATGCGGCACACACACGCGCACGCGCGTAAAATAATACCGCAGCGTGTACCTCTCGGTTGTGAGCGCGTGGCGTGCGAGGTACGCGCATTCACCTCTGCTAAGATGCCCCCCCCCGCTTTATGGCAAGCGCAGCTGGCATCTGCGGCCCAGCGAAGCTTGGCAGGCGGGCGGGGGGGGGGGGTACGGCTTTGTGCGACGCGATACTGTTCATACGTAAATACCGGCCCCCCACCCACACACACACACCCCCCCGCCAGCGCTTTAAATCAATTACCAGTGAAACCAGCACACGTATTCAATGGAAACTTGACCTTCTCTCGATTTGCAGCCTGCTGCCGCCGTAACAGGCCGTTGTGTCTGGGCCCCATGTCGTGTGTGTGTGTATCGGCGGTCGGTTGGTGCCTGGCAGATCAAAAGGTGCCGCTCGGTTGCGCGCGGAAAAAATTTGCCGGGGAAAATTCGCGTTGGCGGAACGCCGTGGCCACCAGATTTATTACCGGACCCGGAAAACGAGACGGCTTCCCTCCAGCGCTCGATGCCCACGCGCTCCGCTCCCAGATTGACAACAAAGATCACCGTCACCGTCTCTAAGATCCTCCTCTGCGTGATTTGGAATTGTTTTATATGCACAGGAGAGCCCCTGTTAACGAATCGCTAAACAACGGGCCTCCATAGAGGCCAATGTGTAGTGTATAGTATAGTAGTGTAGTGTATAGTGTAGTGTATAGTAGTGTAGTGTATAGTAGTGTAAGTGTATAGTAGTGTGTAGTGTATAGAAGTGTGTAGTGTATAGTAGTGTAGTGTATAGTAGTGTAGTGCCTCCATAGAGCCCAATGTGTTTGCTTACCAACCATTACCCTGTTAGGTATGGTAAATATAAATGTATTGGTTAACCATGTTTATTTTAATATTATGTGTGTTTGATATTTTTATTATATATGTATTGATATCCATTGTTTAAATATTTAAAACTATTTTTTTGTGTGAAAAAGGGGTAACTTTAGATGGTGTCGGAACGAATTAAGCCTTTAACGTGAATTTCCTATCCTCGCTTAACGACCAAATCACTAAACGACCGGTATTCGTGGAACTAATTACCGTCGTTACGAGGTGTTCTACTCTGTAGATATACACACACACCCACTGCGGGCACCTGCGTGATCTCTCTTAACACCCACTCGAGCTTTGCTCTAATAACTCTACCTATTTACATAACTTGCCCGCTCACTCGCTCGCTCACTCTCTCCCACTCTCGCTGACTTTCGGGCTCACTTTCTCCCTGGCTCACTCGCTCGCTCGCTGTAGATCTCTGGTTCGCTCACTCGCTGTGGCTCTCTGGCTCACTCTCTCTCGGGGTCGCTCGCTCGCTCCCTCACTCCCTCGCTCCCTCTCTGACTTGGCTCACTGCGTCGTTACGCAAGATTCCAATTTGCCATGAACTTTTTTCCACCAACCACGAATAATTGAATCCCCCCTACCCCCGCCATCCTCCCGTTTGAGCTCCGCCGCGAAGATATTGGCACCAGATAGCCGGGTCGCCCCACACGTTCACGGGGTGGGCGCCCCCCCCCTCCCGATTACAAAACCTCTGTCCGCTGACGAACCATTCCTACTTATGCCCGCGCGCGCTTCATCTCCCTCCTTAATTCCTCCCGCTGCCCCCCCCCTCTTCCCCCCAAAGGCCTTGATTAAATGGGCGTTTAATTGCGAGCGCTTTTCCACACATCTTGAAGCGGTTTAGGAGAAAAAGCACCGGGCCGTGCGTAGGCTTCTATTTAATTCCTCTCCAGCCCCCCACCCTCCTCCTCGCCCCCCACCAATTTCTGTAACCTTTTTCTCTCTCCCTCTCTCTCTCCCTCTCTCTCCCTCTCTCTCTCTCCCTCTCTCTCCCTCTCTCTCCCTCTCTCTCTCTCCCTCTCTCTCTCCCTCTCTCTCTCTCCCTCTCTCTCCCTCTCTCTCCCTCTCTCTCGTGTCATTTGCTCGGACCGCTTCGCTCCGCCGACCGGCGACAAAAAAAACCCACGAGGCCGAGCCCTGCCACTTGCGCTCAGCGCAGAGCCTCTGCAAACCCCGCCGACGATGCCAAACAGACTTGCTGGCGGTGCAGGGGGCGGTGGTGGGGGGGGGCGGTGGTTGGGGGGGGGGTGGTTGGGGGGGGTTGTGGGGGGGGCGGTGGTGGGGGGCGTTCTACAGATGCCGCGGGCGACGCAGGACCCGACCGCACTCGGAGGCGATCGATCGGAGCACGGTGTCGGATTGTCCGCGTGGGTTTTGAGCCGCGGGAGAGCGGAGGGAGGGGTGGGAAGGAGTGGAGGGATAGAGGGGAGGGAGGGGGAAGCTAGGGGGGAGGGGGGAGAGGGAGTAGCTCAAAGTGGGGCAGTGACCTCGTGTGGCACGGCGGTGGTGGCGAGCAGCTTGCGTGGCGCCATCACCCGGGGCGCGAGGACGACCGAGGTCCAGGGGCAGCGCTCGAGATCGGGAACGCCGGATACCACTCTGGCCTTCATTCAGGCGTTGATTCGATCATTCATTGAGCTGTTCATTTATTATTTTGACCTTTCATGCATTGACTTGTTCTTTCATTGAGTCTTTCGTTTGTTCAGTCACGCGTGCATTTCTTCATTCATTCACACGTGCATTTCTTAATTCATTCACACGTGCATTCGTCTGTGCTCATTTGTTTGTTCAGTTGTCCATTCATTCCCTCGCCGGTACGTTTGAACGTTCGTACATTTATCACGTTCCTCGAAGAGTGGCAGACTCATGCACCGTTTCAGTGCTGGCGACAGGCTCAGCGGCAGCTTAGATAGTTTGGGTTCAATTAATCCAGATTAAGAGCACCCTTTTTTATTCTTCAGCCTCGCAAAGACAGCGTGGACGTTGGCAATGCTAAGGAATGCCATCTCAAAGTCTGTATTATATATAAAAACAGAGACAAAGATCCCCCGTGTAGCCTGAACAGACTGTTGGGGCAAGCGCTGCTAGCGAGCACCGATGAAGGCTGGCACGGCACACGAGGGGGTGGGTGGCCAACACCACGCCCGGCCACCTTTGTCTCCCCAGTGGCGATGTTTACACACGATAACCAGGTTCTCATTTGACGCTGAGTCGACTTAGGGGAGGCCAAGGACCGGTTCAGACAATCGTCACCGGTGTTGGCCATGAGCATGAATCGAACCTAGGTCGCCGGCTTCGTGGCGCAGCGCGCAAACCACGAGGCTCCCGCCATATATGTGCGTCGTCACACGCACACACTGTGCACGCGCGTCTGTGTGTATCGCCACGCGTTGTGTCGTGGTGAGCTCGCGCTCTGCGCTACAAACCACAGTGACCCAAAGGTTCGATTCCTGCTGACGGCCAACAAAAGTGGCAGTGGATATTTGAACCGGTCCCGGACCTCCTCTTACTGTACACTACACTAATATACACTATACACTACTATACACTATACACTACTATACACTACTATACACTATACACTACTATACACTACACTAATATACACTATACACTAGTATACATTATACACTACTATACACTATTATACACTATACACTATTATACACTACTGTACACTATACACGACTATACACTACGCTACTATACTCTAAAATATACACTACACTACTATACGCTACACTATACACTACACTATAAATGAGTACCCGGTGCTGGCGAGACTTAGGTGGCCGGGCATGATGCTGGCCATCCATCCGCTCGTGTGCTGTGCCCGGCCTTCATAGATGCTCTCCAACAGTTTCAGTTTATTCTGAAGTATCCTGTGAGCTAATAAGCTCTTTAAGGTCGGGTTTCACCAATTAAAAACCACACGCACGTTTCCATGACGGACATAACGCATCGGAGACAAACAAATGACGAATACAAATGAATTTGTATCTTTTAAAAGCATTAAGGAATGAAAAAAAGTGTTGGTGGCAGAGGTCGCAAACGGGTTTTGATTCCTTACCCGTACCCGGCCGCACCAGGGTCTCAAACGGGTACCCGTACCCGGCCAGGTACGGGTAGGGTATGGGTATCGGGTAGGGTACGGGTATCGGGTACCTGGTTGCGACCTCTGGTTGGTGGTGAAGCACACCATCTCCCAAAAAACACGATGTTTAAATCTCCAATTACAAAATTTTAAAAATATGTATATACATTGCAGACCACGACATTGCACCAAGCGAAACACAGGCCGTTTGGGGGCACTTGCCCCAAGGCTATGAGGGGAGACGGGGGGGGGGATCTTTGTCTTCATAGCTAACACGTAACCACCGTATGTTTATATTCTGTTTAATGTAAACACAGTGTGGCAGTACAGCAAACCTCAGACCGTGAGTGAGAAAGAGATGTGTCCTGACGCGCTGAATGTATTTGGAGTTTGCGGTGTGTGTCTCTGTCTTTCTCTCCCCATGGTCGCGTGGATTTTTTCTTCTGGGTCCTCCGGTCCCCCCCCCCCCTTCTCCACATTTATAAAGATCCATTGAGATTATTTTGATGATTCTGATTATTTTGAGTGCTCGTGAATGTCCAAATGATGGTGCCACTTTTGTTGAGCTATCATTTTGTGGTGGCCAGGTCACTTCTGAAAAATAAGTTAATGCATCGGTGGGCTTTGCCTGGTAGGATAGGGAAGGTTTAGTTGTTGTTGTATTTGTGTGTATTTGGGTGATCGGTTTAATTTTCTTGTACTTTGCACTGCCAATCGTGTTTTCGTACTGTTTGTTGTTCTTCCAATTTTACCCACCCCAAAAGAGCATGATAGCCAATCGCATTCCTCCAGGATCAATAAAT
Organism: Lampetra fluviatilis; assembly: GCF_964198595.1. Classification (NCBI taxonomy): domain Eukaryota; kingdom Metazoa; phylum Chordata; class Hyperoartia; order Petromyzontiformes; family Petromyzontidae; genus Lampetra; species Lampetra fluviatilis. The sequence continues at coordinate 616,200 of NC_136337.1, read as the reverse complement.
AGTCTGATTCTATAATCCATTCACCACTGCAATAGCGGTGCCACACTGCCTCTGCACGGTTCAGCGACAGCGGCAGCAGCAGTCCGCGTGAAAGCTATTTCCCCCCCGTCTGTCTCAGAGTCTCTGTGTCCACGTGATCTTCGTTTAGTTGTTGAAGACAGGCAGCCCGTGAAGGTTGAATCAAGTCTCATTATCCTGTGGTTGTGGTGATGATGGTGGTGGTGATGGAGTTGGCACAGTAGGGGGCACAGGTGATGCATCGACCAGTTATTTCAGTCAGCCAACCCATGGCACCTGGGTCTGTCTGGTGACCTCCTGCCAGCGAGTGTTCAACATTTCACGTGGCCTTAAAGTGCACCTGGCCTGGCACAGGCGCCGTGGTGATGTCACCGCCACTTAGTGGCGATTGATGGTGGTTATTGTTGATGACGGTGGTGGGAGTGACCCATAGACTAACACAGAGACCCATAGACTCACACAGAGACTCATAGACTCGCACAGTGACCCATAGACTCACACAGAGACACAGAGACTCACACAGAGACTCATAGACTCACACAGACCCATAGACTCACACAGAGATTCATAGACTCACACAGAGACACATAGACTCACACAGAGACCCATAGACTCGCACAGTGACCCATGGACTCACACAGAGACTCATAGACTTACACAGAGACATTGACTCACACAGAGACCCATATACGCACACAGAGACTCATAGACTCGCACAGTGACCCATAGACTCACACAGAGACACAGAGACTCACACAGAGACTCATAGACTCACACAGAGACCCATAGACTCACACAGAGACCCATAGACTCGCACAGAGATCCATAGACTCGCACAGAGATCCATAGACTCACACAGAGACCCATAGACTGTCCCTCTTTCTGGCTCTGTTTAATTCACAGCATCGTCCGTGCCTCAGCGCAGCCTCTGCCCTCAAATGCATACGCTGTCCCTTCAAACGCATCTCTCTAGCACGCGGGCCATTCCCTGCAGTTAGGGCATCTGGTTTCCCCTGCAATTTCTTAAATTGTCCAGAGAAAGGTATAGTTGTTTAGGTATAGATGCTTATTGTTGCTCTGTCTTACAATCGTCGGCCCTCATCCCAAATTCTCTCTTTTTCTTCATATTTTTCACCAGAATATAAAGCTTATTTTTGTTTCTTCTAATTGCCTTCTGTGGAAATCGTCTCGATTGCCAGGCCCCTGCGTCTGATGATAATGGTGGCTGATGATGATGGTCGTGGTGGCTGATAGTAATGATGGTGGCTGATAGTGATGACGGTCGTGGTGGCTGATAGTGATGATGGTGGCTGACGATGATTATGGTGGTGGTGGTTTTGGCTGCCGATGATGGTGGTTTAACTTTCAAGTTTATTTATTAGTTATAGCCCTGTGAGCCATGTGGCTCTTGACTCTTTGGGTATTTCGGTAAAGTCACGTAAGACAAAAAATGTCCGGGTCCAGATTTGCAACTTCTAGTTTTAGTTGGCTAAATTTTATCACAAGTCCTCTGATGTTGACGTGGAGAACACCAACACCTTTCCTGCCAGAAAAATCTACAGAATTATACGAGTTCTTTACATTTGGACCAGGGTGAAGCTCAATACCTCCCAGAAATAAGAAAAGTAGAATTAATAGTTTGCGCAAGTATTTGATGAAGAGCGGCGAACCTTGGAAGAATAGCAGCAGCTCGCAGATGGCGACATTTTAAAGAGCAGAATTAAGTTTGGAAGCAGAGCTGGTGAAGTAATGGGTCAGAGATAGGGTTTTAAATGATCCAATGATGGAGTGTAGAAGTGGCTATGAGCTGTTTCACTCGCAGATGTAGCATCAAGTACGGACGAGAAATAATGAGCGTGGTCGGTGGGAGAGTTGAGTTTGGCACTTCATATGGCCGGGAGGGACAGTAGTTGGATACACAACAGAATGAGAACTGCCCTCTTTAAAATATAATGGGTACACACAGTTAAACACGCAAGTGAAAAAGTGCTCATTAGCCGAGCGCGAGAACATCTTGCCGCACTCGTCGCACGTGTACGGCTTCTCGCTCGTGCGCTTGAGCTTGTTGAACTTGAGCGACAAGGAATAGTTGAACTTTTTTCCGCATACGTCGCAGGCTTAGGGCAGGTCGCCCTTGTCGAAACGCGTGTGCCGTGCCAGGTACTGGGGGCTGGGCAAAGCGCTGGGGTCGTAGGTGACCCCATCTTCTGGACCCTGAAAACTGACGACTCAAGGGGTGAGAGGGCTGAGACCTGGCGAGCAGCAGCAGGAGGATGAGGAGGCTGCGGCCACGCTCACAGAAGCCAGGGGGGGTGCGGTAGAGCCGACCGGCGAGTAGCTCGCGATTTGGTACTTAGACGTCTGATGGTGGTGGTGGTGTAGCTGCTGCGGCCGCGGTGGTTGTTGTTGCTGTAGCTGCAGTTGTAGCGGTGGATGTTGTTGTGGTGATGGTAGCAGTGGTTGCGGCGGTTGCGGTGGCGGTGTCTGCGGCTGCTGGGCCCTCATGCGACACTGCGCTGCAGCCACGATGCGCTCCCCCTGCACGTCCTGGTAGCCCATCTTGGAAATGAACTCGAGGGCCGCGTCAAGGCCACCGCTGTTGGTCTGTTGCAAGGCAGTCACAGCCATCTCCTGAGCCACCCTGCCATCAACAAGTCTGCCACCATCTGTCTATCTGGTGGTGGTGGCTGATGATGATGGTGGTGGTAGTGGTGGCTGACGATGATGGTGGTGGTTGGTGGTGGCTCATGATGATGGTGGCAGTGGCGGTTGACGATGATGATGGTGGTGGCTGACGATGATTGTGGTGGTGGTTGGTGGTGGCTCATGATGGTCCGCGGCCACCACCACCGGCCACGATTATCTGAACCGGTCCTGGGCCTCCCCTAGGTCGACTCAGTCTCACAATGAGTACCTGGTGCGGTGTGTAAACATCGCCACTGGGTAGACAAAGGCAGCCGGTCGTGGTGCTGGCCACTGACCCACTCGTGTGCCATGCCGGCCTTCATAGGTGCTCGCTAACAACACTTGCCCCAACAGTCTGTTCAGGCTATACGGGGGATCTTTGTCTTTGTCTCGTGTGAGATCGTGATTGAGCGATTTGCAGGTTAAATTCTTTTCAGCATTGGGATGTTGTGTTCGGGGCCAATGCCAGTCACGTGTCGTGTGTGGTCGCTTTCGGAGACTGTGGGAGGGAGCCCAGAGAACAGGGGGTGGAACAGATAGAAAAGGCGGGCAAAGAGGTCGGGAATCGAACCCCCAGGGCTGTTCTTGGTGCGAGGTCACACGAGGGTCACCACTGTGCCACCACCGTGCCAGCGGTCTGGCTGACACATTGGGCGCCCGAAGCAGAGATGGAGTTTGGTGGCTCAAGGCTCTCGGTTCGAGGGTAAGGCCCCACTGAACTATATAGCTCTAGTGACTTCCTAAAATCGGAAGGAAGAGCGTTCCAGACGGTTACATCATTAACATCACCACCACCATCAACGTCAACATCCCCCACTTCTTCGTCATGCAGGTACCTCTTCAACATCACCACCACCATCAACATCATCACCAGCAACATCATCACCATCGTCACGTATGTACGTTGAACTTCTTTCGCGCCGTACGTAGCCAACCGCGCTAATTGGAAGTGCGGAAGGACAACAAACTAAACACAAAATTCAGTTCTAAAGAAATTCGTTTTCAATGAGGTTCTAAAAGTACACAGTTCCAGTGGCTTCCTACGCAGAGTAATGTCACTTAAAGAAAATATTTAACTATTTTTATTTTACCAGGGTAAGGCCCGCTGAGCTATGGAACTGTTTTTCAGAAGCAAATCTGGCTATCACAAATGACAGCTCGGCAAAGTGGCTTATCACGTGGAAATGTATAGCGGTCAAATACTCTTTAACGGGTGACGTGGATTTTAAATGTGGAGGGAAAAACCGGAGGGCCCGGAGAAAAATCCACACGACCACAGGGAGAGAGGAGAGACACGCATACTCCAAATACATAGGAGTTAGGGTGAGGGTCGGTATCGAGCCCACGACCTCCTGCATAGCAGGCGAGATAGTTAACATCTCCTAGCCACCGTGGCGCGTCAGAGTCCATCTTGCCGGCAACCCTCTGATGGAGGAATGCCAGAAAACGAAAACGGGAATTCTATTTGATCTATGAGGCCGCCACCCCTCCCTCCCCTGTTGTGGTGCCGTGAGTCTGGTGGTGTCGTGAGTCTGGTGGTGTGGGTCTGGTGGTGTTGTGAGTCTGGTGGTGTGAGTCTGGTGGTGTCTTGAGTCTGGTGGTGTCATGAGTCTGGTGTCGTGAGTCTGGTGGCGTGGGTCTGGTGGTGTCGTGAGTCTGGTGGTGTCGTGAGTCTGGTGGTGTCGTGAGTCTGGTGGTGTGAGTCTGGTGGTGTCGTGAGTCTGGTGGTGTCGTGAGTCTGGTGGCGTCGTGCGTCTGGTGGTGTCGTGAGTCTGGTGGTGTCGTGAGTCTGGTGGTGGTGTGAGTCTGGTGGTGTGAGTCTGGTGGCGTCGTGAGTCTGGTGGTGTCGTGAGTCTGGTGGTGTCGTGAGTCTGGTGGTGTGAGTCTGGTGGCGTCGTGAGTCTGGTGGTGTCGTGAGTCTGGTGGTGTCGTGAGTCTGGTGGTGTGAGTCTGGTGGTGTCGTGAGTCTGGTAGCGTCGTGAGTCTGGTGGTGTCGTGAGTCTGGTGGTGTCGTGAGTCTGGTGGTGTGAGTCTGGTGGCGTCGTGAGTCTGGTGGTGTCGTGAGTCTGGTGGCGTCGTGAGTCTGGTGGTGTCGTGAGTCTGGTGGTGTCGTGAGTCTGGTGACGTCGTGAGTCTGGTGGTGTCGTGAGTCTGGTGGTGTCGTGAGTCTGGTGGTGTCGTGAGTCTGGTGGTGTCGTGAGTCTGGTGGTGTGAGTGGTTGCGTCGTGAGTCTGGTGGAGTCGTGAGTCTGGTGGCGTCGTGAGTCTGGTGGCGTCGTGAGTCTGGTGGTGTCGTGAGTCTGGTGGCGTCGTGAGTCTGGTGGTGTCGTGAGTCTGGCGACGTGAGTTTGGTGGTGTCGTGAGTCTGGTGGTGTCATGAGTCTGGTGGTGTCATGAGTCTGGTGGTGTCATGAGTCTGGTGGTGTCGTGAGTCTGGTGGTGTTGTGAGTCTGGTGGCATCGTGAGTCTGGCGTCGTGAGTCTGGTGGTGTCGTGAGTCTGGCGACGTGAGTCTGGTGGTGTCATGAGTCTGGTGGTGTCGTGAGTCTGGTGGTGTCGTGAGTCTGGCAACGTGAGTCTGGTGGTGTCGTGAGACTGGTGGTGTCGTGAGTCTGGTGGTGTCATGAGTCTGGTGGTGTCATGAGTCTGGTGGTGTCGTGAGTCTGGTGGTGTCGTGAATCTGGCGACGTGAGTCTGGTGGTGTCGTGAGTCTGGTGGTGTCGTGAGTCTGGTGGTGTCATGAGTCTGGTGGTGTCATGAGTCTGGTGGTGTCGTGAGTCTGGTGGTGTCATGAGTCTGGTGGTGTCATGAGTCTGGTGGTGTCGTGAGTCTGGTGGTGTCGTGAGTCTGGCGACGTGAGTCTGGTGGTGTCGTGAGTCTGGTGTTGTCATGAGTCTGGTGGTGTCGTGAGTCTGGTGGTGTCGTGAGGCTGGTGGTGTCGTGAGTCTGGTGGTGTCGTGAGTCTGGCGACGTGAGTCTGGTGGTGTCGTGAGTCTGGTGGTGTCATGAGTCTGGTGGTGTCGTGAGTTTGGCGACGTGAGTCTGGTGGTGTCGTGAGTCTGGTGGTGTCGTGAGTCTGGTGGTGTGAGTCTGGTGGCGTCGTGAGTCTGGTGGTGTCGTGAGTCTGGTGGTGTCGTGAGTCTGGTGGTGTGAGTCTGGTGGTGTCGTGAGTCTGGTAGCGTCGTGAGTCTGGTGGTGTCGTGAGTCTGGTGGTGTCGTGAGTCTGGTGGTGTGAGTCTGGTGGCGTCGTGAGTCTGGTGGTGTCGTGAGTCTGGTGGCGTCGTGAGTCTGGTGGTGTCGTGAGTCTGGTGGTGTCGTGAGTCTGGTGACGTCGTGAGTCTGGTGGTGTCGTGAGTCTGGTGGTGTCGTGAGTCTGGTGGTGTCGTGAGTCTGGTGGTGTCGTGAGTCTGGTGGTGTGAGTGGTTGCGTCGTGAGTCTGGTGGAGTCGTGAGTCTGGTGGCGTCGTGAGTCTGGTGGCGTCGTGAGTCTGGTGGTGTCGTGAGTCTGGTGGCGTCGTGAGTCTGGTGGTGTCGTGAGTCTGGCGACGTGAGTTTGGTGGTGTCGTGAGTCTGGTGGTGTCATGAGTCTGGTGGTGTCATGAGTCTGGTGGTGTCATGAGTCTGGTGGTGTCGTGAGTCTGGTGGTGTTGTGAGTCTGGTGGCATCGTGAGTCTGGCGTCGTGAGTCTGGTGGTGTCGTGAGTCTGGCGACGTGAGTCTGGTGGTGTCATGAGTCTGGTGGTGTCGTGAGTCTGGTGGTGTCGTGAGTCTGGCAACGTGAGTCTGGTGGTGTCGTGAGTCTGGTGGTGTCGTGAGTCTGGTGGTGTCATGAGTCTGGTGGTGTCATGAGTCTGGTGGTGTCGTGAGTCTGGCGACGTGAGTCTGGTGGTGTCGTGAGTCTGGTGGTGTCGTGAGTCTGGTGGTGTCATGAGTCTGGTGGTGTCATGAGTCTGGTGGTGTCGTGAGTCTGGTGGTGTCATGAGTCTGGTGGTGTCATGAGTCTGGTGGTGTCGTGAGTCTGGTGGTGTCGTGAGTCTGGCGACGTGAGTCTGGTGGTGTCGTGAGTCTGGTGTTGTCATGAGTCTGGTGGTGTCGTGAGTCTGGTGGTGTCGTGAGGCTGGTGGTGTCGTGAGTCTGGTGGTGTCGTGAGTCTGGCGACGTGAGTCTGGTGGTGTCGTGAGTCTGGTGGTGTCATGAGTCTGGTGGTGTCGTGAGTTTGGCGACGTGAGTCTGGTGGTGTCGTGAGTCTGGTGGTGTCGTGAGTCTGGTGGTGTCATGAGTCTGGTGGTGTCGTGAGTCTGGTGGTGTCATGAGTCTGGTGGTGTCGTGAGTCTGGTGGTGTCATGAGTCTGGTGGTGTCGTGAGTCTGGTGGTGTCGTGAGTCTGGTGGTGTCGTGAGTCTGGTGGTGTCGTGAGTCTGGTGGTGTCGTGAGTCTGGCGACGTGAGTCTGGTGGTGTCGTGAGTCTGGTGGTGTCATGAGTCTGGTGGTGTCATGAGTCTGGTGGTGTAGTGAGTCTGGTGGTGTCATGAGTCTGGTGGTGTCATGAGTCTGGTGGTGTCGTGAGTCTGGCGACGTGAGTCTGGTGGTGTCGTGAGTCTGGTGGTGTCGTGAGTCTGGTGGTGTCGTGAGTCTGGTGGTGTCGTGAGTCTGGTGGTGTCGTGAGTCTGGTGGTGTCATGAGTCTGGTGGTGTCGTGAGTCTGGTGGTGTCGTGAGTCTGGCGACGTGAGTCTGGTGGTGTCGTGAGTCTGGTGGTGTCATGAGTCTGGTGGTGTCATGAGTCTGGTGGTGTCGTGAGTCTGGCGACGTGAGTCTGGTGGTGTCGTGAGTCTGGTGGTGTCATGAGTCTGGTGGTGTCGTGAGTCTGGTGGTGTCGTGAGTCTGGTGGCGTCGTGAGTCTGGTGGTGTCGTGAGTCTGGTGTCGTGAGTCTGGTGTCGTGAGTCTGGTGTCGTGAGTCTGGTGTCGTGAGTCTGGTGTCGTGAGTCTGGCGTCGTGAGTCTGGTGTCGTGAGTCTGGTGGTGTCATGAGTCTTGCCTCGTCACCAGCTGCGACACCGCGGAGCGGAGGGGGAAGGAGGCCGGATGCCCCCCCGCCCCTCCCCCGCCCCTCCCTCCCCGCTTGGGTGGTCGCTGCTGACCCCTTGTATGGCAGGATCATCACAGCGCTACTGGACAAGGGCCCCGTGCTCCCCAAGCCCTAATGAGGTCACGCAGGGAGCGAATGAATGAGTTGATTAATGACTAACTGGCTGACTGGCTGGATAAATAAACATCTGATGTATGGAATTGCTGATTGAGTGAGGAATGACTGTGTGGGCAAATGAATAATTGAGATTACCACTTATTAACTCAATGACTTCGTTATTGAATCGAACGACTGCCTTCGTTTATTAACTCACCGACCGAGTTACCTGACGGCTGACTGATTTGATTAATTTGAATTAGCTTTTGAAGTTAGTGAATTACTAAGTTAATGACTCACTGACTATGTTAGCCAATGGCTGAATGAACAATTGACTGGAACAGTGAACTACCCACGGAATGACCGACTGAATGAAACACGGAGTTCACAAGTAATGGAATGAATGACCGAATTAATTAAGTACCGACTGAAGTGTCGACTGACTGAATTACGGGGTGAATGAATTCCGGATTAATTGCCGAATGAGTCACTGCTCGAATGAATAAATGTCCAAGAGTGTCCACGCTTCACGCGTGTTCACACGGCGCGCTTTCGCTACAACGCAGTGCTTCGTTGGAGGGAGACTTTTCGCACACGCGGGAACGCATGCCGTTATGACGTGGAAAGCGCTCCGTTATGACGCGGAACATGCCCATTATAACGTGAAACGCGCAACGTTAACGGCTGGCTGTCAAAGCGTCTGGAGATTAATTTACCACGGTGGCAGGGGCATGTTCTCGGTGACAAATCTTTTTACAAATTCGGTGCAGGTTTGTTAAAGCGTGGCCTGTAAGTGGCATGCAAGCACACAACTAAAAACCCGCGCATCGTTCCGAACCTATCTACAGGCTCGTTCAATGCGCTGTCTTGGTGGGAGTGGTGGCGCAGCGGTTAGCACACCGCTCACTCTCTCTCTCCGTACTCGACGGTCGGAGTTCATTCCGAGTCAATTCCCGGGGATACAAAGGTGGCCGAGCTCGGGTAGCGGTCGTGTCGCGCCCCCCTCGTGCGCCGTGACGGCCTTCAATGGGCGCTCCGAGAAGCAGCACTTTGCCCGTACTTTGTCTGCGTGTACTTAGGCCGTCGCACGCGCGCACTGCTGCGAATTTCCACGCGACGACGACGATGACGATGGGCCACTTTGTCGGGGCCATCATTTGCGATGGCCGAAGGTCGCTCCTGAAAAGAGCTACGTAGCTCAGTGAGCCCGTAGATGGTAACATTTAAATTAGTCTTTTATTTATTGTTTAGTTTTATATTTTGTTTCAGCGACGTTCCTCTGCGTCGGGAGCCACCGGAGCTGCGCGCTTTCAAATCTAGATTGAAAACTCGTATTTTTATTTAGAAGGCATTTTTGTTTTCGGTGTCGTTGTCCTTCCAATTAGCATGGCTGGCTATGTGCGGTGCGAAAGAGCTCTGCTAGCGGTCGTGTCGCCCCCACTCGTGCGCCGTGACGGCCCTCAACGGGCGCTCGCGAGCAGGCGGGGGACCTTCGGCTGTCACACTCGCACGCGCTCCACCGAGTGGCCGAGTGAAAAATCACGGGGGGCAGTGAAACGATTCGCCTTGCGTCATCCAACCCGGGGGGGGGGGGGGGGGGGATGATTAACTTTCACGGGGACTATCCAGAGCAGCTGTCCCGCTGCGTTTGTTATGTAAACCGTAACCCGAGCCCAAAGCAAAACAAGGCCGAAAGCGTTGGCGCTGTAAATCTGCACGGCGTCCGGGGGGTGGGGGGGGGTCGTCCTCCGGGGCCGCTGGCCGTGAGGCCCTGGCCCGTCCCATAGCGGCAGCGGTGGTGGGGGATCGGTGGGGGGTCGGTGGGGGGTCGGTGGGGTTAGTGGGGTCGGCGCCATTGGACTACTCCGCCCCCCCCGCTTCCCACCTCCACCTTGGTCCACCTACGTAGGTAGCGTTGACGCGAAGCAGCTGTGGCGACGGGCAGGCGGGCGGGCGCGAGACGTGCCCACTGCCACGTGTCTCCCGTTCCCCGTGTCTTCCGTTCACCGTGTGCCGCTCCGTGGTAATGACGGTGGTAAATCTTGAACCCTGCAAGGCCCTCCTCGGCTTCCAAGGGTCTCCCGACATTGGGGATGTTTTTTTTATTCTCACACAGAGCCGATAGGCAACTTGTTGCTTTCTCTCGGGGAAATGTTGCGTCCGCCGCCAGGCCGCGTGCTCGTGTGTTCTCACGGAAACTACGACTGCTTCGTCTTCTTTTCAGCGGTTGGTTGTGAAACCACGTGGGAGTTGAAACGCTGCGGTTCTGTCAACCGGTCCCAAGGAGGCAGCTCGAGCCGTATGGATCACAGCAGCGACTCGGCCATGAGCTGTGAACCCGCGCCCATACTGGCTTTCCAGCAATGACGCCCAGATCCTGGTGGGCTATTTAGGACTTGATCGGTGGCGAGGAATTGTGACGAGAAGGGGCTAGGAGATGTTAACTACCTCGCCTGGTGTTTAGGAGGTCGTGGGTTCTATCCCGACCATGACGCCTGCTGCTGTATATTTGGGGTCTGCGTGTCTCTCTCCCCGCGGTCGCGTGTTTTCGAGTATTTTGGCTGCAATATATCTCCACGTGATGAGCCACTTTGTTGGGCTATCAATTGTGATAGCCAGGTCGCTTCTCAAGAAGAGCTCTACAGCTCAGTGTGCTTTACCCTGCTCAACAAAAATATATTTTTAGTTTAAGCGACCGTTAATCTGCGTAGGAAGCCACTGGAGCTGTGTAATTTCAAATCAACATTGAAAACTCATTTCTTTATTGCGTATTTTTGTGTTTAGTTTGTTGCCCTTTCCCCTGTACCTCCGATTAGCACGGTTGGCTACGTACGGTGCAAAAGAAGTTGACCTTACACAGACTCACACAGAGACACATGGACTCACACAAAGACCCATAGACTCACACAGAACCATAGACTCACACAGAGACCCATAGACTCACACAGAGACCCATAGACTCGCACGGAGACCTATAGACTCGCACGGAGACCCATAGACTCGCACGGAGACCCATAGACTCACACGGAGACCCATAGACTCACATGGAGACCCATAGACTCACACTGAGACCCATAGACTCACACGGAGACCCATAGACTCACACGGAGACCCATAGACTCACACGGAGACCCATAGACTCACACAGAGACCCATAGACTCGCACGGAGACCCATAGACTCACACGGAGACCCATAGACTCACACGGAGACCCATAGACTCACACGGAGACCCATAGACTCACACGGAGACCCATAGACTCACACGAAGACCCATAGACTCACACGGAGACCCATAGACTCACACGGAGACCCATAGACTCACACGGAGATTCATAGACTCACACGGAGACCCATAGACTCACACGGAGACCCATAGACTCACACGGAGACCCATAGACTCACACGGAGACCCATAGACTCACACGGAGACCCATAGACTCACACGGAGACCCATAGACTCGCACGGAGACCCATAGACTCGCACGGAGACCCATAGACTCGCACGGAGACCCATAGACTCGCACGGAGACCCATAGGCTCACACGGAGACCCATAGACTCACACGGAGACCCATAGACTCACACGGAGACCCATAGACTCACACGGAGACCCATAGACTCACACGGAGACCCATAGACCCACACAGAGACGCATAGACTCACACAGAAACCCATAGACTCGCACAGAGACCCATAGTCTCGCACAGAGACCCATAGTCTCGCACAGAGACCCATAGTCTCGCACAGAGACCCATAGATTCACACAGAGACCCATAGACTCACACAGAGACCCATAGTATTTTGCCCTTCCCCCTGCCAGCACCTCCGATTAGCCACGGTTGTCTACATACAGTGCGAAAGAAGTTCAACTTAGGCACATACGTACAGACGCGACTGGCCGCGCGTGCGAGCTCGCGTCAGGAAGACGATGTCACGGCGAGGCTCATCTCGTCCTCAAAACGAGGAGCCGCCCTTCGTGCCTCGCATAAGAAGAGTTGGTCGCTCTCCACATGTCAGACGGACCACAGTTTCAACTTCCTCAAGCAAACACAACAACACCTCCGCTCAGACGACGCGAGAAGTAGCCACGAGGCAAATGGTAAATACCGGGGATTGCTTTTATTAATATGTTACCATGCTTATGATTTATTTATATATATATGTTTTATAATTCTAATCTTATGATTTTCCATTTTTACTTCATTGTTATTTTAGTGTTTTTTTGTTTTTTATATTTTTTATGTGTACCACTTATTTTGTTATGGTCACTGCTGTGATTTCATAATTTATATGCCCAATTATATAATTTATTACAATAGTATTATTTCATTATTATCATATATATTTTAAATCTCGCCGTCCTTTCGGTGACGGGCCTGAGGCCAACCAACGCGTCCGTTGGCCGCTTTTAAACGCTCGGCGACCGGGACATCGAGACCCCCGGATTCGCACGCGGGGATGTCAGCGTCGCCACCGTTCTGACACGCTGCTGACACGGCTACCGTCTGAACCCACTCCCCACCACCTCTTATTTTTTACTCTTTGTTAATGACAAAATGACTTGTTGGTCGGGCTTGAGCACTTCATACGGCGGCGGTCCCGGGGGCCGGCCGCTGCTCCTCCTCCACTTTGCAACGTGGCTTGCTCGGGTTTTTTTTTTGGGCCACCGGTGTGGTCCAGTGGAGGACCCCCCCACCGCACCGCCTGCTCAGTTTGTTTGCTTATTTACTTAAAAACTAACAAAGGGCCACCGATTTATCAGTGAGGAGTCTGCGGTGGCAATGGGGGAGGAGGTGGGGGGGGGCAGTGGGCATTGCTGCTGATAATGATGTCCCAGGAGACACTACAGATTGCTGCAGACGAGTGCAGTGTGTGTTTGCGCATGCGAGGGCAGATTGCCGACGCCTGCTGCTGTATATTTGGAGTTTGCGTGTCTCTCTCATCCTCATCATCACGGTGGCTAGGAGATGTTAACTACCTCGCCTGGTGTACAGGTAGTCGTGGGTTCGATCCCGACCCTGACGCCTGCTGTCTATTTGGAGGCTGCGTGTCTCTCATCATCGTGATCACGGTGGCTAGGAGATGTTAACTACCTCGCCTGGTATACAGGAGGTCGTGGGTATGATTCCGACGCCGACGCCTGCTGTTTATTTGGAGTCTGCGCGTCTCTCCCCCCGTGGTCGAGTGGATTTTTCTCTGGGTCTTCCGGTTTCTCCCGCCACATTTAAGATCGAGTATTTCTGCTGCTGCTATAAATGTCCACGTGATGATGATGATAGGCCACTTCGTTGAGCTCTCAACTGTGGTTGCTTCTGCAATAAAAAAAATAGTTGCAGAGCTCAGTGGGCCCTTCCCCCCCACCCCTCCCACGCCCGACTCTCCCCCCCTCCCGCCACGGAGACACGACGGCCCGGCAGTGACGGTCCCTGGTCCTTGGTGCGGAGCGGAGCCTCGTCAAGAGCGAATTACGGGAATCACGATGAGCGTAGGAAGAGGCTCGGTGCGTCCGACGCTTTCGCCCGACCTGTGTGGGCCCAGTGCAGGAACACGCTCGCCCGCACGCCCGCACGCACGCCCGCACGCACGCTCGCACGCCCGCACGCTCGCCCACTTGCACGTACGCTCGCACGCCCGCACGCACGTACGCACGCACGCCCACTCGCACGTACGCTCGCACGCCCACTCGCACGTACGCTCGCACGCCCGCACGCACGCACGCCCGCACGCTTGCACGCACGCATGAACGGTCAGCAGTGAAAAGATTTAATGGACGACGCGAGTTGAAAAGCAGCAACAGCAACAAAAATTGGAAATTTTCTTAAAACGCTTCCCATTTTCAATTGCCCGGAGACGTAATTTTGGAAGGGCCATGGGTTGGCAATTTAAATTTTTTTTGGAAGACAAAAGACCGTCGAGAAACCGTAGGCGTTACTACTCCAACAACAACAACAACCCAAAACCCCACATCGTCATTCCGAGGGGGAAATCTGCCCGTTTGAGTAACGTGGCGCCGGGGCTCCCACGTTTATTAAAATCTCGCCGGCGCTAAAGCTCCTCCTCCTCCCGTCCGTCTCCTCAGGCCCTCGCGTCGAACGCTGCCAACCTTTAAACAACGGTGGAAGAAAATTGACGGCAAACATTTTTTTCCGTGGGGGTTTCTAAATGAAAGCACAAACCCCGTGGCACCTCTCCGTCACTCCGGCCGCCGTGCGCCACGGTTAATTTAGAAGGCGTTCCGTTTTTTTACTTGCGGAAGCGCGCGGCGGGCGTGCATTCATTATCGCGCGCATCTCTGCAACAAATTGAAAAATTAAGGGCTTAAGGGCAGCTCAGTTCCGTTTTGGGTTTTTTGCTTTTGCGCTGATGGTAATCGGTGCGGTTGCAGCCCCCCGTCGTCCACCCCCCCCCCCCCCCCCGTGGGCATCGCGCCTCTCCGCTATTGGCCCCCGTCGCCGATCGTCGTAGCCAATCTCGGACGAGCAGGGGGTCGTTGGCCGTCACGCTCGGAGGCGGCAGAGTTGCCTCGAAAGCCGATGGGTTTGATGGACCACAAACGAATGGCAGCCGCGGAGAAACGTGACTCTCTACCCAGCCCCACTCACGCGACCCCCTCTCGTTACGCCGAACTCTTCCCCCCCTCTCAGAAATGAAACAATCGATCCAACGTCGTAGAACTCGCTCACTAATCTCATAACAATAATTTGACTCCCGCGCTGGACGCTCCCCGTGTATCACAGCACCGCCCGTGCCGTTGCCAAGCCCCGGCGCTTTCACCAAAAACCCCATTGTGCGTTAGGTTACCAAAAAAGAAAGAAAGAATCCCCCCACTCTCCACCGTTCGTTTCTTTATTTTTCCTCCCATCGTTTCTTGGCACTTCGGTTACTTGACGAGGCCAAGAACCCCGCGAGACAGCGATTTTTTGAGGGATTTTGAAGCCCAGACTGCACTTGCAGATCACTCGCGCGGCACGTTTCCCAGGCCCAGCTGTGGCCGTAATCACCAGCGCAGGCCGGGCCGCACGACGATACATTAATCACCCCCGTTAATGCCAGAGAGCCGGGCCTGGTGACCCCCCACCCCCCCCCCCATACTTTTTTTCCAAGCCGCGAAAGCCCGGTTAGGACGGAGGGGTCAGGGTTTGGTGGCAGGGGTCAAATTCTTTCGTGCTGCGTCCCCCCCCCCCCCCACCACCGTCAAAGCCACGGGAGGAGCGGCACCTGTAAGCCGGCCGTAATGAGCCAAGAGAGGCGGCCGGAACACTCCCACTCCCTCCTACGGCCCTTTCCTCGGTGCCCCCCCCCACCCCCCTTCCCCTCCACATCCCTCGTCCTCAAACGCCATGCGAGAGTTGCTGCCAGAACTTCTCAATCTCACTGGGAAGCGAGACCACGGACAGCCCCGATACCCCCCCCCCCATCACTGCCCCCCTCCCCCCCATCCAATATCCAATCCCGAATCAAATAAATTTCACTATCGCACTCACATGGGCTCCCTGCTACATACCTCTCCCCTCTCATCTCACTCCACTCCCCTCCACGCACTCACCTACCTCTCCCCTCTCATCTCACTCCACTCCCTTCTACGCACTCTCCTACCTCTCCCCCCTCATCTCACTCCACTCCCCTCCACGCACTCTCCTAACTCTCCCCTCTCATCTCACTCCACTCCCCTCCACGCACTCTCCTACCTCTCCCCTCTCATCTCACTCCGCTCCCCTCCACGCACTCTCCTACCTCTCCCCTCTCATCTCACTCCACTCCCCTCCACGCACTCTCCTACCTCTCCCCTCTCATCTCACTCCGCTCCCCTCCACGCACTCTCCTACCTCTCCCCTCTCATCTCACTCCACTCCCCTCCACGCACTCTCCTACCTCTCCCCTCTCATCTCACTCCACTCCCCTCCACGCACTCTCCTACCTCTCTCCTCTCATCTCACTCCACTCCCCTCCACGCACTCTCCTACCTCTCCCCTCTCATCTCACTCCACTCCCCTCCACGCACTCACCTACCTCTCCCCTCTCATCTCATTCCACTCCCCTCCACGCACTGTCCTACCTCTCCCCTCTCATCTCACTCCACTCCCCTCCATGCACTCTCCTACCTCTCCCCTCTCATCTCACTCCACGCACTCACCCACCTCTCCCCTCTCATCTCCTCTGCCCTCCACGCACTTTCTGCTCCAACAAGTGAGGCTCTCTGCTCGAAGCCCCAATCAACGCACACAGAGGGAGGTGGCTCAAATCCCCTCCGCCACCTCGTTCGTCTCGCGTAAACCCGGCTCCCTTCTCCTGTCCGCCTGCGCTCTTGACTTCCTGCACCAGCTCAAGCCAGGGTGAAGCTAAAGCACACGCCCGCTGACTGCACAATGCGGCTGGAGACGCGTTCGCACGTCGACGCCCCCCAAAATAAATCATCCAACTGCGCCGTGCATCCCGCTCACTGGGGCCTTACGTGTGTGGGCGCGTGAAAAGGTCGAGTGCGCAAAATGACAATTATGCCGCGCATAGATACTCCGGCGGGTGCGGGTGGTTAATTGGTGCGGGGCGGACAGGTGACGGTCAGATTTGTGGCATTGTAAGCGCAAATGTTAAGAGAAATGAGCCGGCGCAGCTGAGAAGCCGAGCCTGGTTTTTGATGTTGAGGTTTGAGGCACCCATAATGACAAACGGGTTTTTTCCAGTGCCGTGGACCGAGGGTGGGGGCCGAGTGGGCACATGTCTTCTGGACGCAGGTCAACCCTCTCCTTGTCTCTTCGGCTCCTCACCCGACTTCAAGTGAACTTAAATAATTATTTTATTTTAACAGTTAAGGCCCAGGTGGCATTGCGTGCGCGAATCGAACGACGTCCATTCTTCACGCGCGGGGCACCTTTGATGCCGTGCACCGGTAGCCCGAGAATCGGAACGGATCGACGCGCCATCCAGTTTTCACGCCTCTAACGACGCGACTCCCCCTGCCCCCCCCCCCCTGCCCACCCCCGCGTGCGCTACAGCGCCACGCTCGACAGAGCGCCGGTAGCGCTCTCGCCAAAGCCGACAGCGCGAGCCGTCAAACAATCGCGTTGTTTTGGGGGGCGGTGGGGGGGGGGGCAGTTTTGGTTATCGTCGCCGACTCGCCCCTTCGCTCGCTCGCACGCCGTGCCGCTTGCTCGCGCGCCGTGCCATCCCCCGTGCCATCCCCCGTGCCATCCCCCGTGCCATCCCCCGTGCCATCCCCCCTGCCATCCCCCCTGCCATCCCCCCTGCCATCCCCCGTGCCATCCCCCGTGCCATCCCCCGTGCCATCCCCCGTGCCATCCCCCGTGCCATCCCCCCTGCCATCCCCCCTGCCATCCCCCCTGCCATCCCCCGTGCCATCCCCCGTGCCATCCCCCCTGCCATCCCCCATGCCAAAGCGCCGCTCGCTCCACAATGGCCGCTCCCGTACGAGCGCTGCGCTTGTGCGGTGCTGAGTCCGGCCTTTGTGTAAGTTCACACACGCACGCGAGTGCTCCTTCCAATCTCCGGGGTGTGCGGGCGGGCGGGTGGGTCGGTGTGTGGGGAGCAGAGAGACACGGTTACTCAATGCCCTCCTTGTTGCAGGCACAGGTCACCTTTCTCCTGCCTCTCGGGTCCCGCGCGGAGCGACGGAGCGACGGAGCGCGCTCACAGACAGGGTGGGGGGGACACCCCTCAAGTGTTTGTTTTAGGGTGGCCGCCTCGTTTGGACAGCGCCATCTCGGACGCAGCGCCCCCTTCACCGGTCCCCTCCACGCCGTGCGGGTCGCTGCCGCACCCTCCGCCAGCCCGCCAGATCCCCAAAGAACATCGGGAAAGAGAAAGCGTAGAATAAATGAACCTCTTCTCTTCGCTTCCAGGCCACACGGCCGCCCCCCCCCCTTCCGCGGTGCAGCGGCCGGCGGTCCGTGAGCGGCGTCGCAGGAATACGAATTTGCCCTCCGTGCGCGGGATGCAACGCACGCGGTGTGCAAGCGGCGTCGCTTTGTTATCTGTCCGTGTCCCACTGGCAACCGCGCCCGCCTGCCGCGGTCGTGCATGCTAAGACGTGTACACGCGTTGCATGATAATGCGCAGTAGTAGTAGTGGGTAGGGCTTTTCGCGACCAATATTATCCATAGCAGTGGCTTTTTAGGTTAGATCGCGTGAATGTGTCGTTAAACCCGCCACCACCCGACACAGCCAATTAGTGAGGTTTGAGTCGACCTAGGGGAGGAGGCCCAGGACCGGTTCAGATAATCGTCACCGGTGTTGGCTGTGAGCGGGAATCGAACTCGTGTCGCCAGGTTTGTAGCGCAGCGCGCTAACCGCTACACTACCGCTCCCCACGTGCGCACACGCACACACTCCGACACATACGCCCGGCCGCCTTAGCCTCCCAAGTGATTATGTTTTTACACACCACACCGAGTTCTAATTTAATGCTTAAAATGATGATGTTGTGGATTTATTCTCCACACCGGTGTTGCTGTACTGGTAACAAATTGGCATGTTTTGTTTTTGTGACAAACTTTACTAATTGGCTGTGTCGGGTGGTGGCGGGTTTAACGACACTTTTATATTCATGGGATCTAATCCAAACACCTCTATTGTAGATTTTTTTTTTATCATATGGAATCATTTAAATTTTCATGGTTTAGTTTATTTTTTACCCTTGGAAAGCCACGCTGAACCTTGGGACTCTTTTTCCAAGAGGGTCCTGCCAAGTTTTTCGCAGTAGGGGGCGGCAATGCTGCTGCTGCTGCATGATGCCAAGTTGAGTAATTCGCAGGCAATCCGTCAGCATCGGGGACAGCGGTTCCTCTTTTTCTTCTTCTTCACCAGGGGGTGCACGCTGCACCCCCAGGGGGTGCACGCTGCACCCCCTGGGGGTGCACGCTGCACCCCCTGGGGGTGCACGCTGCACCCCCTGGGGGTGCGAGATGCCCTTTCTGGGTGGATAGCGAGACACAGCCAGATTGTTTTGGAAGGTAAATCTTCCCAAACACAAATTAATAACGGGCATGTTAAGTAACGACTTACTTTGTTTCATCAAACCCTTTGTGTTTATTAATATTATACATTTGTGTAATGATTGAGAACCAAATGGGTGCAAGGCTGCAGCAAAGGTTAACAACTACTGCTTGGAGGACGTTTGGCCCGGTACCAGTTGCGTTGTTGCGGCCTTTTAGCGACGGGAGGGAAAGCGTGGGAAGCCGGAGGAAACCCCCACGAAGAACAGCGGTGGAGAGAGAGAGAGAGAGCGAGAACGTACAAACCTCCACGCGGAGAAGGCGCCCGAGTCGGGAACTGAACCCAGGCCCTTCTTGCTGCGGGGCGCCAGCGTCGCCGCCGCCACGCTGGCAGCACCCTGCCGCACGAATGCCGAGCGGAGTACGCGGTGCGACCGGGCATTGCCAGTTTTGTAGTTTTCCTGACGGCTTTAGGTCGAATGTACGGACTGACACGATGTGAGCCGTACATTCGAAACGATGTCGAATGTACGGACTGACACGATGTTTCCCCAGCTCGGCAATAGACGGCTGCTTGGCCGCCGTCTTCACACACACGCGGCTTTGTGTGTGCGCGCGTGTGTACACACACGCACATACGCGGCTTTGTGTGTGCGTGCGTGTGTACACATGTACACACACGCGGCTTTGTGTGTGCACGCGTGTGTACACGTGCACACACACGCGGCTTTGTGTGTGCGCGCGTGTGTACACGTGTACACATACGCGGCTTTGTGTGTGCGTGCGTGTGTACACGTGTACACATACGCGGCTTTGTGTGTGCGTGCGTGTGTACATGTGTACACACACGCGGCTTTGTGTGTGCGCGCGTGTGTACATGTGTACACACACGCGGCTTTGTGTGTGCGTGCGTGTGTACACGTGTACACATACGCGGCTTTGTGTGTGCGTGCGTGTGTACACGTGTACACATACGCGGCTTTGTGTGTGCGTGTGTGTGTACACGTGTACACATACGCGGCTTTGTGTGTGCGCGCGTGTGTACACGTGTACACATACGCGGCTTTGTGTGTGCGTGCGTGTGTACATGTGTACACACACGCGGCTTTGTGTGTGCGTGCGTGTGTACACGTGTACACACACGCGGCTTTGTGTGTGCGTGCGTGTGTACATGTGTACACACACGCGGCTTTGTGTGTGCGTGCGTGTGTACATGTGTACACACACGCGGCTTTGTGTGTGCGTGCGTGTGTACACGTGTACACACACGCGGCTTTGTGTGTGCGTGCGTGTGTACACGTGTACACACACGCGGCTTTGTGTGTGCGTGCGTGTGTACACGTGTACACACACGCGGCTTTGTGTGTGCGTGCGTGTGTACACGTGTACACACACGCGGCTTTGTGTGTGCGTGCGTGTGTACACGTGTACACACACGCGGCTTTGTGTGTGCGTGCGTGTGTACATGTGTACACACACGCGGCTTTGTGTGTGCGTGCGTGTGTACACGTGTACACACACGCGGCTTTGTGTGTGCGTGCGTGTGTACATGTGTACACACACGCGGCTTTGTGTGTGCGTGCGTGTGTACACGTGTACACACACGCGGCTTTGTGTGTGCGCGCGTGTGTACACGTGTACACATACGCGGCTTTGTGTGTGCGTGCGTGTGTACATGTGTACACACACGCGGCTTTGTGTGTGCGTGCGTGTGTACATGTGTACACACACGCGGCTTTGTGTGTGCGTGCGTGTGTACACGTGTACACACACGCGGCTTTGTGTGTGCGTGCGTGTGTACACGTGATGTGTACACACACGCGGCTTTGTGTGTGCATGCGTGTGTACACGTGTACACACACGCGGCTTTGTGTGTGCGTGCGTGTGTACACGTGATGTGTACACACACGCGGCTTTGTGTGTGCGTGCGTGTGTACATGTGTACACACACGCGGCTTTGTGTGTGCGTGCGTGTGTACACGTGTACACATACGCGGCTTTGTGTGTGCGTGCGTGTGTACACGTGTACACACACGTGGCTTTGTGTGTAAGTGCGTGTGTACACACGCGGCTTTGTGTGTGCGTGCGTGTGTACACGTGTACACACACGCGGCTTTGTGTGTGCGTGCGTGTGTACACGTGTACACACGCACGCACACACAAAGCCGCGTGTGTGTACACGTGTACACACACGCGGCTTTGTGTGTGCGTGCGTGTGTGTACACGTATACACGCACGCACGTAGTGTAGCGGTTAACGCTGTGCTGCGCTCACGGCCAACACCAGTGACATTGTTTGAACCGGTCCTGGGCCTCCCCTAGGTCGACTCAGCATCAAATGAGTACTTGGTGCGGTGTGTAAACATCGCCACTGGGGAGACAAAGGTGGCGCTGGCCACCCAACCCCCTCGTGTACCGTGTCGGCCTTCACAGGTGCTCGCTAACAGCACTTGCCCCACCATTCTGTTAAGGCTATACGGGGGATCTTTGTCTTTGTGTGTGTGCGCGTGCAGCAGACTCAATTAAAATGCTGCCCTGGCCTTGCGATAATCGGGACGTGTAATTAAGTGCGCGCGTCTAACGCGAGGAGCGGATTATTAAACGTCCCGCGCTGGTCACCCTTCGCTCAACGCCGCTATAATTACCCCGTCCGTCCAAGCGGTAATTAATTCTTGCTGGGAAATCGCCTCGTACACGGGGTGGGTGGGGGGTGCTTTAATTTTAGCCGGGTTCCCGTCCCGCGATCACAAACCCAGAAACATTTGACGTGACATAAACAAAATAAACCGGGCAAAACACTTCCCCGCCACCGGCAAGCCACATCCAGCATGCCGTGGCCACGGCCCGTGGCGTGCGGCGGTCGGCGCACGCTGGAATTGCAATCCTGAGGTCGGCCCGGTTCGATGTCGTCTCCCGGGAGCGGTCAAAACAATGGCACGAGTGTCTGACCCCTGACCCGCCCCCCCGTCCTCCATCCGCCCGTGTCCACTGATCAGCTAGCCGATCGGGAGCTCATGTGCGGTGGGGTAAAGTGTGGGGACCCCCCCCCACCCACCTGTACCGAGATGCCTCGACTCACGTGGCCAGACTTACCCTACCGAGAGGCACCGCGAGGCGGAGCCCCCTTCAGCCAGCAGTGGCGGTAGCCAGCAATTGCAGGGCTGCCCCTTTATCTTTCTACTTTCCCCCGGTCCCGAACCTGCTGTGTCTATACAGCAGACTGCTGGGGGGGGGGGGGTGCCATGAGCACGATCTGCAGGTTCTCACGACGGCCATGACGGTGATTGATGATGATGTCGACGATGGTGACGGTGATGATAACAACGATGACGACGGCGATGATGATGACAGCGATGACGACGATGGCGGTGATGATGATGATAACAACGATGACAATGACGACAGCGATGACGGTGATGATAACAACGATGACGACGACGATGGCGGTGACGATGACGATGATAACAACGATGACGATGACGACAGCGATGACGACGATGACGACAGCGATGACGGTGATGATAACAACGACGACGATGACGATGGCGGTGACGATGACGATGATAACAATGATGACGACGACGATGACGACGGTGACGACGGCGTTTTGACAGTGCGCTCGTCCTCGCTTCGCGTGAGCGGCGTGGAGGCAATCGGTCCCCGCGGTTCACACGGCCACCCCCCCCAAGCTTGCAACCCCCCCCCGGCCCCCCCTGCACCCCCACCCCTGACCCCCCCCACCCCTTGGCCTCGCGCGGTTCCAGATGTGCACCCCCGCCAATGGTTTCTCGTTGACCTCCGACCCGTGGCATTAGGGGTAATTTATTTTAGTAACTGCTGCCCACACTTAAAAAGGCTTTTCGGCAACTGAGGGTAAATAATTAAAAGTGACTTTTATGCGACCAAGGTTTTTTTCCCTTCCTTTTTAACTTTTCTTTAAAGTACTCTGTTAGCCTTCGCAGTGACCAATGCCAGACTCAAAGCGTTTGAGTGCTGCCCACTCAACCAACGGAGGGACTGTGACGAGGGTAGACCTGTGCAGTGAGCATCCGCTCGCTCGCGCGTCGTCCCAGCTGTGTCCCCCCCCCACCCCCCACAACGATGACTCTTGGCGCCGCGGTGGCTAAGAGATGTTAACTACATCGCCTGGTATGCAAGGGGTCGTGGATTCGATCACGACCTTGAGGCCTGTTGTATATTTTGGAGTTTGCATGTGTCTCTCTCATCATGATCACGGTGGCTATCAGATGTTAACTCCCTCACCTGGTATGCAGGAGGTCGTGGATCTGATCCCGACCCTGACGCCTGCTGCTGTATATTTGTTATTTGCGTGTCTCTGTCTTCATCATCACGGTGGCTACCAGATGTTAACTACCTCGCCTGGTATGAAGGAGGTCGTGGATCTGATCCCGACCCTGACGCCTACTGCTGTATATTTGTAATTTGCGTGCTCTTTTTCTCTCTCTTCCCGTGGCCGTGTGGATTTTTCTCCGGGGGCCTCCGGTTTTCCCCCTCCACGTTTAGAATCGGCATCACGCGTTTAGAGTGTTTGGCTGCTGCTATAAATCTCTGCACGATGACGACGATGATGAGAAGCCACTTCATTGAGCTCTTATCACTCGTTGCCAGGTCGCTTCTGAATAAGAGCCACGTAGCTCCTTCAGCAAACTTGTTCGCAATAATAATGATTAAATTATTACAGCTTATTATGGAGCGCCTTTCATAACATCTCAGGTTGCTTTTACATCAGTGACTAATGTGGGGGTGCGGGCGGATGGGGTGGGGGGGGTAAGAAATGGCCAAGTTAAAACCAGGCCTTCCGGGAAGCGTTCCTCTCCATCCACCAAAGTTACCCCACCAATTTTGATGCCAGGAATTAATTGAGCTCAGCGTCTTCCACTGCACGCTCGCTCGCTCGCTCCCTCGCTCACTCGCTCGTTCACGCGCTCACTCCTCCGCTCGCTTGCTCCTCCGCTCGCCCGCTCCTCCGCTCACCCGCCCGCCCGCCCGCTCGTTCTGTATTTGGCTCCGCGGCGGCCCGACTCTAAGGGGCAGCAATTGGCAAACGCGTGGGGCTCCACCGAGTGGATGTTTGAGTCGATGGTTGTCGCGATCGACGGGGGGAGGAGGAAAACGGAGCGGCAGCGCCCCTCGGGCGCCCACGCTACGGACATGCACGCACGCTGCAGACAGGCACGCTGCAGACACGCACGCTGCAGACATTCACGCACGCTGTAGACACACGCTGCAGACACGCACGCTGCAGACACGCACGCTGCAGACACACACGCTGCAGACACGCACGCTGTAGACACACACGCACGCTGCAGATACACGCACGCTGCAGACACGCACGCTGCAGACACACGCACGCTGCAGACACACATGCACGCTGCAGACACACACGCACGCTGCAGACACACGCACGCTGCAGACACACACGCATGCTGCAGACACACGCACGCTGCAGACACACGCACGCTGTAGACACGCACGCTGTAAACACACACGCACGCTGTAGACACACACGCACGCTGCAGACACACATGCACGCTGTAGACACACATGCACGCTGTAGACACACACGCACGCTGTAGACACACACGCTGTAGACACGCACGCTGTAGACACACACGCTGTAGACACACACGCACGCTGTAGACACACATGCACGCTGTAGACACACGCTGTAGACACGCACGCTGTAGACACGCACGCTGTAGACACGCACGCTGTAGACACACACGCACGCTGTAGACACACGCACGCTGTAGACACGCACGCTGTAGACACGCACGCTGTAGACACGCACGCTGTAGACACGCACGCTGTAGACACACACGCACGCTGTAGACATGCACGCTGTAGACACGCACGCACGCTGTAGGCACGCACGCTGTAGACACGCACGCACGCTGTAGATACGCACGCACGCTGTAGACACGCACGCACGCTGTAGACACGCACGCTGTAGACGCACGCTGTAGACACACGCACGCTGTAGACACACACGCACGCTGTAGACACACACGCACGCTGTAGACACGCACGCTGTAGACACGCACGCTGTAGACACGCACGCTGTAGACACGCACGCACGCTGTAGATACGCACGCACGCTGTAGACACGCACGCACGCTGTAGACACACATGCACGCTGTGGACACACACGCACGCTGTAGACATGCACGCTGTAGACACGCACGCACGCTGTAGATACGCACGCACGCTGTAGACACACACGCTGTAGACACACACGCTGTAGACACACACACGCACGCTGTAGACACACACGCACGCTGTAGACACACACGCACGCTGTAGACACACGCACGCTGTAGACACACGCACGCTGTAGACACACGCACGCTGTAGACACACACGCACGCTGTAGACATGCACGCTGTAGACACGCACGCACGCTGTAGATACACGCACGCTGTAGACACACGCACGCTGTAGACACACACACATGCTGTAGACACACACGCACGCTGTAGACACGCACGCTGTAGACACACACGCACGCTGTAGACACACACGCACGCTGTAGACACACACGCACGCTGTAGACACACGCACGCTGTAGACACACAGGCACGCTGTAGACACACGCACGCTGTAGACACGCACGCACGCTGTAGATACGCACGCTGTAGACACGCACGCACGCTGTAGATACGCACGCACGCTGTAGACACGCACGCACGCTGTAGACACGCACGCTGTAGACACACGCACGCTGTAGACACACACGCACGCTGTAGACACACACGCACGCTGTAGACACACACGCACGCTGTAGACACACGCTGTAGACACGCACGCTGTAGACACACACGCACGCTGTAGACACACACGCACGCTGTAGACACACACGCACGCTGTGGACACACACGCACGCTGTAGACATGCACGCTGTAGACACGCACGCACGCTGTAGATACGCACGCACGCTGTAGACACACACGCTGTAGACACACACGCTGTAGACACACACACGCACGCTGTAGACACACACGCACGCTGTAGACACACACGCACGCTGTAGACACACGCACGCTGTAGACACACGCACGCTGTAGACACACACGCACGCTGTAGACACACACGCACGCTGTAGACATGCACGCTGTAGACACACGCACGCTGTAGACACACACACACGCTGTAGACACACACGCACGCTGTAGACACACACGCACGCTGTAGACACGCACGCTGTAGACACACGCACGCTGTAGACACACGCACGCTGTAGACACACGCACATGCTGTAGACACACACGCACGCTGTAGACACACACGCACGCTGTAGACATGCATGCTGTAGACACACGCACGCTGTAGACACACACGCACACCGCAGCCACACACGCTACAGACATGCACGCACGCTTCACATGCGCAGGCTACAGACTCGCACGCCAGTGCAGGAAAAGGAGCAAGGAGCCGGGGCGTCGGTGTCCTTGGGAGGGAAAGCCTGAAGCGCGGCCAGGTCATCATGTTTTGCATTACCCCGATGAACATTTGACTCGCGCCCGTCGACGTAATGTCGCGAGACCGTGGACACTTTAGCGTCGTTCGGGACGGCTCGCCCGGCGTCGGCGGCGCATCGCCCCGCGTGCTTTTGGGGAACGGCACGCGGACGGTGACGCCGCGGATGGAACTTGACCCCACCCCGAGAGAGACGTGTTCGGTCGGTCGGGGGGGGGGGACCACGCCGCTCCGCTTCCCACGCGAGCGCCGGGACGCCCGTGGCAGTGCGGGTGGACAAGCGCAGTGCGGGTGGACAAGCGCAGTGCGGGTGGACAAGCGCAGTGCGGGTGGACAAGCGCAGTGCGCCAAAACCACTCCGCGCGACCGTCGGCAGCAGCAGCAGCAGCAACGCCGTGTGTGCGTGCGTGGATAATGTATTATTTATTATGGGACAAGAGTTTGTACCTTGGGATCTCTGGTGTCAGGTCAGAGGTTTTACCTTAATATCTCCAATTTCAAAACGGTGTTATTACCTCTAGGTATATTGTGTCAGATCAGAGGTTTTACCTATATATCTATAGTGTCAGGTCAGAGATTTTACTTCTAGATCGCTGGTGTCAGGTGAGAGGTTTTACCTCTAGATGTCCAGTGTCAGATCAGAGGTTTTACTTCTAGATCTCCACAGTTCCAGGTCAGAGGTTTTACCTCTAGATCTCCACAGTGTCAGGTCAAAAGTTTTACCTCTAGATCTCCACAGTGTCAGGTCAGAGGTTTTACCTCTAGATCTCCACAGTGCCATGTCAGAGGTTTTACCTCTAGATCTCCAGTGTCAGGTCAGAGGTTTTACCTCTAGATCTCCACAGTGCCAGATCAGAGGTTTTAGCTCTAGATCTCCACAGTGCCAGGTCAGAGGTTTTACCTCTAGATCTCCACAGTGCCAGGTCAGAGGTTTTACCTCTAGATCTCCACAGTGCCAGGTCAGAGGTTTTACCTCTATATCTCCACAGTGCCAGGTCAGAGGTTTTACCTCTAGAACTCCACAGTGTCAGAGACCTGCGAAGCGAGTTCTCCTTGCGAGCGTCCGAATTAAGCCGGCTGTAAGAGTTCCAGTCCAGAACGGCTCTGCGGTCGCGTCTCTCTGATCTCCGCGCCACGCGGCCCCCACCCAGCCGGCCGCCGCGGGAACCGCGTCGGAGTTTGCGGAGCACGGCCGGCTCGAGCCTGCGGCAGGAGCGGTTTCGGAGCGGTTTCGCCCCGCCGCGAAGGGGCCCGCAGAATGACGCCCGCGTGGTTCCGTTTTGCCTCGTGACGCGACGCAGATGGAGCGCCGTCAGAATAAAAAATAAAATGTAAGGCAGAGATGCACGCTTGGAATTACGTTGAGAGACAGAAAGAGGCGTGGAGGTTCGTGACATCGTCCGAACATCGTCCTCCGAACTGGGCCTGGAGCAGGGCGCGTCACGGGCAGCTGATTCCTGTCCGCCGGCCACCTGCGGGCCAAGAATCACGACAGAGAGGCGGCCACGTGGGTGGAATCGCACCCGACAGGACGCGCCCGTCGCCCTCCCAGGCGGGGAGACGGAGCGGCGGAACAGTTCGGCGCTCACGTGACGGACGGGGAGGGTTTTGTCGCATCGTAGGGCGGTTGCAGCGGCAGCAGCTTGGGGGGGGGGTCGGGGGAAGCCTTTAACCAGCAGTGGATTGATCACGGCTGCTGCTGACGATGATGATAAATGCAACGAGGTTGTATTTATTTTTTTACCCCCCACCCCCTCTCTCTCCCTCTTGCCTGTCCACACCAAGCCCCGGCCCCTGCACTCAATGCGCCTAACCGCGGACGACACGCAGAACCATCATCCGATTTCCCGCGTTGGACACATCTGGATCGCGGGTGTAACCCGCGTTACCTGGGGGTCTCGCCTGATCGCACTTCAACTCAATTCGCTCACCACCACCACCACCCCCACCGCCACCCCCCTCTGCCAACATCACCACCCCCACCACCACCCCCCCACCACCCCCCCATCACCACCACAACCCCGACCACCACCCCCACCATCACCATCACCACCACCAACATCCCCACCACCACCACCACCACCCCCCCCACCACCCACCACCCCCGCGGCCGCCGTGCGTGCGAAACGTCTCCCTCGGCGTTCGAGGCGTTCCGACGCCGCAAATCGAGCGGCGAACTCGGGCGGTTGCCGCCTCCGCAGCACCCCCCCTCCCTCCCTGTGTTGCCTCGCGCGCCGCGCAGGGGGCAAGTGTGCAAAGCAAGCGAGTACCCTGGCCAGGACTGGATCAGCACCGCACTCGGGTTGCCTTTATTCTGCCCGGTGCTGATTTTTTACACGCCGCACTCGGGGGTCACGTTCACGGCTGAGTCGACCTCGTGG
This sequence comes from Lampetra fluviatilis, assembly GCF_964198595.1. Lineage (NCBI taxonomy): Eukaryota > Metazoa > Chordata > Hyperoartia > Petromyzontiformes > Petromyzontidae > Lampetra > Lampetra fluviatilis. The sequence goes on along the minus strand of NC_136337.1, from coordinate 587,492 downwards.
AGGCCCAGGAACGATTCGGTGAATCGCCGCTCGTGTCGGTTTACCTTGGCCAGGAGTCCCAACGCTCGTGGCCGGGTCCGCGGTGCGACGCGCGAATGACTGCGCCACCGTTCGCCGCGTGCGCGCAGGCAAAGGTCCCCTGTGTAGCCCATTGGGGCGAGTGCTGTTTGCGAGCACCTACGAAGGCCGGCCCGGTACACGACCAGCACCACGCCCAGCCGCCTTTGTCTTCCCAGTGGCGATGTTCACACACCTCACCGGGTAGTCAGTTGAGGCTCAGATAATAGCCACCGGTGTTGGCCGTGAGCGGGAATCGAACTCGGGTCACCGGGCTCGTAGCGTGGCGTAGCGCTAACCGCTACACCACCGCTCCCCACGCACACACACACACAGAGACACACACACAGAAACGGACACATGCGTATACAAATTCACGCACACACCCACGCGGTGCCTGCAGTAGATCGACGTAGGTCATGCGGCGTCTCTCAGCTGTGGTCAGACAGCATCGGGGGGCCCCCAAGTCAGGTCACGGTGCCCCATGCCCCCCCCCCCTCGCGATCAACGCCTCCTCCTCAATGCGCCCCTTTGTTGCCTCCCCCCCCCCCCCCCCTGCTACAACGCCATCACCGGCAAAGCCACCATCACAACCGCGCCTTACAGTTCAAACACCGCGCTGCGGTAATTAGGGCACGGGGGCCCGATGCCGGGTCGTCCGTGGCCCCCTAACCCTTAACCCCACAGGACTTTGACGAGGGGGGGGCGGCGGCATGGGGGGAGTTTGGGGGTAAGGAGTGCGCTAGCGATGGGAGCGTGGGCGCTTGGCAGAAGTCTCCTTGTGGACGCCCGGCCACCGGCACTCGTCGTCGTGCGAGCACACGCAAAAGACCTTTTCGTAAATCATAGGATTAAGCAAATAACTTGGTCGGTGGTGGTGGTGCTGCTGCTGCTTTGGCAGCGGTGCGCAAGCACAGTTAACAACAACTGCACACGTTCGTTATCAATAACACCGTGACCTTAAAAATCTATGATTTTTTTTTTTAAACATACAAAGGTGACATCCCGGGCAATGGCCAACTTGACATCCTGTGCTCTTAAGGAAGGGCCATTGCCCTTAAGGAAGGGCCATTGCCCGAAACGTCGTCAATTATTTTTTTACAGAAAATTATTTCAGGATAATTTTTTATATTGAATGATTCTTTTATTATTTTAACAATTTTTTGTGACGTTGAGCGTTTCGTCAATTGGGCACAGCTCTTGAGGCTCCAACCGCGGCTTGGCCTCCCGAGATCGGGCGCTCTCCTGGAGTCCTCGGGTCACAGGCCACACGCGCGGAAGAGCGTCAGCGCGGCCAAGTCGTGCCGCGCTGCGCTCCCACGCCGTCAGCGGCCTCGAGCTACGGCCACGGTGTAGCCCGCATTCCACGCCGCTTGGGAGAAGGCCTTCACCCGGCAATGGATTTTCGGAGTGCTGTAATTATTTTTTGAAGCGTTCGTTGAGACCAAACGCCTTGGTAAAACAACCGTTGCCCGATGCGAGTTGCTTTTGCGATGACACGCGTACGGGTTAGAGAGATGGACTCTTAACCACGCACGATCCTCCACTCCCTTCTGGGATCGCGCTGCTGCTGTCACCATCCTAGAATCGCACCACCCAGATCCGTAAGAATTCTGCTGCTGCTGTTGTAGCGAACAAAGTGGAGCGACGCACACATCCAGAATAATCAACACCTCCTCACTCGAGACCCAACACCTCTTGGCTGTGAGACCCCTCCTCCTCTTAATTCTCGCAGGCACCGCTGCTGGTGGTGGAACCATCAAATCGCATCATCAGAACATCAACAGCAGGACGATTAAAGACACGAGCAACAGGAGCACGATTGTGGCCATGCAACTCAGACTATCGCCCACACAGTAAGCCATAGATAACTCATAGAGAGAGATCCATAGAGATACATAGACACACATAGATAACTCATAGAGAGAGATCCATAGAGATACATAGACACACATAGATAACTCATAGAGAGAGATCCATAGAGATACATAGACACACATAGATAACTCATAGAGAGAGATCCATAGAGATACATAGACACACATAGATAACTCATAGAGAGAGATCCATAGAGATACATAGACACACATAGATAACTCATAGAGAGAGATCCATAGAGATACATAGACACACATAGATAACTCATAGAGAGAGATCCATAGAGATACATAGACACACATAGATAACTCATAGAGAGAGATCCATAGAGATACATAGACACACATAGATAACTCATAGAGAGAGATCCATAGAGATACATAGACACACATAGATAACTCATAGAGAGAGATCCATAGAGATACATAGACACACATAGATAACTCATAGAGAGAGATCCATAGAGATACATAGACACACATAGATAACTCATAGAGAGAGATCCATAGAGATACATAGAGACACATAGAGATCCATAGACACACATAGAGATACGTTAAAGACAAGCCACAGTATTGCAATTGTGGCCACGCAACCCAGACTATGGAGCATATCGTAAACCACTGTACTCTGCGCTCCTGCAATGGGTGGAGCAGGAGGAACAGCGACACGACACAAACTCTCTTGTCTCAATGTCTCTCTCTCTCTGCTGAAGCCCTCTCGTCCTGGCCGGCAGTGGCAGCAGGAGACCTCCGCATTGGCATGATCGAGCTGCCGTCACGAGGGAGAATGGAAATGGAATCGTTCAAGGTTCACTCTTCGCCATTTGAGCACCAGGCCTCGTCGAGACGGATGCGAGGGATTGCCTGGCAGGGCGGCGTAAGCGGCCGGGCAGGTGCGTGCTTTAGATATGATTCGTCAGGAGAGGTTTGCTGGCTGACGCTGGGTAGGACACGTGTGCGTGTGTGTGTGTTGAACTTTTTTCGCACCGCACGTAGCCAACCGTGTTAATCGGAGGTGTGGGGGAAGGACAACAAACTATGGGTCTCTGTCTGAGTCTATGGGTCTGTGTGTGAGTCTATGGGTCTCTGTGTGAGTCTATGGGTCTCTGTGTGAGTCTATGGGTCTCTGTGTGAGTCTATGGGTCTCTGTGTGAGTCTATGGGTCTCTGTGTGAGTCTATGGGTCTCTGTGTGAGTCTATGGGTCTCTGTGTGAATCTATAGGTGTGTGTGTGAGTTTGGGTCTCTCTGCGAGTCTATGGGTGTGTGTGCACACCCATAGCTGTGTGAGTCTATGGGTCTTTGTGTGAGTCTGTTAATGTATGTATGTTGAACTTCTTTCGCACCATGCTAATCGGAGGTGCGGGGGTGCACACGATTGGCGAGGGCCTCTGAACCGAGATGGGCATTGGAGCGGTCTCCAAACGAGTCCGGCCACCAAGGGGAAGAGACGGCCTCGGAGCAGATTGTGGGGAGACTGTCAGCGCTGGTGGCAGAGGTTGCCGCGTGTCTACTGCAGGGAGGGTAGGAGGTAGTGGGCAGTGAGGTGGTGGAGGTGGTGGTGGTGGAGGTGGTGGTGGTCGAGGTGGTGGAGGTGGTGGTCGAGGTGGTGGAGGTGGTGGTGGTGTTGGTGGAGGTGGTGGTGGTGTTGGTGGTAGTGGAGGCGGTGGTGGAGGTGGTGGTTGTGGTTGTTAGCGCGGTTGCTTGGCCCGGTGCTGCGGTTGCAAGGCACCACCCCCAGGTACCTTTCGTTCCACGTCGCGAGAGGTTCCACTCCCACCCCCCTCCCCCCACCTTGGACAGCTTCCTTCCGTCGCTCGCGAAGCAACCCGGTTATTTTGCGTCCGCGGCTGTTTGCGTTGAGGCCATGCCAGGAGAAACAAAATTAGCGATTTTGGCACTTGGGCGGTCGGGTGCGGGTGGCGGTGTGGGTGGTGGTATTGAGCTAAATACTTAGACTCAGAAAATTAGTTCCGCCGTATTTTTAGACAGCGAGCCCGCCCGCCTTCGGAGGTCCTGGGAAAGCGCGCGCAGGCGCACCGCTTAGCCCTCGACGGTCGCGCTTCGCTCACGCGGTGGAGCGGCGTCGTCGGTGGGGGGGGGGAGACGCGTCTCTAGAACTTAGCTTATTGACGGTGAGATGCGATATTAAACTTTTTTTGTTTAGTTCCAACAGTCGACACGAATTAAATGCTCGGGGCTTCTTATGAAGTGGGTCACCGTGTGCATCGCCGGAGAAACGAAACTCAAATCTTCCCGAGCGAACCACCCGGTTCCTCTCCGGGGCGGGGGGGGGTGTCTCGCCCTGGGATAAGAATCGCTGAGTCGGCAACACCGGAGAAGCCTGGGTTCGACTCCGGGGTTTTGGTCGCCCACCGTCGTTTAAACCCCGGGGCGGGGGGGGGGGTGGGGGGATGGGGCTCTCGGAAGCGCAGAGGGGTTGATGGTCTCCGCTTCGTTGTTGTCGGGGACTGCGCCCCAAGAAACCTCCTCTCCCTCCTCCCCCCCCTCTCCCAGCATCTTCGGTCGATGTACAAGTTTACAGAAGGGGTCGAAGTGAAGGAGAATTAAATATGAGAGGATTAATCATTAATATTGTAGTGCCCGTCTGACTGCCAGTGAGAGTAGGTCGTAAAGAAGAACAAGGCCGTCTCTGGTGTAGGCCAATCAGTTCTAAAGACAACGCCATAAACGAACCTCACGGCGGTACCCCAGGGTACCATAGTATCCCGGCTGTCGCACGATGTCCGTGATGCAGTAATGTTTAGTCTGTTGATGGTCGGCGGTGCGGCAATCGACTCGTCTCTACGAGCTGTGCACGACGCACCACCACGGTGCGTGTGAGTGTTCGGGGGTTTCGGCACAAGCGTCCTCGCTGCGTTTCGACATCGCGGAGTGGCACCACCGATTTCGGATTGATTGGTACCCCAGTCGCGGAGTTCAGTAACACCCCTGGACAGAAAATAGTGTCCCAGAAATGCAATATTTTATTGCCTCGGCCAGTTTGTATTATTTGGTACCCCGGGGTATAGCGATAAGGATCATATTATGATCAGAGCCACATGTGTGTTTGCATGTTCAGCACATGTACCATGTGTGGTTACTGCAGTAGTTGTTTGCTTGCAAAAGGTTTATACTTGGTGTTTTACGACACATTTATAAATAACGCGATCTAACCCAAAGACGTTTACTATGAAGTGTTTGAACATCTTAACACGGCGGTTTAATTGACAGAAAGGCTGAAACATATTCTTATTTTTCATACATTGATATTGGCAAAAAAAGTTAACGTTATGTAACCGCTCCATCCCGAGCTTTAACGGCTCTATTCTTGGTTGTTTCGGTAAAGTCACGTAGAAGGGAAATAATACAATAATAAACATATAACATAATAAAAATTATCACGACGTTTCGATTGCAACACAAGCAATCATCATCAGGTGCGACAACTACAGCTAAAATTGCTGTGGTTTTCACATCTGATGATGATTGCTTGTGTTGCAATCGAAACGTCGTGAGAATTTTATTGTTTTATTATTATTATTTTATTATTTCCCTTCTACTTGACTTTACCGAAAGAACCAAGAATATGAATCCCTGCAGTCACGAAAGCTTTACATCGAAATTTGAATGTTCTGATGGTGGCATTGTCTTTGTACTGTTCGTCTTTTAGCGCTGTTCTCCGGTGTGACACTGGTGGTGAGACGAGGCCGTAGGGAACAAGGCCATGTCTTACTATCAGAGCCATGTGTTGGTTTGCGTGTTCACACCACATGTATGTATTGTGTGCGTTTAATGCAGTAGTCGATTCCTTGCAAATGGTTTCTATTTGGTGTTTGAACATCTTAACACAACGGTTCTATGGCCAGAAATGTGTAAATCCGGTTCTTATTTTTTCATAATATTATTGTTGTTGTTATCACCAGAGGCGATGTATGGTTACAAACATGACCTCCCCTTCCACACAACCCCCCAACAAATATGCCGGCGCTTCTCAGCCGACGTTCTGCCACGCCGCGTGATCGGTAAAGCTGAAGAGTCAGAACGGTGGCCGAGCTGAGGAGATTGAAACGAGCGGTTGCGGAAGTGTGCACGCACACAAGGCAAAAGATCCCCCGTACATCGCCTGTTGGGACAAGTGCTGCTAGCGAGCAGCGCCTATGAAGACCGGCACGGCACACTAGGAAGTGGGTGGCACCACGCCTGACCGCCTTTGTCTTCCCAGTGGTGAAGTTTACACACCGCACCAGGTACTCTTTTGAGGCTGAGTCGACCTAGGGGAGGCCCAGGAACGGTTCAGATACTCGTCACTGGTGGTGGTGGCCCTGAGCGGGAATCGAACTCGGGTCGCCGGGTTCGTAGCGCAGCGCACTAATCGCTGCACCACCACCCCCCACACACGCACACACACGCAGACACAACAACAACCGCCATTCGCCACTAAGTGGCGGTGACGTCACCACGGGGCCTGTACCAGGCTAAGTGCACGTTAAGGCCACGTGAAGTGTAGAATGCCTGCTGGCAGGAGGTCACGGGACAGACTCAGAGTGAGATGACTGGCCGATGCACCACCTGTTCACCCTACTGTGCCAACTTGCTGTGTTTTAGCACCCGGCACTCCGCTTGTTGTTGTGAGTGTTGCTTCTCTGCCCTCCGTTGTTAGAGGGCGACTATCAACTGCCCAGTGGCGTCCTTCACGAGCCTCCTCCACATATGCCTATCTTAACACCGCCGGTACCGGTCGTCGGCAAGTCCACACAGCTCCACATCCTCCTGTACCACATCACTACACACACACACAGCCACACACACACGGCGCATTGTAGCCACCACTTTCATGAGCAATCAACGTCGCCATTCATCTCAACGTGGTTTTTTTAAATTTAATGAATTAAAATTCTTTCTCCCTGGTTGCGTGGAATCGCCCGCAGTTCCCAATGCCCCCCCCTCGCCCACCCTGCCCGCGCCAGCCGCCACCCCCCTCCCACATCCAACATCCACTCACCCCCTCTGCACGCCGGATGAGGGGGAGGATGAGGGGAAGGAAGGAAGGAGGGTGAGAGGAGGGAAGATGAGAGGGGGGCAGGATGAGAGAGGGAGAATGAGAGAGGGAGAATGAGAGAGGGAGAATGAGAGAGGGGCAGGAGGAGAGGGGGCAGGATGAGGGGGGAGGGATGAGGGGGGGGCAGGATGAGGGGGGGGCAGGAGGAGAGGGCTCTGCTGCCCGGGCAGCCCCGACGCTTTGTCGGGAGGAGCGCCGTGAAGAAAATGAACCGGGGAGACGGACAAAAAAATGTGACGGGCCGCCAAGGCCCCCAAACACCCGCGTCTCGCACAGTGGCCGCCTGTTTATGGAAATGCCTTGGGGGGGGGCGAGGGGGGGGCTTAGGGGGTAGGGGGGGGTAGGCTCCTGCCACGATGGAGGCGCCGGCGGGTGTTCGAGCGGACGAGTGGGTGAGCAGGCGTGAACAAATAAACCTTGGCCTTGTCATATGGTGGGGATATAGAAGAGGTGGGGGGAGGGATGGGAGGGGGCACTGTACAAGTTACACACGCGCCCCCCCCCCCCGCCGCCCCCCAGTGTGAACTCGGCGGATGTCCTGGTCTGCCCACGCGAAACATTTTTCATCGGTTAAAAAGAGCTCCTTGGCTCGTCGGATTCCTCCCGGATGAATGAAGATTCTGATCCTTTGGGATCGGGGGCGGGGGAGGAGGATTTAAGAAACTTTCATCGTCGATTGAACCACCACTGCGAAACGCCGGCATATTTGGTGGAGGGGGGGGGGTGCGGATGCAATGCGGAGGACACGTTTATAACCATACATGGGATCGAACCTGTGCCCACCTGTTTTGCGAGGCGAGTTGGAGCGCTTGGGTTGTGAGATGTTATCTCCCTTACCTGCTACGCAGGAGGTCGTGGGTGTCGATCGCAACCTGCTACGCAGGAGGTCGTGGGTGTCGATCGCAACCTGTATGCTCGGGAGTCTGCGTGTCTCCTTCTCCCCGTGGTCGTGTGGATTTTTCTCCGGAACCTCCGGTTTTTCCCCTCCACATTTAGAATCAACACCACGCGAGTTTTTGGCTACTGCTGTAAATGTCCACGTGATGATCAGCCACTTCGTTGAGCGATCGTTTGTGATTGCCAGGTCGCTTCTGAAAATTATCTATATAGCTCATTGGACCTTAGCCAGTCAAATAAAAAAGAAAAATAGTTTTTATATATGTGAGTCTCTAGGCCTCTGTATAAGTCTGTGGGTCTCTAAGGGAGTCTATGGGTCTCTGTGTATGTCTATGGGTCTCTATGCAAGTATAGTGTCGTAGGTCTCTTTTCCCTCGTCGAGGGTTGTGTGTGTGTGTGGATGGCGTGCGGCGCACACACACTCAGTCGGAGACGAGGTAGTCGCAGGGAGCACCGTCCTTTATTACTTTTCACGCCACCAACTCCGCCCCTTCCCTCTCTCTCACTCACGACCTCGCTGCCGTACGACCCTGCCCGCGTTGTGCCGACGGCGTCGACCGAGACAGCCAACCGCTGTCCGGCCGCGCGACGATCGGGCGAAGGCGGCGGCAAGAAGAGTCCACTCTCAGAACCGGCAGCCCGGGGCTCCCGCTCTCCGCTGCTTTTATTCCCCTCGGCGCGGCCTGGCTCCGCCCTGGCCGCGCCTCCCTTCTTCTACCCACCAGCGGACTCCAGGGGCCTCCCTATGAGGTCTACCGTGACCCTTGCCCCAGTTCCTCCGCCCTGCCGGCACACACACACACACCGTGTACATGCTCATGGCGTGTTCGCGAAGTGTCTACCTGCAGTTGCAGCTGCTGTACAGCAGTCAGCGCTGTGTCACTACACAAGTATGTTGGCTTCCGTGCCAGGTTATGGGTCTCTGTGTAAGTCTATGGGTCTCTATGCAAGTCTGCAGGTCTCTATGCAAGTCTGTGGGTCTCTGCGCGAGTCTGTGGGTCTCTGCGCGAGTCTGTGGGTCTCTCCTTCTTCGCATGGCTGATGTAGGTGTAGAGCAACAACTTTAATTGCACATTGAGGTGGTTAAACGAGCCAGATTATTGCGGAGTCGGCAGTAGCGGAGTGCGCAGTATCATCGCTTTGACGATGCCTCCTCCGCCTCCTCCTCCTGCGTGTTTGTGAATCGGCCGTCGAGTCGTTGGCAACACCGACGGCGACAGCCAAACCGACGACGGCAACGCAGCGCCGTAACAACGTTGCGCCGTAACAACGTTCCATCGCGCCCTGATTTAGCGTCACCGTGAACGATATATCTCTCTCTCTCTCTCGCGCGCGCGTGAGCTTTTACATGAGCCAGATTTTCTTAGTTTTTTTTATATATAGAGAGAGAAAGTGGCGAAAGAAACCTCGAATAATAAATCTGCGACGGAGACAGCGACAAGACGTTTGAAGCCAGCGTGTGTGATTCGCCTCGCGCCGCGTGAGGCCAACGCCACCCCCCACCACACACACCCCCGGTCAAAGCTTCTGGATTTCATTTCGGGTGTCGGGAGATTGGGGGTGGTGTTGGGGGGGGGCCATGACGCTCGACGTCGCTTCAAGTTCGCTCGCTCGCTCGCCGCGTGTTTTCCCCCCCCCACCCCCCCAATACGGTCATCGCCGTTGTTTGTCTCATCAGCTGTTCTCTAACCCGCACATGGTGGCGGGGGTGGCGGTGGTGGTGGTGGTGGCGGGGGTGGTGGTGGTGGAGGGGGGGCCCGTGCGGGAGGATTGATGTCCAGAAAGAAACAAGAAAATGCTTCTTGAAATTTGCCGTCCGATTTCGGAGAACCACGGCCAAAAGTCACCGCCGCCGTGACTCAACGGCGATTAATGAACGACTTGCAGATCGCGTGCCAATCCACTGCTGGATGAAAGCCTCCACCCCACCACCCCACGTCGTGTTCTTTGTATGGCCTTGCCTCTCAATTTAGTCAGTTTTACCCAGGTCGCGTCGTCACGAGCACCAAGAGTCCACCGCTCTCTCGCGACGCGGTGCCGACGCCCCCCATTCCTCCTCGTCCCGGTGTCGCGAGACGAACGTCCCGCGGGGAAGCGGATTCCACAGAGCTACCTCCCGAGCGACCTCTTCACCCGCGCGGCGGTCTAGGGCTTGCCCGTCGGGGTTTGTTCGACCATACGTCACCGCAGGGGTCGGTGTGGATTGGCGCGAGGCTTGGGCCGGGGACCGGTCCAGATGTCGCTCGTCACGTAGCCGGGATCGCGATGGGGGGGGGGGGAGTGACACGACACTGGGTCCCAGAATGCAGTGCAGCGTGCGTGCTAAACACCCATGTGTACATCAACTTCATTTGTTTTGGTTCACTGGCTTTTATTTAGCGAGACGAGAGCCCTTTAATGTGTGTATGCTGAACTTCTTTCGCTCCGTACGTAGCCAACCGTGCTAATTGTAGAAATTACTTTTTAAGCAAGATTTAAAAGTGCATAGCTCCAGTGGCTTCCTAAAAGTAGGGGGCGGTCTCAAAAATCAAAGCTGTTTGGTTTACGGGTTATAAAATAACACAAACATACAGTGCCATGAACAAGGGCAATTGCCTGAAACGTCACCTATGATATCCAATCTCCGTTTAAGGCCACGTTGTTGTTGACGGATGTGTTGAGATAGAGTTACGCTCAGTGCCTTGATTTTTTTTTTCTAAATTGACAAATCCTATTTGACGACGCCGCCGCTGCTTCTTGCGCTGGCTGTGTTGCACAGTTAACAACAACAACACCAACACATCCGTCTCCCGCACCGTGTGGCGCTATTCGGACAAATGCAAAGACAAAGATCCCCCGAATACCCTTAACAGACTGTTGGGGCAAGTGCTGTTCGCAAGCACCTACGGACGGCCGGCACGTCACACGAGGGGGTGGGTGGCCAGCACCACGCCTGACTGCCTTTGCCTTCCTGGTGGCGATGTTTACACACCGCACCGGGTACTCATTTGAGGCCGAGTCAGCCTAGGGGAGGCCTAGGACCGGTCCAGATAATCGTCACCGGTGTTGGCCGTGAGCGGGAATCGAACTCGGGTCGCCGGGTTCGTAGCGCGGGGCACCAAGCGCCACACCGCCGCCCCCACTCGGACAAATACAGGGGCACTCCTTGACACACGCGACGGATGCGTTCCTGGAAAAGCGCGCGTATCTGAAAATCGCGTTACGTCAAAAGCGATTTTCCCATAATAAATAATGGTAAAGGGGGGGGTTAGGGGATTTCACTCGCACTCGCTGACGTAATCGCCTCTATTATCCTGGCCTATATCGCTACAATACATGGAGACACAATATAATACTTAAAATTCAAAGGAAAATCACGTAAACCCTCATATACATCCTTTAACATCAACATGAAGGAATACAGTTCTGCTTGTTTCCACACGTGCGTGGAGAAAGAGTGTTGGAGTTGCTGGAGGGAAGCAGGGAGAGAGAGAAAGAGTGTAAGAGAGAGAGAGAGAGTGGAGGAGTAAACTTGACAGCGTACTATCACGACGAGAGACACAAGACGAAGGGAAGAGGTGACTGTGTACGTGCGGCAAGATGCCGCACAGTGTAGCACGCTCGTTATCGTACCGCACCGGCTGCTGGCAACGCCATGGGGTCGCGGTGCCAGGCTAGGGATGGTGCGTACGTCGCGTTGCATACGGAGTTATTCTGAAAATTGCCTCGCGTGCGTCGACAAAAGGTTCAGATGCATGGAGGGCGTTGTTCGAAGCTGGCGTTCCACAGAAGCGCGCAAACCGAGGATTGCCTTTGTCTACTTTACGTGACGTGTGGGTCGAGTGGCCTCCATTCTTCATAGCAGATAAATAGAGGGGCCGGTGGAGAGACAGAGTGGAGTTCCTTAAAAAAAACTCAAGTATTTGTACCGCAGGCTTTGCCTGTAACTTAAGATTTAAAAGGCAATTTTTGGACCTATTGGATTACTGTGCAATCATTATTTTCATTGCTTGCTTTTATCAAAGTTTTTTTACTTTATTGGAATTCGTAGTATTGTTATTATCAGCTTTCTGTTTCGCTTAGATTTTATCTATACTTGAGAGTGTAGTTGTATTTTTATGTCCAGCGCTTTGAGAAACTTCAAATATGAAAGGCAGTTCATGAAATAGAGGTTATTATTATTACCCTGTGGGGCCTGGATAAGAATCAAATTTTTGCAGATGTTTTCTGATGAACAGTTTTTTTTACGGGGATATGAATAGTTGCCGAATAGTAGCTGTCGAATAATGGACAAACCATTCAATAATCAAGAGTATTCCTACTAAATGAACATGATTTGTAAAAAAAAAACCGCACAAATATAAAATAATGCTGAAACATTGCATTGTGGGACGGATGTGTTCTTCAAGGGAGACCTGGGGGGCGGGCGAGGGGGGAGTGATTGTGCACAGGTGAGAAACCGAAATAAATGAAACAATTTGATGTTTGTACAACACGAGAACAAACGAACAAACAAAATCGCACGTGGCGTGCGCAGGGGCACGTGGGAACACAGCAACAACACGGCACGCGACAGAAGCAAACGTCCGGAGGAATACACGAACGCACGGCAACACACGGCAACACACGCCAACACACGTGCGCGCTCGCACAAAATGTGAATTGCCATCGAGGGACGTTTCATGGCTGGGGCGAAGTCGGTCGCGTGCCAAGAGAAACTACCCCCTGGGGTAGCCCGATGTGGCGGCCCTCTTTAGTGTTTACAAGGGGACCGTCGGTTCATCTCTTCGGGGCGATCTCCTTTCTCGTGTGCTTGTAAAAGTCTCTCGTCATTGTACCTTCGCCATACGGGCGGCGATGATAATTCATGCGGCGGAGGAGGCCATCACTCTTCCCTAACGACCGTTGCATCGAGCAGCCCTGAAATGCAATGCAACCGTTTCAGAAATTAAAGATGAAATGAATTAACTTTTGCTGAAACGAAAAAACTCAGGATTGAATTTTTTTGTGTTTCGCGCTCCGGGCCATTATTATTTCACGTTAATCGTTTTCTCCCCCCCCCCCTATCACCCACCACCACCACCACCCTCCCCTCTCTTGCGAAATTCCATGCAAGGGCGTTATTAGCCGCAGGAGGGACGAAACCGTTTGTGAGATTATTATCGCCAATGTTGCGCACAATGCCACCATTATTACACGGGGCCTCTCAGAAGGTCACGATTTGAAAAGGAATTACTGACGCTTAAGTGTAACCATTTCTTCGCGTCTCTCGTCCATAATTAATTTAAAACGTAACCCGTCGGCTGGATTTCACGTTTTTTTTATATATACGGGGTTTTAAGTGCCGATATGTCTAGGCGCCGAGGCGTATCGATTGCCCGATCGGACGTCATCGTCCGTTCGCCCCAAATCTACGACAGTCACCCGATTCTCACGCTTGCCCCTCGCGTGAGGCCACGTTCAAGCTCAAACGGTTCACAGCCAGTGGCTTGTCAAACTCTTATCGCTTCGTCCGTTGAGTTTTTGTTTTCGTTTTTTAAAGCGGTAAGAGGTACAGTGAGGGAAAAAAGTATTTGATCCCCTGCTGATTTTGTACGTTTTCCCACTGACAAAAAAATGATCAGCTATAATTTTAATGGTAGGTTTATTTGGACAGTGAGAGACAGAATAACAACAACAAAATCCAGAAAAACGCGTCAAAAATGTTATAAATTGATTTGCATTTTAATGAGGGAAATAAGTATTTGACCCCTCTGCAAAACATGACTTAGTACTTGGTGGCAAAACCCTTGTTGGCAATCACAGAGGTCAGACGTTTCTTGTAGTTGGCCACCAGGTTTGCACACATCTCAGGAGGGATTTTGTCCCACTCCTCTTTGCAGATCTTCTCCAAGTCATTAAGGTTTCGAAGCTGACGTTTGGCAACTCGAACCTTCAGCTCCCTCCACAGATTTTCTATGGGATTAAGGTCTGGAGACTGGCTAGGCCACTCCAGGACCTTAATGTGCTTCTTCTTGAGCCACTCCTTTGTCGCCTTGGCCGTGTGTTTTGGGTCATTGTCATGCTGGAATACCCATCCACGACCCATTTTCAATGCCCTGTCTGAGGGAAGGAGGTTCTCACCCAATATTTGACGGTACATGGCCCCGTCCATCGTCCCTTTGATGCGGTGAAGTTGTCCTGTCCCCTTAGCAGAAAACACCCCCAAAGCATAATGTTTCCACCTCCATGTTTGACGGTGGGGATGGTGTTATTGGGGTCATAGGCAGCATTCCTCCTCCTCCAAACACGGCGAGTTGAGTTGATGCCAAAGAGCTCCATTTTGGTCTCATCTGACCACAACACTTTCACCCAGTTGTCCTCTGAATTATTCAGATGTTCATTGGCAAACTTCAGACGGGCATGTATATGTGCTTTCTTGAGCAGGGGGGACCTTGCGGGCGCTGAAGGATTTCAGTCCTTTACGGCGTAGTGTATTACCAACTGTTTTCTTGGTGACTATGGTCCCAGCTGCCTTGAGATCATTGACAAGATCCTCCCGTGTAGTTATGGGCTGATTCCTCACCGTTCTCATGATCATTGCAACTCCACGAGGTGAGATCTTGCTTGGAGCCCCAGGCCGAGGGAGATTGACAGTTCTTTTGTGTTTCTTCCATTTGCGAATAATCGCACCAACTGTTGTCACCTTCTCACCAAGCTGCTTGGCGATGGTCTTGTAGCCCATTCCAGCCTTGTGTAGGTCTCCAATCTTGTCCCTGACATCCTTGGAGAGCTCTTTGGTCTTGGCCATGGTGGAGAGTTTGGAATCTGATTGATTGATTGCTTTTGTGAGCATACTCTTAAAGGGAGTGCTCCTAATCTCAGCTTGTTACCTGTATAAAAGACACATGGGAGCCAGAAATTTTTCTGATTGAGAGGGGGTCAAATACTTATTTCCCTCATTAAAATGCAAATCAATTTATAACATTTTTGACATGCGTTTTTCTGGATTTTTTTGTTGTTATTCTGTCTCTCACTGTTCAAATTAACCTACCATTAAAATTATAGACTGATCATTTCTTTGTCAGTGGGCAATCGTACAAAATCATCAGCAGGGGATAATACTTTTTTCCCTCACTGTATGAAGGCGCAGCCCTGCAATTGCTCGCTCGCGTCAACTGTTGATGGAATGGAGGGACCAGCGCTTAGAGAACCCCCACCTCCCCCCACGCTGACCAGACGGTTTGGAAGAGGACGTGGGAGTTCCCACACTTTACCCCCCCACGTGCCTCCTGCCGTACCCCCGGCTCCCCAGCCGAAGTCGGCGCGGCAAATTGCGGACCGCTATCGTCTGTCCCCAGGATAGAGTGTTGCCCCCTTGCACACGTGATCCGGTCCTGGGCCTCCCCCACGTCGACTCGGCCTCAGATGGGTACCCGGTGCGTAAACATCGCCATCTCGGTGAGACAAAGGCGGCCGGGCGTGGTGCCGGCCGCCCACCCCCTCGTGCACGCCGTGCCGGCCTTCATCGGCGCCGCTCGCTAACGGCGTTTGCCCCGACGGTCTGTTAAGGCTACATGGGGGGGGGGACCTTTGTCTTTGTGTGCCACACAGGGCTGGCAACGATGGCCGACCGCCACCCGGCACGGGTTTTCCCGCGCCTGCTGCAGGAGTACGGAGGAGGCGGCCGCGACGGCGGTGACGGCGGTGACGGCAAGGAGGAGGCCGGCGCTGCGAGACCCCCGCGGCCACCGCAAGGCCGCGTCAAGCTGGGGGAGGCGCTGGTACGAGCGACCCGCGCCCTCGGTGAGTTCAAAGGTCGCCCTCGGCCGCTGCCGAGATGTCGTGTGTGTGTGTTGAACTTCTTTCGTACCCTACGTAGCCAACCGTGGCAAATCGGAGGTGCGGGGGAAGGGTCTCTGTGTGAGTCTATGGGTTTCTGTTTGAGTCTATGGGTCTTTATGTGAGTCTATGGGTCTCTGTGTGAGTTTATGGGTCTCTGTGTGAGTGTATGAGTCTGTCTCTGTGTGAGTCTGTGTCTGTGTGAGTCTATGGGCCTTTATGTGAGTCTATGTATCAATGTTGGACTTCTTTCGCACCGTACGTAGCCAACCGTGCTACTCGGAGGTGCGGGTAGTGCGGCATTGTCGGCGATGTCGGCGACGGTGAACGTGGACGCATGGCGCGTTTAAATGTCGGAAGGCAACGTTCGTTAGACATTTAACAGAAAAAAAATAATAGTTGGCGACACTGAAGAGGTGTGACGATAGCAGGTGGCTGAGGCTGGTTCATTTAAAATCGCGGTCTCGACTCTTCAAGCCGCGGTCTATTGCCGTAATTATTTTACCAGAATATTCTTGAAATCCTTCAGAGGATGTGACGAAAAAATACGAACAGATTATCCTGACATTTTATTAGTACACAAAAAGGCAGATTTACTGGTTGCTCTGCGAGCATGGGGGGGGGGAGTGTGGGGGGGGGGTTTATGGGAAGAGCGTGACGGGGGTGCCTCTTGTTTTCCCCTTGCAGACCGGCAATGGCCTCTCTTATCGTATACGTACACAAGTTACGTTGGTACATTTTAAAAGCGCCGATGTTTGAGTGCGCCTGTTCGACTGTGAGCGGCTCACCGCGGCCACGCTATCCGCTGGGTTGTTTTTCCCCCAAACTAACTCCACATCCCTTCAAAAACTACTGACGCGGTGGTTAAAACAATATAATATATATCTGGCGCGGATTTCGCTTTCATTAACCCGGAGCGTTTTTCCATCTCTCCCACCACAACACTGCCCCACCCCACCCCTTTCCCGTTCATCGCTGTGTTAAGGTTTGTTTGGAATATATATAAATTATATAATATAAGCGCATAAAAACAACATTAAAGTCAAGGTCGGGGCAGGCGGGCGGGTGATGGAATATTAAGAAATAAATGCGAAACATTTGAGCGCCGCGACCTCCTGGGCGCCGTTACACATCCTGGCAAGGAAACGGGGCCGAGTTTATACGGCTCCAGAGCGGAACGCGCAGCCACGCTAACAAACGGCGGCACCAACAAAACAAAACACGGCGGTGTAAATTGGAGCAGTGGCAACGGCACATCTGAGTTATTTCTTTAACACAGTTTTTTTTTCCGTGTTGCTTTAAGGGCCTAGAAGTGGCCCAGTCAGCGTGGCAGCTGTACCCCACCCACCATGCCACCCCACCCCCTCCCCCCCCCAATAGTCCACGAGACCGAACCACATATTGCTCTGAGGAAGGGTCATTGCCTGAAACGTCGCCTGTTTACAGATCCGGTGAGCTCCTCACACAATCACGTCCGGTTAATCCTACGTTCTAAGACTATAAAACTGTATTTTTTTATTCTTTGGTTCTTTCCGTCATCAGGTACAAACGAAAGAGAAAACAAAAGTAGTAAACTTAGAAATATAATGCAATACAACACAGAGAGTCGGCTAACATAACAGTAAACACCCCACCTGGTTGATTACGTTCTTCCAAAGATTGCTAAATTTGAGAGAGAGATCAAACACAGACACGGAGACTAAAAGACAGACACACGAGCGGAGAGAGACAACACAGAGACGCACAGAGAGAGGGAGAAAACAAACTTTAAACTTCCCTGTGGAGGTGGTTCATTTGTCACCAGGCAAGGCCCTCTAAAGCCACCTGGCCATCACAAACGACAGCTCAACAGAGTTGTCTCATCGCATGGAAATTGACAGCAGCCAAAAACCTTGATTCTAAATGTGGAGGGGATAATCCGGGGGACCCGGAGAGAAATTCACGCGACCACAGGGCGAGAGAGACACGCAGACTCCAAATATACAGCAGGCGTCAGAGTTGGGATCAAATCCCCGACTTCCTGCGTACCAGGCGAGGTAGTTAACATCTCGTAGCCAGCGGTGGCTGGCTAGGTGGATCACACACACGGCCCCAAATCCCTGTGTGATCCACCAACCCTCCTGTTGTTCAAGATTTGAAGTTTAGATTGTTATGCTGTTATTGATTGAATGCGCCGCTGCCAATGCCACAGCAGCAGGTCATTTGTTTAGATCCTTCAATTGTCTCGGTGCACGCCAGAGGTTTGCGTAGCATCAGGAGGGGGGGCATTCCGAATTCCTGATGTGGCCAATAATGGTGAAATCAATTGAAGCGAGTGATGTTATCGTATCGAGTAAATTCACTCTTATTTGCCGTTGTAACTAAATGGGTTGCGGCTAAAGTTTTTTTAGTTTTTCGCCACCTTCGGCGCTCTGTCTCGTGGGGCGGCCAGCCCACGAAGGCGTGAGGTTAAATTCCTGGCCCAGACATACCGGGCCCAGTTTGTCACGATCAGCTAGGTTTGGTCGCGCGCTTCGGAGGTGAGGGGTTGGTGGACGACGCAGATTGGTGACCCCTCCCAAACCCAACACAGCCACCACCAGGAGATGGCGGTGCAGCTACTGGATTGAATCCATCCGTGCGGCGCTCTAAATGCTATTCCCTTCTCGCTACGAGCGTGGGATTTGCTGCGGGTACTTTCGGTTTTTGACCCTCCCACGCACGAAGTTCAAAGCTCGGCAAATAGAATTGGCCAAACATCCCAACGTTCGGTACCGTTCCTGCAAAAGGAGCATTTTATTTGTATTTATATGGCAACGTCGTCATCATCATCAATCATGTCTCTGGGGGGTAGGTAAAACGAGCACCGTCTGTTGCTTTGACGAGCGGTTTGAGGCTGGCGGCGCGCTCACTCCGTGACAGCCTCTGCCACGGTGGCTTGGGGCTAATGCAGAACCTCGTTAAAGCAGGAAAGGAAATAATTACGCAGTGCACGCTCATAATTGTGTGTGTGTGCGGAGTGGATTGGAGTGGTTAGGGCAGTGCGGGGAGTGGCGGTTAGCGCTACGCTGCGCTACGAACCCGGCAACCCGAGTTCGATTCCCGCTCACGGCCAAACACCGGTGACGATTATTGGAGCCAGTGCTGGGACCCCCCTAGTTCGACTCAGCCTCAAACGAGTACCTAGTGTGGCGTGTGAACATCGCCGCTAGGGAGCCAAAGGCGGTCTGGCATGGTGGTGGCCACCCTCCCCCCCCCCTCGTGTGCCGTGCCAGCCTTCATAGGTGCTGCTCACTAACGGCGCTTGCCCAAGCAGTCCGTTAAGGCTACACGGGGGATCTTTGTTTTGGTGAGGGCAGTGACGATTATCTGAAACGGTGCTGGGACTCCCCTAGGTCGACTCGGCCTCAAACGAGCGCCTGTCGTGGCGCCGGTCACACCACCACCTCGTGTGCCACGCCGGCGAGCAGCACTTGTCTCAGCAGCCTGCGTAGGCTACACGGGGATCTTTGCATTTTGTGTGTGCGACACAGACAAAGATCCCCCGTCTATCCTTTCACGGACTGTTGGTGGGACAAGTGCTGTTAGCGAGCACCTATGAAGGCCGGCACGGCACACGAGAGGGTCGCGTGACCAGCGTAGCGCTAACCGCTCCACGACCGCTCCCCACTTGTAACACACACAACTACGACGCCATAACAGTGCTCTGCTGTCTGTGTTCAAATCTGGGTCATTTCCAGTGCTGGATTTATCCCCCCCCCCCTTGTCTACGACTGCTTGTCAAGCGCGTTGCTATATAAAGCAAAGTGTATCATTTTGTGTTGTTACTTATACACAGACACATATATATAGATCGTAGACCTCATTACGCTTCTCAAACTTCAGGTCTTGACAGTGCTAAGTCGACAACGTTGCCGGTTCGCGATTCCAGTTTTTTTGTTGTTGCCAAAATCCATTCGGCTTGGTAAAAAAAAAGGGGGGGTGGGGGGTGGGGGGGGTGCCCATCGAGGTCGCCGGCGCTGGCATCTGCATTGCGATGCCGTCGCAGAACAAATCACTAAATAAACCAAACCTTCATTAAGTTGGCCGTCGGACTCGCCGCTCGGAAAATTTACAGCGTCCCGTATTGAAAGTCGCGTGTGAATGCCGCCTCCCAGTCCCGTCTCCATCCTACCGCCACCGCCGCCCGCTCAACTCGCGGAGGTCACCGCAGAGCCGTTGCCCAGGCTCAGGGGGGGGGGCCCCCCTGTCCTCGCGCGGACTCCAACAACGGCCCAAGGTCAAGGGTCACGTGGCCGTGCGGCCGTTTCCCTTCCACGCGAGCGGCGGTGGCTTGGGCTGAACCTTCATCCAGCAGTGGATAGGTCATGGGGCTCGACGGTGATAGCTGATGATGGTGGTGATTCCAGGTGTGCGGTCTTTGCGAGCGACATGTGGTCGCGCCATGGAGCGGTGTCCTCGGTAGGTGATGCCCGCGGAGCGTCAGAATCTAGGCTGGAGGAATCCGACGAGGCTGTGAAGTTTCTCCCTTTTTGCACTGATGATTCCTCGAGCCTCCGGTCCACGTTAGCGAGACACTCGGGCACGCACGGAAGCAGCACTGCACGGAGCGTTGAAGGAAACCTGTGTGTACTTAGTAGGCAACGATTCAAGCGTGCCTCTTCTTCGTAGCGTGTGAACATGAAAAAGGGTCATTTCCCGAAACGTCACCTATCATGTAATGTTTTTTCTTTGAAGGCCACAGTGTTGTTATTGCTAATTGTGCTTGTGCACCATTGCCAACGCAGCAGCAGTATCACCAAATAATCTACGTGAAGTGGAATAACATATTTAGCCGGCAAAGGGTGTTCATCGCGTGACAACCAAATGGATAGTGTTAACCCTGAGACAAGAAATTAACCCGAATTAGGCGACAAACCACATTTATTGCAACGGGATTTAGTTTCCTGGAAGGTCAATCTAAGTTGTGGGTGCTGCGGTGACGAGATGTTATCTCCCTCGCCTGGTAAGCAGGAGGTCGTGGGTTTTATCCCGACCCTGTATACTTGGGAGTTTGCATGTTCTCCTGGTGGTCGCGTGGATTTTTCTCCGGGTCCTCGCGTTTTTCCCTCCACGTTCATAATCAACATCACGCGTCTCGAGTATTTGGCCGCTATAACTTTTCCACATGACGATGATAAGCCTCTTCGCCGAGCAATCGTTTGCAATGGCCGGGTCACGTGTAAAAAAAGAGCTACGTGGCCTCGGTGGGGCCTTACCTGGTAAAATGAAAAATAGTTTGTAAGTTCATTCGAAATCTGGTGAGAACCCCAAGACACAAGGGACCGAGTTGACCCGCGTCCAGAGGGCACGCGACCACTCGGCCGACACCATCGGTCCACGGCACTTGAGAGAACCCCGTTTTTAACTGTGGGCGCCTCAAACCTAAACCTGGCATTCAAACCCAGGCTTCTCGGCTGCGCTGGCTCATTCCTCTGAACATTTGCACTCGCTCGACCCTGAGCCACCCGGAGCCTCCTCCCACAAAAATTTAATTCAATCGCGCTCGCTCGGGCGTTAAGCAGGAAGTTGAGGGCCCCCCTCTCTCTCTTCCTCTCCCTCCCTCGCTCTCCCTCTCTCATCGCCTCTCCATCGCCACACGACATTTTAATTGAATTTTCCGTACAGCGTTAACGATTTGTAAGTGCGTGGGCGACGGCGGCGGCGGCGTCGTGCTGTTACGGTCAAAAATCTAATTTGCGATTGCGTGAGATTCTGCCGGGATGGGGGGGGGGGCACGGGGGGGGCCGTGGCGCTTCACGCTACGCACGGCAGGAACTTCCACTAATTGCTTTTTTTGCAAAAGGCACCGCGGCCGTGATCGTAATTTGCATTGAGAGGTGTTTTCTGAAATCCTGTCGCCTTTGCGTTGGACTTTAGTCCCAGGCCTCATTAGGAACAAGAATTTCAATTTCCGCCGCGGGATTTTTTTTCAGAACGCGAAAGTTACATGAGTGAAGTAATTTAATAATTGTTATATATTTTTTTCACGATTAACGAAGCAGTATAAAAAAAAAACACCCCACTCAAAGTGTACAAATGGTATCGGAACGTTTACAGGCAAATGCAAACATTGAATTTGTTCCGCGAGTGCGTGTGTGTTGAACTTCTTTTGCACCGTACGTTGCCAACCGTGCTAATTGGAGATGCTGGGGAAGGACGACAAACGGAACACAGAAAGCCGCTCTAAAGGAATGAGTTCGTCAATCTAGAGCAGTGGTTCTTCTTAACCTGGGGTACACGCACTCCCCTGGGGTGCAGATGCCCTTTCTGGGGGGTAGCGAGACGTGGCCAGATTTTTGTTAGAAGGTAAATCATCGAAAACACGAATTAAGCACGGGCACATTAAGTTACGACTTTACTTTGTTTCATCTAAACCCTTTGTGTTTATTAACATTGAGAACCAAATTGGTGCAAGGCTGCTGTAAAGGTTAAGAACCACTGATCTCGGTGACGATTTGAAAGTGCATAGTTCCGGGGACTTACTAATATCGGAAGGCAGATTGTTCCAGAAGCGCACCAATTGTCAAGGCAGGCTCGTGTCCCCCACAATCATCGAAGGAAAGGGGGAGGGAGGGAGGGCCGGCACCGCGCGATTCTCTGGCTGCTTCCAACATGATCCGGCGGTCCCGCGCCGATCCGGCGAAACCGGCAAAAGCCGCTGCAAATGCAGAGTCTTGGAGATTAGAGTGGTAAGAACGGTACGGTAACTTTTTGTAACTTTTTTAAGGTGGTGGGAGCGATATTTATTTTTGTCCTATTTTATGTTTATTTATGCCAATTGCACATGGTAAACACAAAAAACATCTTCACAACACCTAAAGTATAATGTGCTTCAAGCAATAAAAAATAATGATTAGTTGCAGGAATCCATACTCTTTGGTTCTTTCGGTAAAGTCACGAAGGTAATGATTAGTTGTGATTTCCCCGCGTTTCTTTTAAATATGGTGCCCCCCCAAAGCCGCAGGATAATTGATGACCTCTAGTGCCTATTATTAATGGAATTTTCTCTATCCGGACTCGTTAGAGTCTCAGGTCTCTCTTTCACGAGGGTCTCGCGCTGGGAAGCTTGGCCACGAATGTCCACGAGCGAGACTCGTTTGTCCCTGCGCAGGAGGAATCCCGGGAGCACCCGGAGAGAGGCCAATATCCGTACGACGCTGCGACGCGCCAAAGCTCTCTCTGGATTTGAGTGTCAGCTGCCGGTTGCCCCGTCCAATTACCGGCCAGGCTTGGGAGGGCCCTGCTTGGCTTCGTGGCAACGGGGGAGGAGAGGCGTGCCGGCACGTCACGCCCTCCGACGGCAGTCGCCCCCTCTGTAGGTGACTGACGAAGTGGCCCAGTTGTGAGCCGCCCGCAACCCCCCCCCGCCCCTTCGTACGTGCGTCTGGTCCCGTTCAATCGGCCGCTTGTTTGAACCGGGGGGGGGCTGGAGGGGGGAGGGGGGCGGGGGAGTGGCGGTGCTGACCTCCCGCGGAAAGCGGCAGGTCCCGGTAGAGCGTGAAGCAAACTCGCCGAACCTCCTCCGCGAGGTTAATTGCCGAGCTCGCGACGTTCCCACATAACCTCTAAACCCACGGCCGCCCCCCTCGCCCCCACCCTCCTCGTCATATCGCCGCCCCCCCCTTTTTTCCGTGTTTGTAGTGGTAGTCATAATACGGCCGCATTCGTTCATGACTTGACAGCTTCATAAATTCGTCCGCGTCGGGTGAAGGGGGTGTACAAACGCGCATTTTAAACGTCAGACGCAAAAGTTAACGTTGGTCACGGAAGCCGACTGCCGAGGGTTGAAGAGGGGGGCGTCAGGAGATACCGACGGAAGCGACGACACTGACGCCGATGTGCGGGCGCAGTGAGAGGGGAGGAACTCCACAGACGACCGGAGCTGCGACAGTGTCTCTGTATGAGTCTGTGGGTCTCTGTGTGAGTCTGTGGGTCTCTGTGTGAGGCTGTGGGTCTCTGTATTGGTCTGTGGGTCTCTTTGAATCTGTGGATTGCTGTGTGAGTCTGTGGATCGCTGTGTGAGTCTGTGGATCACTGTGTGAGTCTGTGGGTCTTTGTGTGAGTCTGTGGATCGCTGTGTGAGTGTATGGGCATTTGACTATGTAGGGAGTGAATTCCATACGACCGGAGCGGAGACAGAGAAGTGACTTTAACCTCGTCTTGTTCGAGAGCTTCTGGGCTTGACGAGGTAGGAGGGGGTGGAGGAGGAGGAGGGGTTGGAGGAGGTGGCTCGAGGCTGATCGGAGGCTGCGGGACGGGCCGTACGGTGGTACGGACCGCCGCCAACTTCACAAACCCACGGTCACCGTTGTAACGAAGCACGGTCAAAGCAACCGCCCGTGGCGAACAACGCAGTCCACAACGAGGCCGCGATTGATTACGATTGCGGTATTATTTGTTTGGCGATAAAACGCCGCCGCGAGCCCGCGGTCGGCCCTGCGTGCGTGACGGAAGGGCCGCCCCGAGCGGTTCTCTTGGCTGTGGCCGAGACTGCCATGGTTACGTGGCGCCGGCGACGTCAGCTTTGACTCTTCTTCAAGTTTGACGTCGCCGGAATTTGGAGCCACTCGAACTTTATCGTGAAACTCAGGCCGGGAGTCGAGCCCGTTTGGTGGCGGCGGTGGCAGCGGCGGCGGAGGCCGCTGCAATTGCGACGTGGGGAAGCGCGTACGTGCACTGCCTGCGTTTGGCACCGGGTGCCCCAGTCTCTTGTGATTCTATTGTACGCGCGAGCGTGCGAGCGTGCGCGCGCCTTATTGGCGGCGCGGTTTAACGCTGGTTGGCGTGAGGCCTGACCTGAGCCGGAGTCGGTCCTCGTTAGGATAAACAGCGGGGGAGGGAGGGTGGGGACCTGAAGTGGGGGGGGGCGGAGGGGGGGGGGGGTATTCGTTGAGTGGCGGCAGGAGGCAGAGGTGGACGACCGCATGGCCACGTTGCGGAGGAGACTCGTTTGGGTTTTACAAAAAAAAAATTCTTCCGCGCAAATTTCACCAAACAGCCGCACCATGCCACCACCCCCCCTCACCACCACCACCACCCGCCCCCTCCACTCTGCCGCCCCCCCCCCCCACCGACAACAAGGGGTCGGTCCTTGAGAGACGGTGAAATTGCACCCGCCGCTGCTGTCACGTGGCATTTTCGTAGAGAAGCTGAGCAGAAACACCGAGGGGGGGGTGGGAGGGTGGGAGGGTTTGGTCCACACACCACTCTACCGTCTTGACCCAGCCCGGTGGGTCAAAGCAAAGCCGGAGAGGCGCGACGGGCCCCCCCCCCCCCGCGTGCACCAGGCTGCGGAGACGTTCCGTTCACCCTGCCGTCCCCCGGCTTTGCCAAAGGGCGCGAGGGTCAGGCCCGGGACAAAGGAGATGTCCGCGACCTTGTCGTACCGTCGCAAGGTCTTAAGTGGGACGATTATAAGCAATACGCCATCTGATTATCGCGAATTACCGTTGCTCGTTTTTTACTCTCTCCGTAACGTGGGAACGCCGAGAGGCCACGTCGGCAATTCAGCAGCCGTGTCACCGAGGCTCGCCGCCGCGTGGCGCGAATCTGGCGAACGACATCTCCGAGATTCATCGAGCGTCCCGCCGAGTGCCTCGACTCTTCGCCTGTTGGCGTTCTCGCGTCGTGCGCCACTGGGCGGCCAGAGAATTGGGAGGGGGGGGGCGGCCCATCCTCGCGAGATCCCCTGACTGGATATCGAAACCTCGGCATCGCGCTGAAGGATTTTGCCATTCCTCCGCACGACAGCGAGTCACGGACGAGGTGTGAATGCCAATTGACAGTTGCCGTGAGGGCGGCAATAATTTACGCCGCCGTTGCCAGCACACTTTGTGGATGAAGGCCGCCCCACACAGTGTGAGCCGTGGGGTTTTGCTCGACCATACTTCACCACGCTGGTCAGGTTGGGTTGCTCAAGGGGGTTGGGCGGGGGGGGGGGAGTGGCTTAGCACTACGCTGCGCTCGGAAACCCGGCGACCCGAGTTCGATTCCCGCTCCCGGCGCCAACACCGGTGACGATTATCTCAACCGGTCCTGGGGCCTCCTCCCCGAGGTGGCCTCATGAGTACCCGGTGCGGTGTGTAGCCGACATCGCCATCAGGGAGACAAAGGCGGTCGGGCGTGGTGCTGGCCACCCACTCCCCTCGTGTGCCGTGCCGGCCTTCATAGGTGCTACTCGCTTACAGCACTTGCCCCAACAGTCTGTTGAGGCTAACGGGGGGGGGGATCTTTGTCTTTATGCGCGCCACGGTGGCGTGATGCTATCTCCCTCACGTGGTATACGGGAGGTCGTGGGTTCGATTCCCATCCTTGACGCCTGCTGTATATTTGTAGTTTGCGTGTCTCTCTCTCACCACGCGTCTAGACACTTTGGCCGCTGTACATTTCCACACAATGAGCCCAATTTCGATGAGCTGTTATTTGTGATGGCGAGGTCGCTTCTGAAAAAAAGCTACTTAGCGGCTGAGTGGGGCCTTACCTGATAAAATAAAACATTTCGTTTAGAAATAAAACAATTTTGGAGATGGAGTGTTAGTTAGTCAGGGTTGGGGGTCAGTGGGAGTGGAAAGTCCTTATGGCCGGTCAAGTTCAAAGTTCAAGTTATGTTTTGTTTAGCCAGATGAGAACTCGAGGGAGACCGGCGTGGAGTCATTTGCGAGTGCGACCTGGTTCACCGACATGACGGAAGCAAAACGAATAAAGCACAGCGACATGTGGCAACCGACAGCGTCCCGTGAGTGAATCAGCGTCAGAATAATAAGTTCCCCCTGCCCAGCGCAAGTTGGCTCGGGCAGGATTATTCGTACGGCGATCGTAGTGCAAATGAAATAAATATTACATTAAAATAATACTGTACTGTACGTCGACAAGTCAGACAATTTAAGAGTGAGGCAAGTGCTGATGTCTGCTCAGTTAGTTTGTAACAGGCTAGGAAGAAGTTGGCAAGCACTGGTGAGTAGTTGGATAATTAAATATCGGTGAGGGGTAGTTTCCGCTACTAGTAGACTGTCAGCCAGTTGGTCAAAGTGTGATGCGGGCGTAAACGACCTCCCGGAAGTGACGTCATGGGGGGAGGAGTTACGTCACGTGGGGGAGAGGGTAAGGGTCTATAAGGGGGGTAACCGGAAGCAGTCGGGAGTGATCGGAGACTGGGAAAGTGGGAGGCCACGCAGGGCGAAGGGTGAGGAGAGAGTGGCGAGATCGCCACACACCCGAGCCACGAGGATCGGCACCGTCGGCCAACGGTGACCGACCCCCGGGCAGCGGGAGCAGCGAGGAGGCTGCAGAGAGCAGCGGGTCTGCAAAGGAGGAGTCGGGCAGCAGGGGTCTGCACGACGAGACAGCAGCGGGTCTGCTAGGAGGGAGTTGGGCTACGTGAGCGACAGCAGCCTGGGGCTGCAGAGCAGAGAGTATATAGGGGAGTGCCGTGAGGGAAAAGAGATCGAACCCAAATAAAGGACACAGGACAGAGAGAAGCGTCCGAGTCTTTTATTACAAAAGATACAAACAACGTGTGGCTTTGACAATAATGGACCCATTGTCCTTGCCACCTGATTGGCCTGCTCCAGAGCCTAGTCTCACCGGTGTTAGACCAGAGAACGCCTGAAGGCAAACACCGCACAAAGACATTATAACCACGCAAGCGTGCAACACTTGATGCCTTGTGATCGGCGTGTATTTGTTGTTTGAACGTCTTCCCTTCCCAAGGTCCCTCTCCAAGCTCTGCGGTCCTCTATATATCTTAAAGGTTGTTATCGTCCAGTTAACGAGTGCTTACACGTGGGAGGAAACCGGAGCACCCGGTGAAAGCCCCACATGTGCGAGGGGGAAACGCTCGATCCATTTGTTCAGACGGAATAGGTGCGGTTCCCACTATTGCTGGGCCGCCTTCGCCTGGCAAGCCAGGGTACGGCGATGCTTTCATGTCCACGGGAGAAAGGAGTTTCACAACATCTGTGTGTGTGCGCGGTGATCCCACGAACCCTCACTGCTGCCACCACGGTGCTGCAGGATTACAGGAAGCCACGTGCAGTGTAGCCACCATGGCCCGGCTTGTAATGATCCCAACCAGCGCCATCAGAATGAGAATATTTTTAGATATCTACAGTGAGGGAAAAAAGTATTTGATCCCCTGCTGATGTTGTACGTTTGCCCACTGACAAAGAAATGATCAGTCTATAATTTTAATGGTAGGTTTATTTGAACAGTGAGAGACAGAATGACAACAACAAACATCCAGAAAAACGCATGTCAAAAATGTTATGAACTGATTTGCATTTTAATGAGGGAAATAAGTATTTGACCCCTCTGCAAAACATGACTTAGTGCTTGGTGGCAAAATCCTTGTTGGCAATCACAGAGGTCAGACGTTTCTTGTAGTTGGCCACCAGGTTTGCACACATCTCAGGAGGGATTTTGTCCCACTCCTCTTTGCAGATCTTCTCCAAGTCATTAAGGTTTCGAGACTGACGTTTGGCAACTCGAACCTTCAGGTCCCTCCACAGATTTTCTATGGGATTAAGGTCTGGAGACTGGCTAGGCCACTCCAGGACCTTAATGTGCTTCTTCTTGAGCCACTTCTTTATTGCCTTGGCCGTGTGTTTTGGGTCATTGTAATGCTGGAATACCCATCCACGACCCATTTTCAATGCCCTGGCTGAGGGAAGGAGGTTCTCACCAAATATTTGATGGTACATGGCCCCGTCCATCGTCCCTTTGATGCAGTGAAGTTGTCCTGTCCCCTTAGCATAAAAACGTGTTCTTGGGGTCATAGGCAGCATTCCTCCTCCTGCAAACACGGCGAGTTGAGTTGATGCCAAAGAGCTCCATTTTGGTCTCATCTGACCACAACACTTTCACCCAGTTGTCCTCTGAATCCTTCAGATGTTCATTGGCAAACTTCAGACGGGCATGTATATGTGCTTTCTTGAGCAGGGGGACCTTGCCGTCACTGCAGGATTTCAGTCCTTCACGGCGTAGTGTGTTACCAACTGTTTTCTTGGTGACTATGGTCCCAGCTGCCTTGAGATCATTGACAAGATCCTCCCGTGTAGTTCTGGGCTGATTCCTCACCGTTCTCATGATCATTGCAACTCCACGAGGTGATATCTTGCATGGAGCCCCAGGCCAAGGGAGATTGACAGTTCTTTTGTGTTTCTTTCATTTGCGAATAATCGCACCAACTGTTGTCACCTTCTCACCAAGCTGCTTGGCGATGGTCTTGTAGCCCATTCCAGCCTTGTTGAGGTCTACAATTTTGTCCCTGACATCCTTGGAGAGCTCTTTGGTCTTGGCCATGGTGGAGAGTTTGGAATCTGATTTATTGATTGTTTCTGTGATCAGGTGTCTTTTATACAGGTGTAATAAGAGCCATGTATGGCTCACGTGGCGATCGGCTTGCCGGTCCCGCTTTGTAGCCAATGAGGGGAGCATGGCCTCGGCGTGATCACGGCATGTTAGCTAAGGTGATTGGCTTGGCCGATCTTGGCCTCAGCTAATGGGAAGCCGGATCAGAGGCGTGGTCCCGGGAATTGACGGGGAGTAATCTGGAGCGGTCAACGCTGACTACTGAGGATTGGCTTAGGAGTACCACGTGACCCAGGGGTTAAGAGGGGGAGAGACGGAGGAGTCGGGGGCAGACCTGGGAACGAAGAGAGCAGGAGCCACGCGCGTACGGGGCTCTGGGTGCCACGTGCGGGGTGCGACTTCGCTGGCTGTCTGCCCGCTTCCCGTTGCCTGTCAGCAACGGGGAGTGTGTGTAACTGTGGAAGTGGAAAATAAAGGACTGATTCCAGAAGTCGTCTCGAGAAGGTTTATTACACAGGTAACAAGCTGAGATTAGGAGCACTCCCTTTAAGAGTGTGCTCCTAATCTCAGCTCGTTACCTGTATAAAAGACACCTGGGAGCCAGAAATCTTTCTGATTGAGAGGGGGTCAAATTCTTATTTCCCTCATTAAAATGCACATCAATTTATAACATTTTTGACATGCGTTTTTCTGGATTTTGTTGTTGTTATTCTGTCTATCACTGTTCAAATACACCTACCATTAAAATTATAGACTGATCATTTCTTTGTCAGTGGGCAAACGTACAAAATCAGCAGGGGATCAAATACTTTTTTCCCTCACTGTATACTGGAGGAATCCGATGAGCTATGAAGCTCTTTTTTCACAGATGTCCAGTCGGGGCACGGGGTCAGAACGTTACAGCACACAATATAAGAACACGATAGGAGTGCAAATACAAATTTAACTTGACTATAATTTCTGATCTTACCTGTTAAAGCCCACAGAGCTGTCTAGCTTGTTTTACGGAAGCGACATGGCCAACACGAATGATAGCTCAGCGAAGTGGCTTGTCGTCGTGTGGACATTTACAGCAGCAAAAATATCTCGATAATCTTAAACACGTGTTTTGTTCAACGTGAAGGTAAAAAAAACGGACGACTCCGGAGAATGACTGCACACGCTCAACAAAAAAACATAACGTAAAATTTGGTTCCATATATAATTTGCCTAAATCGCAGCTCTTGAGAATTAAAAAAGTATCGTTTCAACCATTGGGCTGGTAGCAAAATGCTGCCCTCTATTGCTGTTACGCACCAGGGTCTGCTCGCAAGAAGCGGGGCTCTGGGATGTAGCTCTGTGATGTCCGCTTCCTTGGGGCCGTTCTCTCTCCGACGCGCAAGGGGGAGTCACGCTGCTCTGCTGGTTGCACCGAGCGAATTGTTAATCCAGTGGCATTGATAGGACAGTCGGGATGAAATCGAGGGCAGTTCTATATACATACACACACAAAAGAATCGGGAGGGCTCGGAAGCCCCTGCAGAGTCCTAATAAGTGCAGCGTTAGACATATACGGCGATACATTTATAATGGGATATAAGATGTAAGCATGACTGTGTAAAGCTTAAGGACATTGTCTAGCGTTTCGTAAATATTTGTTAATGGTGGAATTTTTTTTCGTTGTAAATAGTTGTTTTTAAACATCTCCAAATCAGATAGATGCAAGCGATCTTGTCCATCTGTTTCTCGTTTCTCCGTCTCCTCTAGAGGGAGCAACAATAGTGATTCATGCCTCTCTGCTTACACGCACACGCGCACACACACACGCATAAACACGCGCACACACGTGCGCACACACGCACGCACGCGGACACACGCACACACGGCGTACACACGCGCACACACACACGGCGTACAGAGGAGGAGACAAGCACACCCTTAACTTCTAGTAACTTAACACGAGTTTCACTTAACACCGAGTTTCACTTAACACGAGTTTCACTGAACACGAGTTTCACTTCACTTAACACGAGTTTCACTTAACACGAGTTTCACTGAACACGAGTTTCACTTCACTTAACACCGAGTTTCACTTAACACGAGTTTCACTTAACACCGAGTTTCACTTAACACGAGTTTAACTTAACACGAGTTTCACTTAACACCGAGTTTCACTTAACACCGAGTTTCGCTTAACGAGTTTCACTTAACACGAGTTTCACTTAACACCGAGTTTCACTTAACACCGAGTTTCGCTTAACGAGTTTCACTTAACACGAGTTTCACTTAACACGAGTTTCACTTAACACGAGTTTCACTTAACACGAGTTTCACTTAACACGAGTTTCACTTAACACCGAGTTTCGCTTAACGAGTTTCACTTAACACGAGTTTCACTTAACACGAGTTTCACTTAACACGAGTTTCACTTAACACGAGTTTCACTTAACACCGAGTTTCGCTTAACGAGTTTCACTTAACACGAGTTTCACTTAACACGAGTTTCACTTAACACGAGTTTCGCTTAACGAGTTTCACTTAACACGAGTTTCACTTAACACCGAGTTTCGCTTAACGAGTTTCACTTAACACGAGTTTCACTTAACACGAGTTTCGCTTAACACGAGTTTCGCTTAACGAGTTTCACTTAACACGAGTTTCACTTAACACCGAGTTTCACTTAACACGAGTTTCACTTAACACCGAGTTTCGCTTAACACGAGTTTCACTTAACACGAGTTTCACTTAACACGAGTTTAACTTAACACGAGTTTCACTTAACACCGAGTTTCGCTTAACGAGTTTCACTTAACACGAGTTTCACTTAACACGAGTTTCACTTAACACGAGTTTCACTTAACACGAGTTTCACTTAACACGAGTTTCACTTAACACGAGTTCACTTCACTTAACACGAGTTTCGCTTAACACGAGTTTCGCTTAACACGAGTTTCACTTAACACGAGTTTCACTTAACACCGAGTTCCTTGAGCCACTCAGAGCCACGCCCACTGAGCCACTTAGAGCCACGCCCACTGAGCCACTTAGAGCCACGCCCACTGAGCCACTCAGAGCCACGGTTGAGTCACAGTTCACCACCAGGCGTTGTTGAGGCCTGGCTCAGACCAGGGCCGAGGCTGAGTCGTGACTAAGAACCCGCCGCACCTCGGTGTAGCTTAACCCTGGTGTCGTAGTAACAACAATAACAACAACTTTCATCACAATGCCACTTTTCTAAGCCCTCGCGATTGTCAGGCATTGCCCGAACTTCCCATCCTGGGTTCCAAGAGTAAATTCTTTGTCGCCTTCTTTAATTGTCCACGTAACTGCATTTTATAAATTTCTCTCGTTTTTAAATGGTAATTCACAACACTGTTTCTTTGCCAGTCAGTTACTTTGATGGGCAATCGGGGGACACTTTCTTGAAGCCGTTGACGACAACGACGCCTTCGTAAGAACGAGTTCATCAGCTCCGATCTATTCACTGACAAATTTCGCACCCCCCATTTCGGGAAGTTTCTGCCGCTAACCGCTGCGCCACCGTTCTACCCAATAAAAGGCTGGGATTTTGTGGGGGGGCGCAGGGGGGTTTGGGGTTGAGTGGTGGGGGGGGGGGAGACGAAGAGTGTTAAGGAAGGGCCTCGGTGAGCTTTGGGCTTTTGGCAACGGTGTTACCGGCGCCCCCCCCCCCCCCCCCGTGTCTCTCCGCAGCAGCAGGAGCTTCTCCACAACAAACAGCGGCATTTCATTTCCAGCTGGGCCCCCCCCCCCCGCCTCCTCCTCCTCGTGAGCTCTCCCTGATTGCCTTCAATTCCCTTGTAAACAAAGTAACGGGGGGGAGGGGGGTGGACGTGGTGCGATTGCGGTGCAGTGCAGGCTGGATCGGATCATGTGCAGGGGGGGGGGGGGAGTGGCGGTGGCGGGGAAGAGAGAGTGTCATTGTTTTGGCTCGGATGCGTGCGCACGTGCGCGCCGTGCCGTGCGTACGTACGCGCCCAGTGCCACATGAAAGGTTGTGAGTGGCGGGTCTGTTCCCAATTAGCTGCGACCTGTCGCTCACGCGCTTGCTCGGAACGGGGCAACGGAAAGCGGAGTCGGGTTTGTTTGGAGGGGAGTGAGGGCGGGGGGGGGCCTTGGTTTTTAACTAGGTGGTGGGGGGGAGGCGAGAGGAGAGGCTTTTTGGCCTCGCGTACAATGAGCCGTGGAGCGGTGGGGGGTGGGGGGCGGTCGATCGGTCGGTCGGATGAATCGCTTGTGGCGACGTCGACGTGCGAACGCGATGCCTCCGCACGGTGTTCGCTCGCTCGATCGAAAAGTGCGAGAAGGAGGCAACGAGCCGGCCCCAAATCCCCCACGCACCCCCCCCCCGAGCTCTGCAGTCCCCTATATGCGAAAGCAATCAAGTTAGCGGTGAGCGTTCATGCACGCCGGAGGAAATCGGAGCGCCCGGAGAATACCCCACCGCGTGCGAGGGAACAACACTCTATCCCACGCAGATGGAACTGGCGGAGTCCACATTGGCTGTTCCGCCTTCTCCTGGCGAGCCACTGGGTACGGCACCTCCTCAGTGCCCGCGGGAAAGGAGTTGGAACGGATGGAGATCAGTCCACACTTTGCCGTGCCGCCTTCTCGTGGCGAGCCACGGGTACGGCACGTCCTCGACACATTTGTGCGGTGATCCACCAACCCCAGCTGCTGCTGCTGCTTCCTCCACAGCGCTGGATCACCGGCTGCCACATGCAGCAGCAGCAGCGTAGCCGCCGCCACCACCGCCGTACGTCTAAGAAGATTTCCCCACTTTGACAGTACCGGCGGCACGATATCTGAGCTCCCCAGTACGCGGGGCGACACGTCGGACATCATGCCGAAAGACACGAAAAGATGGGGAGAGAGCTCCGTACTGCACAGGCTTGAGCCGCAGAGAGATGCGCAGAAGTCTATCATTTTTTTTCGTCTGTTTCACTCAGATGTTTCGCAGGCACGCTTGCGAAGTCGTAGATTGCCGCGCGATAACAGCGAGGCGATGACGGTTTGTTGAAATAGTTATGTTTTGGGTTATGACTGTTTGAAAAAGATAGTACAACTGGAGGAAGTCTGCAGAGATGTCTGGTGGAAAACTCCGCAGCGGTCAGCAAACCCTGCCGCCCAGTGCCTCGCACGTGGCTCCACGCACAGCGCCCGTCCCTTAGGGGTGCAGAGCGATTCGGGGCGACTGCCCCAGGCCCCGCACTTTGGGGGGGAGGAGGCCCGCGCTTTGACGTCACGGCGCCTGATGTAATACCTCCAGTTTAGTTGGGCTGACGGTGGTCGTGGGGGTGGTGGGGAACGGGAGTGGATCGGTGAGCGCGCTGCGCTACGAACCTGGCAACTCGGGTTCTACTCCTGCTCACGGCCGACCAACACCCAGTGACGATTATCTGAACCGGTCCTGGGCCCACCCCCATAGGTCGACTCAGACTCAAATGAGTACCCAGTGCGGTGTGTAAACATCGCCACTCGGGGAGACAAAGGCAGCCTGGGCGGGGTGCTGGCCACCCACCCCCTCGTGTGCCTTGCCAGCCTTCATATGTCCCCGCTAACAGCACTCGCCCCAACAGCCTGTTAAGGTTACACGGGGGATCTTTGGTGTCACAGTTGTGACGCGGGGAATTTCCAAAGGCTACGCGGTGCTGGACGTGAGATTGGGGCTGGTCGACATTGAAGGTCCGGTGTCAACCGTGCAACGGTTGAGGGATCTCGCAGAAGGAAGGGAGAGAGATGCAGTGGGGAACGGTGGCCCAGCTGGTAACACGTGTGCCTGCACGGCAAGCAGGCCCTGGGTTCGATTCCCGGCCGTGGTCAGGTGACATCCGCGGAGGGCGATATCTGGCGCCCCTTCCCTCCTTCACCAACCCGCGCTGACCAAAGTTGTGAGGAGTGGTCAAACAACCCCCCCCGCGGCGTGGGGGAGGGATTCATCCAGCCGTGGAATGACAGGACTGTGAATTATTATTATTTGGGCCCAAATGAGCTCTCGTTAAACCTCAGACCAATCAATCAATTACCCAATTTACCAGTTTTCAGGCTCATGATAAATAGTAATAATAAGGAGACGTGTAAAGAATGCGCTGCCGTGCCAAAACATGCCCGGCGAGATGCGTGCATCGGATTATGCGAGACATGCATATCACGCTGTAGGCGTGCATGTCAGAATACAGTTTTCTCTCCATGCAGATGTTTCCGTTTGGCTCACGTTCTCGGTGAAGGAGACGCACATTGCAGGACAAACCGGACGGACGCCGCAATCCGGACGGACGGAACAAACCGGACGGACGGCACAAAGCAGGCACAGATCGTACAATCCAGACGGGCAGCGCAAGCTAGACTTCACAAATGATACGGGGCATTTAAGGGGCGAGGCAGACGGCACATGGGGCACAACACCAGCAAGACGAGCAAGTACAGCTGTGGCAGAACGAGACTACATGTCATCTCTGTGCCAGCGATGCCAGCCTGGGAGCTTGCCATCGTTAACCGGGCAGTGTGCCCTCTCACCCGTAGCTTGCCACGGGCTCCCCCCCCCCCACCCGCCTCGCCGATGGCGGCACGGGGAAGTACTTGCGGATATTATTTGGCCCTTTTGAACCTCTCGGTGTCCGCCTATCTAAGCTCGCCATCGTGAACCTGGGGACTGGCAAGTGGGGGTGGGAGGGGGCAGCCCGGTCAGAGGTCACGACCCCCGGCCGCCATATATTGCTTCCTGCGGAGCACTCTATCCGCTCAGGTTTCCTGCCGAACGGTGGGGGGGGTTTTGGTTTTATTTTTTCTGGGCCCAGGGAATCGCCGACGATCGTTCGTCATCTTCAAACGGAAGCTGTGAGCAGCCCGTGGCGTCGACGAATTTACTCCCAACTATTGTCGTCGTTGTCGTCGTTATGGATTATTATATTGACGAAGTGGCTAAGCGTGCCAAAAAATCGGAAGCTCGTTCTTTTTTTGTTGCCAGGCGCGTCCCGCGGGGAGTGATGATAACGGCGGTGTCGCTGATTTTGCGTTGCCCGCCGCCAAGGTATTAATCGCAGGCGGATTTGGCAAACGTCATACCGGCGTTCATCTGAAAAACGCCGTGCTTATGTCATAATGCGTTTACACGCTCCGGGAAAGGGTGACGGAAAGAAAAAAAAGCAGCCTGTGGATGACAAATGTCGAATCGCATTTTTTTCTTCTACAGGGTTCGCACTCGCGACCCTGGACTTGTGATCCAGAGGTTGGCGGTTCGATCCCATCTCCCGGTGCGCGGGGAAGTAAAAATAACGGAGCAAGTTTCTGGGCTCACCGCAGTTTAGTCGATCGGCGGGCCTCGTGCGCCTCG
Organism: Lampetra fluviatilis; assembly: GCF_964198595.1. Classification (NCBI taxonomy): domain Eukaryota; kingdom Metazoa; phylum Chordata; class Hyperoartia; order Petromyzontiformes; family Petromyzontidae; genus Lampetra; species Lampetra fluviatilis. Next base: position 551,139 of record NC_136337.1, on the reverse strand, counting down.
GGGGTAATGCGTGGGCACTCCGAAATAAGCCGAAGTAACCCCTTAAGGTGGTCTCTGCAGGAGGTGCCTCGTTGCGAAGAGGGGGCCCTTCCACCGGCAGCGGCGTGAATGGGCAAGCAGTTGCCGGCCTGCGCCTTTGTCCTTGCGAGATGATTCGGCACCCGCCCGGCGGGGTGGAAGGGAGAGGCATCGCCGGTGCGATGGCGTGAACGCACGTGGCGGGAACGTTGCCCAGCAAGCGCACGCCATCTGGCCAATCTGCGCGCCCGTAATTGACCCCGCGAAGCCGTCGGCGGGGGCCGGTTATCGTTGTACAGCCGAGCTCCGACGCCAGAATATCGCCAATGACCCACAATTAGCACAATTGCCTGATTTTCCCCCATCCCGAGGGGTTGGGCTTTTGGGCCGGACAAAGCCTGCGTTTCATTGCTCCTGTCCCATCCACGCTCGCTCGCTTGCACGCGCACACACGCGCAGGTTGTCTCCGGGCACTCCGGTTTCTTCGCCCACGAAGACCAGAATCGCAACGCTACAAAAACATCTGAATTTTAATCTGGTTTGCCAAATGTTACGGAGCGGGGAAACTTTCATGAAGAGGAAGTATCCAGAGTCGCCGAGGATTTTCGCGGTCGGTGTGAAAAAAAATTTGTTTTAATATTATTATAGATTTTTAGAAAGCCTTCACTCGAGGCGCTTGACATAGTTGGAGAAAGTGGCGACAGAGTAGCCGTGATTGAGATGGCAGGGGGGGCGTGCTGCGAGGTGTTGAGGAACGGGTGACGGCGATCGAGGGGTCACTTAGGGATCACGAAAGGGCTACGGGGGAGGGACAGGAAGAGGTGGGAGGGCGAGGGGAGGGAAGAGAATGGGCGACACAGAAGAGGTGAGGAGGCTTTAAGGGAGGAACGAAAGGAGGTGTAGGAGGGGCCTGCCTCATGTACATGAGCAGTGCTGAATCTATGGGCAGTGTTGAGTCTATGGGCAGTGTTGAGTCTATGGGCAGTGTTGAGTCTATGGGCAGTGCTGAGTCTATCGGCAGTGCTGAGTCTATGGGCAGTGTTGAGTCTATGGGCAATGTTGAGTCTATGGGCAGTGTTGAGTCTATAGTGCAGTGTTGAGTCTATGGGCAGTGTTAAGTCTATGGGCAGTGCTGAGTCTATGGGCAGTGTTGAGTCTATTGGCGGTGTTGAGTCTATGGGCAGTGTTGAGTCTATGGGCAGTGTTGAGTCTATGGGCAGTGCTGAGTCTATGGGCAGTGTTGAGACTATAGTGCAGTGTTGAGTCTATGGGCAGTGTTAAGTCTATGGGCAGTGCTGAGTCTATGGGCAGTGTTGAGTCTATGGGCAGTATTGAGTCTATGGGTAGTGTTGAGTCTATGGGCAGTGCTGTGTCTATGGTGCAGTACTGAGTCTATGGACAGTGTTGAGTCTATGGTGCAGTCTTGAGTCTCTGGTGCAGTGTTGAGTCTGTGGGCAGTGTTGAGTCTATGGGCAGTGCTGAGTCTATGGGTAGTGTTGAGTCTATGGTGCAGTGTTGAGTCTATGGTGCAGTGTTGAGTCTCTGGTGCAGTGTTGAGTCTATGGGCAGTGCTGAGTCTATGGGCAGTGTTGAGTCTATGGTGCAGTGCTGAGTCTATGGTGCAGTGCTGTGTCTATTGGCAGTGCTGAGTCTATGGGCAGTGTTGAGTGTATGGGCAGTGTTTAGTCTATGGGCAGTGTTAAGTCTATGGGCAGTGTTGAGTCTATGGGCAGTGTTAAGTCTATGGGCAGTGTTAAGTCTATGGGCAGTGCTGAGTCTATGGGCAGTGTTGAGTCTATTGGCGGTGTTGAGTCTATGGGCAGTGTTGAGTCTATGGGCAGTGTTGAGTCTATGGGCAGTGTTGAGTCTATGGGTAGTGTTGAGTCTATGGACAGTGTTGAGTCTATGGGTAGTGTTGAGTCAATGGGCAGTGTTTGGTCTATGGGCAGTGTTAAGTCTATGGGTAGTGTTGAGTCTATGGGCAGTGCTGAGTCTATGGGTAGTGTTGAGTCTATGGTGCAGTGTTGAGTCTATGGGCAGTGTTAAGTCTATGGGTAGTGTTGAGTCTATGGGCAGTGCTGAGTCTATGGGTAGTGTTGAGTCTATGGTGCAGTGTTGAGTCTATGGGCAGTGGAGGGGTGCAAGGAGGGAGAATGACCGGAAAGGGAATCGGGCACGGGGGGGGTGGGTCGAGGGACAGAGAGAGACACAGAGAGAGACACAGAGAGACACATAGAGAGAGAAACAGAGAGATGCACAGAGAGAGACACAGAGAGACACAGAGAGAGACAGAGAGAGATAGAGAGACAAGATTGTGGACGGAGGTGTCGAGAGGAGGAGGGGGGCTTGGAGGGAGGTGAGAGAGGCGACACGGCGAGGATGATGTGGGCAAGGCCACGCAGAGGTTTAGAGACTCGCAGCGCCCAGCACCTCAGAATTCGGCGTCGCAGTAAGCGGGGAGCCGGTGAAACCGCAGGGGGAAGAGGCGAGAATTGAGGACGAGGTCAAATAATAATATAAATTATATTGGCTTTGGATTTGTCAGTGGTGTATATCCAGTGGGGTGGGGCGGCGTGGGGGGGCTAATAGAGGCGCGTGTTACAGAGTTACACCACTGCAGTTATCTTCTTCCCTCGTCACGTCCCATGAGCTCTCGATTTCAGCAGTGAACCGATAAGAGCTCCGGCGGGTGCAGCACATGCACCGAGGCGTTCTGTAACAAAGCACATTTTCTTCTGTTGGAGGGGGGCCAGGGACCCCCCGACGGGTCGAGATTTCCCCATTGGTCAAAAATGGGTCAAAATGAGTCAAAGGAGGGGGGGGGGGGTCTCTGTGTGCACGTGATTGATGGAGGTGGGACCTTGGTGCCAAAGCGGTGGGTCCCCCCCGCCCGCCCACACCCAGGGCACAACGTCAGAGGGGTCGGCCGCGTTTGGCGAAGGTTGCGGTGTGAGTTGCAGTGAGCAAGGCTCTCGAGACTCTCTGTGTGCGTGCGTGTGTCCGTGCGCCAGGTCGAGTGGACGGGGATTTGGAGGAGGGTGTGGGTTTGGGCTGGGGGCAATCGCTGTGACTTTGTGGGGGAGATTACTGGGGAGATGATGGGCCACTTGGCGGGGAGATGGGCAAAGGAGATCAATGGAGAGGTGCTAGGGAGGGACATTATGGGGGGCGGGGGTGCGAGATGCAGAGACTGTTTTGGGAGAGTGACAGAGAGAGAGTGTGGAGATGGTGGGGAGAGTGGTCAGAGAGAGAGAATGGAGATGGTGGGGAGAGTGACAGAGAATGGAGATGGTGGGGAGAGTGGCAGAGAGAGAAAATGGAGATGGTGGGGAGAGTAACAGAGAGAGAGTGTGGAGATGGTGGGGAGAGTGACAGAGAGAGAGAGAGTGTGGAGATGGTGGGGAGAGTGACAGAGAGAGAGTGGAGATGAAGGGGAGAGTGGCAGAGAGAGTGTGGAGATGGTGGGGAGAGTGACAGAGAGAGAGAGTGGAGATGGTGGGGAGAGTGACAGAGAGATAGAATGGAGATGGTGGGGAGAGTGGCAGAGAGAGAGAATGGAGATGGTGGGGAGAGTGGCAGAGAGAGAGAGTGGAGATGGTGGGGAGAGTGGCAGAGAGAGAGTGTGGAGATGGTGGGGAGAGTGGCAGAGAGAGAGAATGGAGATGGTGGGGAGAGTGACAGAGAGAGAGAGTGGAGATGGTGGGGAGAGTAACAGAGAGAGAGAGTGGAGATGGTGGGGAGAGTGGCAGAGAGAGAAAGTGGAGATGGTGGGGAGAGTGGCAGAGAGAGAGAATGGAGATGGTGGGGAGAGTAACAGAGAGAGAGTGTGGAGATGGAGGGGATAGTGGCAGAGAGAGAGAGTGTGGAGATGGTGGGGAGAGTGGCAGAGAGAGAGAGTGGAGATGGTGGGGAGAGTGGCAGAGAGAGAGAATGGAGATGGTGGGGAGAGTAACAGAGAGAGAGAGTGTGGAGATGGAGGGGATAGTGGCAGAGAGAGAGAGTGTGGAGATGGTGGGGAGAGTGGCAGAGAGAGAAAGTGGAGATGGTGGGGAGAGTGGCAGAGAGAGAGAGTGGAGATGGAGGACAGAGTAACAAAGAGAGAGAGAGTGGAGATGGAGGGGATAGTGGCAGAGAGAGAGAGTGGAGATGGTGGGGAGAGTAGCAGAGAGAGAGAGTGGAGATGTTGGGGAGATGAACGTGGCTTGGTGGGGGGCTGGTGGTGTGATTGGTGGTGCCACGTGGGCGTTGCACCTCCTTGTCCGTGTGTGGCTGCTACGCCGCTGGCGAAAGGAGAATTGGGAGTTGTGGGGGGCGGGGGTTTGAAGTGTGGGGGGTGTGCGGGAGCCTCAGTGAGTGGGAAGTTTTGTTGCGCTCACATCTGGCAAGCATTACGCCTGAGAGAGAACAAGCCCCATTGTAAAGGCGAGAGCGAGGTGGAACGGGAGTGCGGGGTGTTGGGGGGGCGAGCGGGTGGCCGTGGCAGAACCCCCTCTCGTCTCCCCCGTTAGCGGCAGCGACCGACAGGATTTTGCCTTCCACCCCCTCGACGCGAACCTTGACCGCGACGACGCGGGCAGGGCCCGCGGGAGCGCAGTGACGGCCGAGCTTCTCCGTCACGGGCGACGGTGGCGGCCGACCTGGCCGCGTCTCCCCCGCCCGCCCCCCCCCGCCCCCCGCCGAGCTCCCCGTCCGATCGGACGAGAGCCGTCCTCCCCGCCGGAGGCCGGGAGATAATCGCCGGGCGACGGTCGGTCGCCTGGGTCGACGGCAGCATTCGTCGCAATTTCTCGCTTGGGGCACGGCCGTTCTCTTCGGAGGGGCGACGTCGTGGGCATGTTCGCTCCGGCGGCTGGCATTACATCATCATCGTCGTCGTTGTCATCGTCGTCGTCGTCATCATCACTCACTTGCCCATGTTGCCATCATTGCCGTGAAGCCACGACGTGTCTTGCCCAGGCCCACTTACACTCCCCGAACGGCTGACGTGCGTGCTGTCTCCGATGCGCGTGTCCGCCGATTGGGCAGCGGGTTAGCGCTATGCTGTGCTACGAACCCGGCGACTCGAGTTCGACTCATGGCCAACACTGGTGACGATTATCGGAAGCGGTCCTGGGCCTCCCCTAGGTCGACTCGGCCTCAAATGAGTACCTGGTGCGGTGTGTAGTAAACATCGCCGCTGGGGAGACAAAACGCGGCCGGGCGTGGTGCTGGCCACCCCCCCCCCCTTGTGTGCCGTGGTTAGTGCTGCCCGGTAACGGCACTTGGCCCTAGCAGCCCACGTGGGTCACACGGGGGGGGGGATGGGGGGAGTCTTCAGTCTTCGCCTTTGTTCGGTCAATATCGTAGGATCCACCCAACGATGACAACAATGGCAATTGTTTAACCCAGAAGAGCGTCTCGCTGGGGGCGAGGGTGGGGGGTGGTCCTGCCGTGGGTCGCGTGTCCACTGGGTCTGTCGAGGGGGATTATCCGGCAGTGGGGGGGGGGGGAAGAAATTGCCAATTCATTACGAAACCAACATGAAGACATCGTTTAGGCCACTTCCAAAATATTTTTGGGGGCCAAACGTTCCCCCAGTTAAAGCAACTTTTTGCGTGGAAATTTTAAAAAAAATATTGAAAAAAATGTATAAAGCAAGCCTGGAGGTCGGCATGACTGTCTTAAATGAATCCCCGGCTCCGCGGCTTGTTCTCCGCTTCGAGATTTCTCCCTCCGCCGACCTCAAAGCATTGTCCGACACGCTCCGAGCGCGAAACACGTGCTCGCGATTTCCGTGAAGATGAAGCCCCGATCAACCCCCGCCCCCCGCCACGGAGTTGGGGTTGGGTCGGCGGTGGGGGGGTAGCCCTGGGTTAGCCGCGAAGACGCGGAGGCGACACACTCCTCCTGGGGGTGCACGCTCACGCGCGCGTCAGCGGGGCGTTTAAGTCAGCGCTGCTGACTCACTGCTGCATGGGTCTCTGTGCCTGCGCAATAACAACAAAAAGTGTGTGGGGGGGGGGCGTTTCTTCTCTCTCACTCTGCTAATGAGTTGCAGGTTTTTAGGTTCTTTACAGAACAGTTGGTGGGAGAGCAGAGTCGGGGTGTGGGTGGAGTAGGGTTGGTGCGGGGGGTCCGTGGTGCGCGCGCGTGGGTCGTGGCGGAGGAGGTGAGGGACGCGGGGGTGGTGGCGTTTGCCAGCCCCCCCCCCCCTGCTGTCATAAAGCGACGGAGGGAGAGCGCGGGAAAGAGCGTGGGAGACGGAGAGAGGGAGAGTGCGGGAGAGAGAGGGAGAGAGAGAGAGAGAGCGTGGGAGACGGAGAGAGGGAGAGTGCGGGAGAGAGAGGGAGAGAGAGAGAGAGAGCGTGGGAGACGGAGAGAGGGAGAGTGCGGGAGAGAGATCGAGGCGAGCAAAACTTTTGACGAAAACGAAACGGTCACCGGCGTTTGTAACTCCCCGCGAATCCTCGTCGGAGAGCTACGTGGTCTCACGTCGACGTTACGAGCAAAAACCACCTTTGTCTCACCACCCTCCACCACCCCGCGTGCCCCTCCCCCCAACGCCCAGCTCGCATATGAAACGTAAAGGAAAACATCATGGGAGGACTCGAGCGTTGCGCGCCAAGTCTTGACAGCAAGCTGGAAAGCTTTGCGATTCCCCCCCCCTCCAAAACTCGTCTCTCAATTCCACGCTCGTCCCACTCGGAGCCTGTGGGCGCGGTAAAACAAATCTGTGTTTTAGATTCCCGTCAAAGAGTAAACTGCATGGCGATGATGATGATGCTAACTTGACGCACCGGGGCCGCGCGGAGTGACGCTGCCTCCAAGCGTCGTGCTGTGTGGGCCCCTCTCTCTCCCTCTCTCTCGCTCGCCAGACTCGTGGCCCCATCACAGAAATAGGGGTTCACATCGCCTGCCAAGCCACCAGCTGCAGTGTCTAGCCGAAGAACCACTCTTTCTCTCTCCCCCCCCCCCCCCCGCGTCTAAATTCGACTGCTGGGAAGAGGCGCGCGGAGCGTCGTTCGTTCAGGGCGGCACTTCCCTCGCCGGCCCACCACGTGCGGCGCGCGCGGCCCGTGATGTCACCGTCTGGTTGCGCGCGTCTGAATTTGCGCTCTCTTCCGCTTTAATTCCCACGCAGCCCCCCCCCCCCCCACCTTAAGCATTTTCCATCGGCGATATTTGAGGAATTCTGGAAATTCGGGGGCCGCCGCCGCCGGGGTTGCCGCGTGCCGCCCCCGCGGCTTTTCTCTTCCACTCCCCCCAACCCACCCCCCCCCCCCCCCCCGGCGAGTGAATGAACCGCGTCGGATCGCCGTCGTCACCGGCGGCGAGCGCGCCGCGATGGCCTCGCGTCGAGCCCCTGCGCCGTCGCCGCCGTGCTGCATTAGTTACATTCGGCGCCGGTGATCCGCTGCCGGACGAAGACCTCCCAAAGCCGCTGCCGCCGCTGCCAACACCTCCTGATCAAAATCAGATTTTGATAATTATCGATGTAGATTTCGCCGAAGCGACAGCATTAGGAAACGCGACAGCATTAGGAAACGCGACAGCGCGTGACGGGAGGAGCCACCGTGACAAAGGAGCTACCGTCTCCCACCCACGCGGCCTCAAACTTTGGACATCACGGTGGCTGAGAGATGTTAACTACCTCGCCTGGTATTCAGGAGGTCGGGGATTCGTTCCCGACCCTGACGCCTGCTGTATATTTAGAGTTGGTGTGTCTCTCTCCCCATGATCGCCCGGATTTTCTCCAGGGTCGTCCGGTTTTTCCCTCCACATTTAGAATCAACATCACACGTTGAGAGTGTTTGGCTGCTGTACATTTCCACGTGATTAAGCCACTTCGTTGAGCTATCATTTGTGATAGCCAGGTGGTTGCTTCTGATGAAGAGCTACATAGCTCAGTGGGCCTTACCTGCTGAAATAAAAGATTGTTGACAGAAGAGAGAGTGGCTAAAGCCGGGGTAGAGAGAGCGACTAAACTCAGGAGACAGGGAAGAAGAACACAGCATGTGCATGGGGTCCATTCCTAAATTTTCGACCAGTCTTAAATACCTGAGCCCGGAACGGTAATGACCTGCCCACAAACTTCCCCCCGCTCCCCCAAAGAAAATCCCTTCCTCCGCCCCCCCCCCGCGCTCCCACCACCTGCTCAGATGAGTCCGGCGTGCCTGTGCCCGATACCGTCGATGCAACTGGTAATGCCGTCCAGAATGTCAGGATGTTGCAATGTGTGATGTGAGGGAGAATTTGGGATTCTGTGTTTGTCTCACCTGATGACGATTGCTTGTGTTGTGATCGGAACGCCGTGATCTATTAATTTTCTCTCTACATGACTTTACCGGAAGAACCAACGAGTGTTCAACGTACATACAGAGCAGAGACGAAGCAGCAACAGGAGTGTGGGTTTTAAGAAGGTGGACAGACACGAGATGAGTAACATAAATCTGTCACGGATATCAGCGGGGATACAACAACAACAACAAGAACGTCGGTGAGAACTGAGAGAGAGAGGTGACTCAAGCCAGCGAAGAGAGACCATAGAGACACACACAGAGACATACGTGGAGACCCATAGAGAGACAATATAAAGACAAGCCACAGCCATCCGATTGTGGCCATGCAAACCCACTGTGGCCTGCGCTCCTTCAACGGAGCAGGAGGAGGAACAGCGACACGGCACAAACTCCCCGTCTCAGACCTTGACATCGAGCAGCTGAGCACTTCGCCGCTCGCTGCCGCCATCGTCGCGCGCACGAACAGGACAGACCCACCTCGTACAATCCGCGGCAACCGTTCCCTCCCTGGAGCTCAGTGGGGCCCCGTGCCAGTCTGAGAATATGAAGGCGTTGGGGTCCGAGAGCCTCCCGAGCCTCCAGTTCGATCCCCGAAGCGTCGGAACTCGCCTCCCGAAAAATCTCCCGGCACGTGGCGTGAAAACGTTGAAGGCGGCGCTGGATAACACCGACGGCACGTCGCGAGCGCGCCAGCGGGGAGGAGAGCCGATAATACGGTCGCCCGTGCACGCAAGCGGGACCGCTCCCTGGTGCCGACCCCGGCGCTGGCCGCCGTCTCCGAAATCTGAACGGCTTCACGTGTGCCCGACGACCACAGCCCAGGTGCCTGGCAGGCCGCTCGGTGTTGTTGTGGTTATTGTGGTTTTGGTTATTTACCGAGTGTGCCAGGTCAGCGCGGGTCAGTGAAGTTGGTCGGGGGGTGGCGGTGGTGGGGGTAGTGGGGGGGGGTGTTGGGGGGGGAGGGTGCCCTGGACCGTTTCGGAGATCGCTCTGCCACTGATTTTCAGCCTTTGCCGGGAATTGAGCTCAGATTTATGCGGGCTGGTAGTATGATCAAACGACGCCCCTTGACTCACGCGACGTGGGGAGGCCTTCATCCAGCAGTGGATTGGCAAGGGAGCTATACGGTAATCATTGTCACGATGAAGCGGAGCAAATGGTGCAGTTGGGTTGGCGCACCGTGCTCTGAAACCGGGGCGACCCGAGTTCGATTCCCAGCCACGGTTAACATCAGTGGCGAGCGGTGCCCGCGCTGATCTTTGGCCATGCCCGCCCACCCCGCCCCCTTTACCAACCCACCACTGACACGACACGGTGGTCAAGCAATGGCAGGGACCGACGTAGTACGGAGACGCCTCCATCGTCCGGCAGTGGACTGACAAATATGTAGGATAATTATTGAATGGCCGCTGCCACATCCCGTTACGCCATGATGCATAGTAGCAGAAAGTCGGAATGTGTTTAGTTTTGGCCGACGATTGTTTTTTTTTTTGCTTTTTCATTTTATTTTTACGTACCCACTTTGCGGTCTGCAGCGATTTTCACAACTTTGGCTATATGATTCGGGGCGTAAAATTACACCTTGAAACGTGAAAAAAAATCTTGTTTATTTGACATTTTTTTCGATAAAACTTCCATGAGAAACTAAACACACAAGTGAAAACATTGACTGCTTCACTTCGCTGCCATGAGAGCATTGTAGCAATCACAGTGGTGCAAGGCAGTTGCCGGCGATGGTTCCGCGGATGGCATCGCATGTGGCACAGTAGTCCCGCAGTTGTCGCCTCTTTTTTTTTGGTCCCCACTGCGAAGGTGGCAACTTCCTAATGAGTTTTAGACTTCTAGCACGTTACCCAGCCAGCTGTTGACCTAACTGCCCAGGCTACCTACCCATTCACTCGCCTACCTACCTACCGACCCACCCATCTACCTACTTATTCACTCACCCTCCTACCTACTTACATTCTCAACCAGCTACAAATATATCCACTCACCTACTTACCTGCTCACCCAGCCACCTACCTACCCATTCACTCGCCTACCTACCTACTCACTCAGCTACCTTATTATTCACTCACCCACCTACCAACCTACTTACCCAGATATCTACTCTCCATTCACTCACCCAACTACCTACTTATTGACTCACCTACCTACTTACCTACTCACCCAGCTAAGTACCCATTCACTTACTCACCTACCTACAGTGAGGGAAAAAAGTATTTGATCCCCTGCTGATTTTGTACGTTTGCCCACTGACAAAGAAATGATCAGTCTATAATTTTAATGGTAGGTTTATTTGAACAGTGAGAGACAGAATAACAACAAAAAAATCCAGAAAAACGCATGTCAAAAATGTTATAAATTGATTTGCATTTTAATGAGGGAAATAAGTATTTGACCCCTCTGCAAAACATGACTTAGTACTTGGTGGCAAAACCCTTGTTGGCAATCACAGAGGTCAGACGTTTCTTGTAGTTGGCCACCAGGTTTGCACACATCTCAGGAGGGATTTTGTCCCACTCCTCTTTGCAGATCTTCTCCAAGTCATTAAGGTTTCGAGACTGACGTTTGGCAACTCGAACCTTCAGCTCCCTCCACAGATTTTCTATGGGATTAAGGTCTGGAGACTGGCTAGGCCACTCCAGGACCTTAATGTGCTTCTTCTTGAGCCACTTCTTTATTGCCTTGGCCGTGTGTTTTGGGTCATTGTAATGCTGGAATACCCATCCACGATCCATTTTCAATGCCCTGGCTGAGGGAAGGAGGTTCTCACCCTTAGATTTGATGGTACATGGCCCCGTCCATCGTCCCTTTGATGCGGTGAAGTTGTCCTGTCCCCTTAGCAGAAAACACCCCCAAAGCATAATGTTTCCACCTCCATGTTTGACGGTGGGGATGGTGTTATTTGGGTCATAGGCAGCATTCCTCCTCCTCCAAACACGGCGAGTTGAGTTGATTCCAAAGAGCTCCATTCTGGTCTCATCTGACCACAACACTTTCACCCAGTTGTTCTCTGAATCATTCAGATGTTCATTGGCAAACTTCAGACGAGCATGCATATGTGCTTTCTTAAGCAGGGGGACCTTGCGGGCGCTGCAGGATTTCAGTCCTTCACGGCGTAGTGTGTTACCAACTGTTTTCTTGGTGACTATGGTCCCAACTGCCTTGAGATCATTGACAAGATCCTCCCGCGTAGTTCTGGGCTGATTCCTCACCGTTCTCATGATCATTGCAACTCCACAAGGTGAGATCTTGCATGGAGCCCCAGGCCGAGAGAGATTGATAGTTCTTTTGTGTTTCTTCCATTTGCGAATAATCGCACCAACTGTTGTCACCTTCTCACCAAGCTGCTTGGCGATGGTCTTGTAGCCCATTCCAGCCTTGTGGAGGTCTCCAATTTTGTCCCTGTCATCCTTGGAGAGCTCTTTGGTCTTGGCCATGGTGGAGAGTTTGGAATCTGATTGATTGCTTCTGTGAACATGTGTCTTTTATACAGGTAACAAGCTGAGATTAGGAGCACTCTCTTTAAGGGTGTGCTCCTAATCTCAGCTCGTTACCTGTATAAAAGACACCTGGGAGCCAGAAATCTTTCTGATTGAGAGGGGGTCAAATTCTTATTTCCCTCATTAAAATGCACATCAATTTATAACATTTTTGACATGCGTTTTTCTGGATTTTGTTGTTGTTATTCTGTCTCTCGCTGTTCAAATACACCTACCATTAAAATTATATACTGATCATTTCTTTTTCAGTGGGCCAACGTACAAAATCAGCAGGGGATCAAATACTTTTTTCCCTCACTGTACCTACTCACCCAGCTGCCTAAATATTCACTCATCCACCTACCTACCGACTTACCCAGCTATCTACTATCCATTCACTCACCCATCTACCTACCTACTCACTCAGCTACCTACATATTCACTCACCTACCTACCTAATCACCCAGCTTCCTACCTACTCATTCACTGACCCACTTCACTACCAGCTTACCCAGCTATCGACCCACCCACCCAGTCAGCTTCTTAAATTGATTAGCGAGCGGGGAAAGTGGAGCAGGTGCAGCACAACGGACGATCGCATCTGCCGGGCTGCCCACGCGCCCCGCGTCCATCGTTCCTCGCAACGCTCCTCCTGCGCACGCCTCTCCGCGAACCTGTGGGGGGGCAGGGGGGGGGGGCGTTTTTCCCGGTCTCGGAAGGTGCTGGCGGACGCGGCGGGGCGAGAGAGCGGCGCCGCGAATCACCTCGTTGCCGACGACACCAGCCCCGGGAATCTTGACGGGTGGCACCGAACTCCGCCTCCGAGTGGAATGTCCCCCGGCGCCCCCGCACGACGGGGCGGGGGGGGTTCCGTGGGGAGTGCTGGGGGTGGCGGCGGGGACGGGGACGGGGGTAAATGTTTGATGGCGTTCGCCAAGAATGTGTCTCTGATTTCCTGCGCAATTACGAATAAACACGGTTCACGCCCGCGCGGAGCGTGTAGCCATTGCTCAAAGTCTCGTGGCCGCCGGTGCCGAGAGCTCCCCGGACCCTACCCCTCCGACCCCGTCCCCTCGTGGAGAAAGCCCACACACACACATACACGTGCACGAATGCGTGCGAGTTGAATAGCCGAAGTCTGTGCAACCTGCTTGCTGCGCTGCTTCGTACGGGCGAGGGAAAATCGTGAATTTAACACGTATGCTTTGGCGACCAATATCATCCATAATAGAGGTTTTTTTTTGGGGTTAGATCGCTAAATATATAAATGTGTCATCATCAACAAAACAGGTGGACTTCTCCACAAATCTGGCTGTCGCCTGATGAAGCTGGTTGTAATTACTGGCGAAACGTCATGCTCCGATTGTAAATGTTGTGGCTTGGCTCTTCAACACTAGTACTAGTGACGAATTGGCCACGTTCTGTTTACGTGATAACCCTTACTAGTTGGCTGTGTCGAGTGGTGGCGGGTTTTAACGACACTTCTATATATTTACGCGATCTAACCCAAAAAAAAAACCTCTGTTATAGAAAATGGTGAAATATATTCGCCGCTCGATGTTCGTTATTTTCATCACGGTATTCGTCGTCTATATCTCCGTGATCGTCTTCTTCGCTATGGACATCATCGTCGACAACATTGCCATCGTCGCCATCATCACCTTTATGAACATCGTCATCATTAACATTACCCATAAGCATCATGAGTGTCATCATCATCATCGGCCATCATCACCAACGCAACTCTGCTGAAGTCATCTCATTGTGGCGGCAGCAGCAGCAGGAGACATCAACATTGGCATGGAGCTCCTGATGATGATGGCGGTGGTGATGGCGGTGGTGATGACAAGGGTGACGACGGTGATCATAACGACTTGCGTAAACGTGTCCCCCCACACCCCTCCTGCCTTCCCCCTCCCGTCTCGTCAACCCCCGCAGGTGATGTGGCTCCGGCGCACCGCGACCGGCTGGTGCACGCATTCCTGGTGGGCGCCCGTGACCCGGACCCGCTGGTGCGGGCGAGCAGCCTGTGCAACCTGGGCGAGCTGTGCGCCCTGCTCTCTCACTCGCTGGGCCCACTGGTGCACGAGGTTAGCACCACGGGCCGCTCCCCCCTCACCCCCCCCCCCCCCCCGCGTATCCGTGTGCGTAAAGCAAGGTTAACTGGGAAGTAGTTCCGTGACGTCTCGTTCCGCCGCGGGCCGTTTGCTCAACAAGGGGGTGACAACCTCCACTCCGTGAGAGGTCCGAACGACGTGTGTGGGTGACGCGATGCTGACAGCAGCACCATTTAAAAATTCGAGATTTCAAAATAAGAGCAGCATTTGGTTAAATTAAAAGTGAATGTACAGAACACCGTTTAATCTACCGCCAGTCACCGAGTCGGAGATGCCCTTCTGGGGCCCTCTGAAGCTATGCACTTTTAAATAATCTATATTGAAAACTCATTTCTGTTGAACTTCTTTTTGTGTTTAGTTTGTTATCCTGCCGACCCCCCCCCCCCGCCCATAACTTCGGATTAGCACGGTTGGCTATGTACGGTGCAAAAGAAGTTCAACGTGCCCAAGGTGCCCTCTGGGTGTGACGAATGATTACAAGCATGCTTTCTGGTCATGCCCGACTATTGCCGAGTTCCATTAACATATTATGGGGGTATTCGATAAGATTGACGTGTAAAAAAAAAAAAACAAGTATGAAAACTACCCTGTGGGGCCTTTGAGAAGTGGGACTGACTCGAGAACGGATCACTTTGTTCAGGAGTTTCAATGTAGCGGGCCAGGAAAGACCACATGGAGTACACGTAACAATCAAGAACCCTGCTCCAATACTCAATGGCTGTATTCATTAGGGCCCAGTCTCAGCACTGGAGGATCTGAGCTATAAGCTCAAGAGACGAGGAAGAAGAACACAGCGCGTGCATGGGGTCCATTCCTAAACCTTAGACCAGTCCTCAATACCTGAGCCCGGAACGGTAATGACCTGGCCGCAACCTTCCCCCCGCTCCCCCAAAGAAAATCCCTTCCTCCGCCCCCCCCCGCCGCTGCCGCCACCGCCGCCGCCACCGCCGCCACCGCCTGCTCTCATGAGTCCGGCGTGCCTGTGCCCGATACTGTCGATGCAACTGGTAATGCCGTCCAGAATGTCAGGATGTTACAATGTGTGATGTGAGGGAGGATGTGGAATGAAAAATATTTTATGAAAGAAAAAAAGAGTGTTTAACGTACGTACAGAACAGAGGAGAAGCAGCAACAGGAGTGTGGGTTTTAAGAAGGTGGACAGACACGAGATGAGTAACATAAATGCGTCACGGATATCAGTGGGGGTACAACAACAACAAGAACATCGGTGAGAACAATGAGAGAGAGAGGCGAGTTTCGACAGCTTGTACGTTTGTAAGGAGCAAAGCAGAGAGTGATACAGCTATCGTGCTGTGAACGGGGACGTTGGGGACGCCAAGAGAAGCCGGGGAGGAGAGAGCGACTGAAGCCGGGGTGGAGTGAGCGACTAGAGCCGGGGTGGAGAGAGCGACTGAAGCCGGGGTGGAGTGAGCGACTAGAGCTGGGGTGGAGAGAGCGACTAAAGCCGGGGTGGAGAGAGCGACTAGAGCCGGGGTGGAGAGAGCGACTAGAGCCGGGGTGGAGAGAGCGACTAAAGCCGGGGTGGAGAGAGCGACTAGAGCCGGGGTGGAGAGAGCGACTATAGCCGGGGTGGAGAGAGCGACTAGAGCTGGGGTGGAGAGAGCGACTAAAGCCGGGGTGGAGAGAGCGACTAGAGCTGGGGTGGAGAGAGCGACTGAAGCTGGGGTGGAGAGAGCGACTAGAGCCGGGGTGGAGAGAGCGACTAGAGCCGGGGTGGAGAGAGCGACTAGAGCCGGGGTGGAGAGAGCGACTAGAGCCGGGGTGGAGAGAGCGACTAAAGCCGGGGTGGAGAGAGCGACTAGAGCTGGGGTGGAGAGAGCGACTAAAGCCGGGGTGGAGAGAGCGACTAGAGCCGGGGTGGAGAGAGCGACTAAAGCCGGGGTGGAGAGAGCGACTAGAGCCGGGGTGGAGAGAGCGACTAAAGCCGGGGTGGAGAGAGCGACTAGAGCTGGGGTGGAGAGAGCGACTAAAGCCGGGGTGGAGAGAGCGACTAGAGCCGGGGTGGAGAGAGCGACTAAAGCCGGGGTGGAGAGAGCGACTAGAGCCGGGGTGGAGAGAGCGACTAAAGCCGGGGTGGAGAGAGCGACTAGAGCCGGGGTGGAGAGAGCGACTAGAGCCGGGGTGGAGAGAGCGACTGAAGCCGGGGTGGAGAGAGCGACTGAAGCCGGGGTGGAGAGAGCGACTGAAGCCGGGGTGGAGAGAGCGACTGAAGCCGGGGTGGAGAGAGCGACTGAAGCCGGGGTGGAGAGAGCGACTAGAGCCGGGGTGGTGAGAGCGACTAGAGCCGGTGTGGAGAGAGCGACTAGAGCCAGGGTGGAGAGAGCGACTAGAGCCGGGGTGGAGAGAGCGACTAGAGCCGAGGTGGAGAAAGCGACTAGAGCCGGGGTGGAGAGAGCGACTATAGCCGGGGTGGAGAGAGCGACTAGAGCTGGGGTGGAGAGAGCGACTAAAGCCGGGGTGGAGAGAGCGACTAGAGCTGGGGTGGAGAGAGCGACTGAAGCTGGGGTGGAGAGAGCGACTAGAGCCGGGGTGGAGAGAGCGACTAGAGCCGGGGTGGAGAGAGCGACTAGAGCCGGGGTGGAGAGAGCGACTAGAGCCGGGGTGGAGAGAGCGACTAAAGCCGGGGTGGAGAGAGCGACTAGAGCTGGGGTGGAGAGAGCGACTAAAGCCGGGGTGGAGAGAGCGACTAGAGCCGGGGTGGAGAGAGCGACTAAAGCCGGGGTGGAGAGAGCGACTAGAGCCGGGGTGGAGAGAGCGACTAAAGCCGGGGTGGAGAGAGCGACTAGAGCCGGGGTGGAGAGAGCGACTAGAGCCGGGGTGGAGAGAGCGACTGAAGCCGGGGTGGAGAGAGCGACTGAAGCCGGGGTGGAGAGAGCGACTGAAGCCGGGGTGGAGAGAGCGACTGAAGCCGGGGTGGAGAGAGCGACTAGAGCCGGGGTGGTGAGAGCGACTAGAGCCGGTGTGGAGAGAGCGACTAGAGCCAGGGTGGAGAGAGCGACTAGAGCCGGGGTGGAGAGAGCGACTAGAGCCGAGGTGGAGAAAGCGACTAGAGCCGGGGTGGAGAGAGCGACTAGAGCTGGGGTGGAGAGAGCGACTAAAGCCGGGGTGGAGAGAGCGACTAGAGCCGGGGTGGAGAGAGCGACTAGAGCCGGGGTGGAGAGAGCGACTGAAGCCGGGGTGGAGAGAGCGACTAGAGCCGGGGTGGAGAGAGCGACTAAAGCCGGGGTGGAGAGAGCGACTAGAGCCGGGGTGGAGAGAGCGACTAGAGCCGGGGTGGAGAGAGCGACTAAAGCCGGGGTGGAGAGAGCGACTAGAGCCGGGGTGGAGAGAGCGACTGAAGCCGGGGTGGAGAGAGCGACTAGAGCCGGGGTGGAGAGAGCGACTAGAGCCGGGGTGGAGAGAGTGACTAAAGCCGGGGTGGAGAGAGCGACTAAAGCCGGGGTGGAGAGAGCGACTAAAGCCGGGGTGGAGAGAGCGACTAAAGCCGGGGTGGAGAGAGCGACTAGAGCCGGGGTGGAGAGAGCGACTGAAGCCGGGGTGGAGAGAGCGACTAAAGCCGGGGTGGAGAGAGCGACTAGAGCCGGGGTGGAGAGAGCGACTAGAGCCGGGGTGGAGTGAGCGACTAAAGCCGGGGTGAAGAGAGCGACTAGAGCCGGGGTGGAGTGAGCGACTAAAGCCGGGGTGGAGAGAGCGACTGAAGCCGGGGTGGAGAGAGCGACTGAAGCCGGGGTGGAGAGAGCGACTAGAGCCGGGGTGGAGAGAGCGACTGAAGCCGGGGTGGAGAGAGCGACTGAAGCCGGGGTGGAGAGAGCGACTAGAGCCGGGGTGGAGAGAGCGACTGAAGCCGGGGTGGAGAGAGCGACTAGAGCCGGGGTGGAGAGAGTGATTTGTTGGTGCAATATTGCCCATGGACTCAGATTTCCCATGGACTAACATTGCCCAGTGCGAGTAAACATCATGGACAGAGCTGAATAGATGTAACGCCATGATGACAGACGTCTCAGAGCAAGGACGTGGCTCGTAGAGAGAGAGAGAGATGCAGGAATGCCACACCCAGTCCAATGACTCGTTTTCAGGAGGGTCCTGCTGGAAAGTGTTAAAATTTTCAGATGCTCTCAGCCAATGTATGATGAGTGAGCAAACCCGGAGCGCCCGGGAGGAAACCCGCACACGCGAGGGGGCAACGCTCGATATCCCCTTCCAGATGGAAATCGATCGAGATTAGGCCAGAACATCTGTGCGGTGATCCACCAACCCCTCGCTGCTGCTGCCTCCAATGGCGCTGGGTTCCAGGAAGCAGCCACGTGCAGCAGCAGCGTAGCCACCGCCACCGCCGCCCAGCTACGAAGAGTTCCCAAATTTCACAGCTCTACCGACGTGTTCTACCGGTGGCACGATGTCCGAGCTCCCGGTACGTGGGGCGAAAACGTCGGACATCGCGCCGAACGACATGCAAGCGGCACAGCTCGAGGACACGCGAGCCTCGAAGTCCTACGCAGAGAGATGCGCGGAAGTTAATCAATTTTGGTCATCTGTTTCACTTCGATGTTTCGTACGCTCGCTTGCGATGGGCATCGACTGCCGTGCGAGTGGACGCCTCTACAGCCGGGCGAGTGAGTAGAGTTGGCACGGGCGCTGCATGAGGCGAACCCGACAAGGGAGCTCAGAAGGAGCTCCGTGACGTCAACTTACAAGAGGCCACTGCCAGAGTTCCGAGCGGAGGTTGCTCCGTCGCACGGAAACGCTACGTGCAACAATTTTGGGAAATAATTACGAGAAAAATGGCAAATTACAATACTGCGCGTGTGTGTGTGTGTATATATTCCAGATGTGCGTGTGCATGTAAATAGAGTTGTCGTCAGTGGGGGACAATGATGTGTCCCAAGTTATCACGTGGCACTTTCCATAGCGGCTACATAAACAACAACGCGGCCGCCGCCACCACCAACAACAACAACCAAACCCAGCTGTGTTTTCGTGATCTTCCACCGACAAGCAAGGCTCATCCCTTGCTTTCTTCCCACGCCTCCTGAACTGGCATGGCCGGGCAGAATTAATTAATTCCGTGGGTGCTGGTGTGTGTGGGAGGGGGGATGCATTTTATATTTACGGTGGGGGGGGGGGGCAATGGGGGGGGTTTGTGTGAAGGTGCGAGGTGGGCAGGCATGCCCTAAGCGAGGAGGTGCGAACGGGGGCCACGCAGCTGTTGCGTCCGACAGCTGACGTGCGCACGGGCCGACGCACGGACGCACGCACGGCGGCGGAGACGTTAGGGCACAACCCCCGCACCCCCCGCCGTGGCCGGGCCAAGCACGTGCCTATGTATGGAAGCGTTCGCTCAAATTTTTTTTGTTTGCTCACCTAAGTAAACACACGAAGGACTGTCACTCTTATCAGCTCCCTGGGCGGTGAGCACCAGCCAGGCCAGCCTTTTAGATTAGCGCCGCCCGCACGCCCACCAGCGTCCCGTCTGGGGTGGTCCTCCCTCCCCGAGGGACGGTGACGGACGGATGGCGACCCCCGGGAAATTCACACCCAGGACAAAAACGCTCCCCTCTCTTCTCTCCACCCCGGGATGGTGTTTACAGGACTTGTTTTGGCCGACCCGGCCTTAAAAATAGGCACCCGCTGCATCGTATGGCGTAGTGCGGTCGGGCGCCATGGCCGAGTAGCTCACCACCGCCCGTCGTGGCGGCGGTGGTGTTGGTGGTGGTTGCGCTGCACGTGGCTTCCTGTCGTCCGTCACTGCGGAGGCAGCAGCAGCAGCGAGGGTTGGTGGATCACGACGCACAGATGATGTGAAGCTCCCTTCCCGTGGGGCCTCGTCAAGGAGGTTGCCGTACACTGGCTCGCCAGCAGAATGTGGCACGGCACAGCGTGGGCTAATATCACCTGTCGCTTCTGTGCGGGATAGAGCGCTGCCCCCTCGCACGTGCGGGCTTTCTCCGGGCGCTCCGCTTTCCTCCCGCGTGTCGTCTAAATACTCGCCGATTGGATGAAAAGCATCTTATTGTGTAGAGAACTGCAGAGCAATTGTCGGTGCTGCTGACTCACCGCCTGGCAGCCTTCCAGCATGGTCTGTGGTTCCTCGGAGATTGTGAGACGCAGTTTACATGAACGACCATACTATAGATGTTTTTTTCCATCTATATATATGTATACATCGTATGCATTCGCCAGCCTCAATAGGCGCTCACGAACTGCGCTTGCCCTACAGCGTGTTGTTAAAGGCTATGCGTACGCGAGTGTGTGCGCGCGTACGTACGCGCGGGGAGTGGTTAGCGGGCCGCACTGCAAACCTGGCGACCCGAGTTCGATTCCCGCTCACGGCCATCACCAGTAACGATTATCTGAACTGGTCCTGGGCCTTGAGGAGACAAAGGGGGTCGGGCGTGGTGCTTGCCACCCACCCCCACGTATTCCGTGCCGGTCTTCATAGGTGCTACTCGCTAACAGCACTTGCCCCAACAGGCTGTTAAAGCTATATGGGGGGGTCTGTGTCTTTGTGTGCGTATGCAAGTGTGAGATTAACAATTCCTCGTCGCCATGCGATAGAGCAGCTGCATGGCCGATCCACGGGGAGCGAAACTCTACACTCAGCACCTACCCAAGTAAATAAACCGATGGCTTTCAATTTACAGCCCTCGCGAAGGCCTCCCCCACGGCATATTGGTGGTCGAGCCGGTGGTTTGGTCATACTTCACCGGTGCTGAGGGGGGGGGGGGTGGAGGGAGTGAGCACAGGACCGGTTCAGATATCACTCACCGCTGACGTTAGCCATGCCCTGGAATATAACTCATGTGGGCCGGGGTCTCTAACACGGTACCCCAACCAGTGGGCCACGCCACCTCTCCCCTTAAGCCAATAGACCCCAACAGAGAAAAAGGGAAGAAAAAAAGAAAACACGACACACCGCATTGGCCATCATCTTGAGAGGGGCAGCAGCAGCGAGATGACCCAGACTAAACATTGCCGGCCGCTCTAATATCTGCCTCTGCAAAAATAGCACGGCGCCTCTGCCTTTGTTTTGCCCCCCCCCCCCCCCCCCGAAGGGAAAAGGCCGCAGAGGCTTTTCTTAGCACCTTCTGCCCCCCTACCCCCTCGCGTGTCGAGTGACTCCTTGGGCCACTTTCACCCCGGACCCAGCGGTGAACCGCCAAGGCTAAGGGCACCGGCGCTCGCCCGCGCTTGTGCCCGCAACCCACCCGTGCCCTTGAATTCGGGCGCGGAGCTAAAACGGGCGCCGATGGGAGACGCGGTGCCACCACCACCACTCTGGCACCGCCACCGCCTTGGCGCTTGTTGGCTTGGCGCTCGCGTGCAGATGTTGGTCGACGAGCGTTGCTTAATTATTATTCTTATTTGCGTTATTATGTTAATGATGGATGACACACGATTAGCCCGGCATGGAAGGTGGTCAGCCTTCACGTGGCCCACCTCTGTTAAGTAGAAAGAAGAAGAAGAGGAAGAACACGAATCATTTCATCGTCAACCCGGCGAGCGAACATCGACGACGACGACCTCCTGACCTCTCGACCTCCACAGCAACAGCTTGAGCCATGACCCAGGATAGCCTCGCCGAGTCTCAAGACTCTTTTTAGAAAGGTCCTGCCAAGTTTTCTTCTCCTTATCTTCCTGCAGTAGGGTTGCCACGTTGCTGCTGCCACCGTCGCGTGTGATCCCAATCGAGTGATTTGTTGATGCAATTTTTCAGCATTGCTTGGCCCTATACCAGTGACGTTGTGTGGGTTTAGCTATGGGAGGAAGAAACTGAAGAATCTACAAACTCCACACACAAATTGCGCCCCAGGCCCTTTATTCCGTGAGGTTTGCAAGTGTTACCACTGCACTGCCACCGTGCTGCCCATTTAAACTCTCTCTCTCTCTGAGAGAATTCCCCATCGTGCCAATCGGCGTCAGGTCACGAGAAACTCACCCAGAGGAGTCAAATTTTCACGGAGGGTGACGACGTCACAGAACTGCCGCCGAGGAGCGTTCACGTTAACCCTGTTTATTCACACTCGAGGGCAACGTGATCCTTTGAAGATATCAATTTCTTGGCACAGGAATGTGGAATTTCCGTGGTCCGGTTCAGAATCGTTACTGAGGACGAGTAAACCACACCCACTCATTGTAAATGTCACCACCACCATCATCATGATCAGCTGGTGTCTATCCACAGCTGGGTGAAGGCCCCCCCCCCTAACATGGTCGCGATCTGCCACGGTCCTGCGATGCCGCGATCCATCTCGCTCCTGCCCCCGAGCCGATTTCGCCGCGCCATCTCCACGTCGAATCGTCATCCTCTCGGGGCGCGCGTTCTTGCCTCCGGCTGCCGTGCCCGCCACCAGTCTTGCCCGCTGGCCGTCATCCCTCCTGGCAAAGCGATGGGATGGATGAGACGGCAAGTCGATACGACTTGCATCCATCCCTTCGGATCCACGCTTTCCTCCTCCTGTCCCTCGGTCTTAATTCCAAGTACTCGTCTCCACGCCCCCCCCTCGGCGCTGTCGTGGTCTACGGACCGCTAGGTAAAAGTCGATAGCCACGTCGTCTCCGCGGCGACGTTGGGCTCTCGATTATCTCCGTCGGCGTCTCTCCAAGTCACCGCTCCGCTCCTCAACTCCAGCCCGCAGCCACCTTGCGTTGGGAGATTTCGCCCGTAGCACGCCACCACAAGGCCCCGGAGGGTTTGCGAAGGAAACTAGCCGTTGGGTTTGGGTGAATCATTAGGGGCGATTATGACCACTGTTCCTGTCCACTCAACCCTACCCCCCCCCGTGCCCCATAGCGGGGTCATTAAAACAAAGCAGCCTTGAGGAGCAGCAGCGGCGGCGCCCTGCTGCGCTCCCTCATCCCACTTAAACCCGAGTTTTGCTCCCTCCGGCGCGTTTGATCTGCGCGTTAACGACGGCGACAGGAATTTTTTTTTTTTATAATTTCCCCTTACTGCGCCGCCGCCGTCGCGTCGCGATGCTCAAAGGAGCGTCGCGGCGCACGGAGAATAATCCCGTAAACGCGCGCGTTTTGCCCGGGCGGTAATTGTCACTTGCAATGAAACGGGTCCTTCGCTCCGGCTTAGCTTCAATTAAATTATTTAAGATTTTTTTTTTCACCACTAGAAAGAAAATTGCTTTGGCGGGGCTGGTGTCCCGGGCCCCCTCCCGAACCACCAACCCTGCTACCCCCCCCCCCCTCCTGCCACCGTGTTGAAGTGCAATGTGAAGCTCCTCTGACGATGGGGATGTGCACCCACTTAGCGAGACGTCCCCCTCTCGCTCGCTTGCCCGCTCACGTTCTCAAATGCATGACTTCGCTCGTGCGCCTCCTTTGTTCTCAACCCGTCGCCCCGCTTAGGGCTCTCGTGTCCCGCAGCGACCACCCCCTTACCTACTCCCCCCTTCCCACCACCACGACCCCCCCCGCATCTCCCAACGCGCACCCCTTGACTCAATTTGAAAGCACGTGCGTTCAATTTCGCCGCAATTTCGTTCCTGATGGCGACTCTCCATCTCTCAACGGCCTCCGAGCGTCACTCACACCCACCCCCGGCCACTGCCCCCCCCCCCCACCATCGTTCCCCTGGCTCCCCCCCCCCCTCTTTAGCGAACCCCCTCTTAATCTGCCATCGGAGCTCGAGATGAGAGTTCGCGCTGATTCTTTCCACATGGACTCTCGCTCGCCACTGTCTCCCGTGTCTTGTCCGTGGAAGAGGCTGTTCGTTGACCGCTGTTGCCCAAGTCCGCTAACACGAGCCAGTCCCCGCTGATAACTCACCGCAACCAACGCGAGTTTTACCGATGATTTAGTGCGCTCTCTGCTCTCCACCGACAGATTCTTAGAAGCGCTGCCGCGCTTTCGGCGTGAGCAGGGCGTGGCCGAGCGGCGGCGTGGTGTGCCGGACCATATGCAATCCCTTCAAGCTGGACATGACACACACTCGGGCCCGTGGACATAGTGGAGCAGATAACACGAAATAATCGTTCGAATGGGGGTTACGGGCACCAAATTGCTGGCGTATTGTCTCCTAGGGTCACTTAATAAGAAAAGGAAATAAAAGTTAGACACCTAAAAAGGAAAAATGGCCGTCAAAATCAAAGATGGCCAACGCCAAAATGGTGGCAATCTCTGATTTTTATGCGGCTGATGCTTTGTTTTGCAAAGATAAACTGCTGTGAATATGCTGAGCAAGTGTCTTGCTTGCATCACAATTTAAATCAAGACCTGCTGAATTAGAGACTGACACAGAGACCCATTTACGAAGACGGTCTCATATATAGAGACCCGTAGACTTAAGTTTACACTTCTTGTTTTTTCGCATGGCGGCGTATGTGATCAGCAACGTCTGTATGTTCACATCGAGGTTGGCGAGTGAGCCTGCGGGTGACAATGTGGGTGAGCCAGCCGGTGAGCCAGCGGGTGAGCAAACTGGTGAGCCAGCGGGTGAGCCAGCGGGTGACAATGTGGGTGAGCCAGCGGGTGACCAAACTGGTGAGCCAGCGGGTGACAATGTGGGTGAGCCAGCGGGTGACAATGTGGGTGAGCCAGCGGGTGAGCCAATGGGTGAGCCAGCGGGTGAGCCAGCGGGTGAGCCAATGGGTGAGCCAGCGGGTGAACCAGCAGGTGAGCCAATGGGTGAGCCAGCGGGTGAGCCAGCGGGTGAGCCAATGGGTGAGCCAGCGGGTGAGCCAGCGCGTGAGCCAGCGGGTGAGCCAGCGGGTGAGCCAGCGGGTCAGCCAATGGGTGAGCCAGCGGGTGAGCCAGCGGGTGAGCCAGCGGGTGAGCCAGCGCGTGAGCCAGCGCGTGAGCCAGCGCGTGAGCCAGCGCGTGAGCCAATGGGTGAGCCAGCGGGTGAGCCAGCGGGTGAACCAGCGGGTGAGCCAGCGCGTGAGCCAATGGGTGAGCCAACGCGTGAGCCAGCGCGTGAGCCAGCGCGTGAGCCAATGGGTGAGCCAGCGCGTGAGCCAGCGCGTGAGCCAGCGGGTGAGCCAGCGGGTGAGCCAGCGGGTGAGCCAGCGGGTGAGCAAGCGCATGAGCCAGCGTGTGATCGAATGCGCGATCCAGTGGATGGCCTCAGGAGTAGACTCTCTGAAACGCCATCGGCCTGCCGAACTTCACGATTGGTCCAGCGCCGATCGAGGCCGCACAGGGCGCACCTACCTACCCCCCCACCTACCCCCTCACCTCCATCCACCTCCACCTACCACCCCCCACCTCCCCGAGAACCGTATTTTTTTTTCTCAGTTACGGGCAACTCTAATTAGATCAGTGCGCCCAATAACGGGACGTGTGCCACGCGGCGCTGACGTGTCCAGTCGTGGTGGCGAGGGGTGGCGAGGCGCGGGGGCGGGGGGCGACTTTGAAAGCCGGTTTCGAATGTTCACGCGCGTGCAAGCAACGCCGTTTAGGTTCCAGAGAAACTTTTAACAACATTTTCCGCAACGACAACAAAAGAAATCGACAGATCCTCCCCGGCTTCACTTTTAGCCGCCCCTTAAGAAAGCTTGTTCGAGAACAACGCAGAGAGCACGCGTGGGGAGGGGCGGGACTCTCTTTTTTTTTCTTTCTCATGAGCGGCTGAAATTGTGCATCGTGAACACAAAGGCCGTATTGATGGCGCGGCGTGTGTGAGTGCATGCGCGTTTGTGTGTGGGTGCGCACCGTGTGTGCACCGTGTGCGCACCGTGTGCGTGTGTATGTGCACGGCGTGTGTGTGTGCATGCACCATGTGTGCATGTGTGTGTGCACGGCGTGTGTGTGCACGTGTGTGTGTGCACGCACCGTGTGCGCGTGTGTGTGTGCACGTGTGTGTGCGCACGGCGTGTTTGTGTGTGCACGCTGTGTGTGTGTGCACGTGTGTGTGTGCACGGCGTGTGTGTGTGTGCACGCTGTGTGTGTGTGCACGCTGTGTGCGTGTGCACCGCATATGCACCGTATGTGCGTGTGCACACTGAGTGCGCGCCACGCAGGGACTGAAGTTGGTGGGCGAAGCCGAGAGCCCTGGCTCAGCTGATTGATGTTGGGCTACATCAGCAAGGACAGCGACCGCCGGTCGCTCTGACGTCTAAAAGCCTGGCCAAGTATTTTACAAAAAAAATATTATTTTAAAATCGCCGTTCCCCCCCCCACCTCTACCCAGCAAACATGGAAAGTTATCGGGCCAACGTTGGCCCAACGTTTCGAACGACACTCCAAAGTTGGTACGACGTTGGCAAGATGTGTATTTTGCTCAACGCTTTCTCGAAACGTCCAGCTTGGGTTTACGTGGTGAGCCGTTCGTCAGCGCCGGGGGACGGAAACCCGGGGTTTACGTCACAGCGACGGCAGAACGAGAGTAGGCTGAGAGATAGAGAGAGAGACACACACACAGAGAGACACACACAAAGAGAGAGACACAGAGAGAGAGACACAGGGAGACACACACAGGGAGACAAAAACAACAACTGCCATTCGCCACTAAGTGGCGGTGACGTCACCACGACGCTTGTGCCAGGCCAAGTGCACCTTGAGGGAGACACACACATAGACACACACACAGAGACACCCACACAGATACACGCAATGAGACAGAGAGAGAAACAGAGAGAGAGACGAGAGAGACGCATACCCATCAAGACCTCGGCAGGTCACGCGTCGTCCCCACGTTTAGACAAAACGGGAGAAGCTTATGGTAAAAAGCGGCGCGCCCTTTAGCCCGGCCGCACTCTCAGAGCGACGGATCAAATGGTGCGATTCCAGCAAAAGGCGGGCGCGAATTTGCTTGTCACCACACCAATAACGGGTGGGGGGGGCGGTGGAGTGGTGGTGGCATCGATGGCTTGCGCTACACAAAAGGCCATTACAGCGCGGAGGATTGGCAACCTGAACCGTGGACTCGGAGGGGTCAGTTTCTCTCTGTGTGTGCGCGTGTGTGTGTATGTGTGTGCGTGAGTGTATGTGTGTGCGCGTGTGTGTGCGTGTGTGTGTGCGTGTCTGTGTGTGAGTGTGCGTGTGTGTGTCTTTGTTGGCCAACAGCACTTGACCCACAATCCTGCGAAAGGCTATAGGGGGGTCGAGGTGGGGGGTGAGTGCTGGTGGGGGAGCTGCGGGCATGGTGTGGTTGATATAGGCCAAGCCACTTTGTACTTGATTATAATTACAAAGGGTGCACTCGGTGATTATAATGCCGCTAATTATATTACTGCCACTGAGCTTACCCGGGGAACTCAAGACTCGCTGTCACGAAGGTCCTGCTCACAATGGGATTGTTTGCCCGCTCCCGTTGACAGCTGTTCAGCTTCTTGTGGTGGTCGTCCACCGGAACACCCGTGGTAGACCCTCGACCCGTCCTCCATCTCCCGGCCACACGCCCGGCAAGGCCCCCCCCCACGGGGTGGCGGTCGCCCGTCTTAAGTGCGAGAGCAAAAGTGGTGCTTGAGCAGCAGCGTATTTGAATCCTGCCCTCGCGAGCTGGGGGGTGGGACGAGTGGGTGGGGGGTGGCGAGGGGCTCGCGTTGTACAGGACGGTGTCACGGCTTAAAAACAAACACAAGACTTGGCGGGCGGTCAAGAATATTAACGGAGCGGCAAAGCGAGGAGTCGACGTCAACCGAGGAGACGGAGCGACGAAAACCGGGTCTCGTGCGGGCGGCCCCGCTGGTGATCCGTCGCATCGCATGGACCGCGAACAACAAGCGACCAGCTTGGGGGGTGGAGGGGGGAGCCCATCATTATCCAGCAGTGGATAGACCACGGCCGACGACGACGATGGCAGGAAAGGTTTCAGCCGTGTACACCGAAGCTCTTTGCCAGCATTCAGATGTCACCCCCGCCACCACCACCACTCCTCCAGGCGGGGGGCGGTGGGGAGAGAGGGAGGGGGGGGTGGCCAGCATGAGTGGAGCGCCGCTGGTGCTGTGACTCAGAACGTTCCGTCCCCAATGCTGCTTACACCGCGCGGAGAGACACGCCGACCGTTGGCGAGAGCGCTTCAACGAGATCCGTTAGCGCGCTCGCTCTCTGGCGTTCCCTCCCGCCCCCCTTCCCCACCACGGCCACCCCCCCCCCACTCCCGCCAGACCGTTTGTTTACCGCGGTATCTCTCGTCGGCGCAATTTGAGCGGCGAGGCGATGACCGCGGCGCCCCGCGCGACGACAGACGCCGGGTGTCTGCGCGCGTGTTGAGGATTTAACGCCGGCGAGGGTGGGGCGGCGGCGGCGGTGGTGGTGGTGAGACAGGGATTTGGCTGGTCCTCGCGAACAGTAACAATCACGCGTAATAATAGCGCGGTGTGGTTCTTTTTGGGGTCGGGGGTGGGTTTAATGGCCCAATTACAGCTCGCGCCGCGTGTTCCCACCGTGCCGTGGAGTCGCGAGCCTCGCCCCCACTCCCCCCCCCAACGTGTGAGCGTGCCCGCGTGTGTGAGTGCCGTGCGAGTGCCGTGTGAATGTCGTGTGAGTGCCCGCTTGTTCGTGCCTGCGTGTAAGTGGCAAGCGACTGTGAATGTCCCATCGCGTGGCTTTGAACGCGCCGCGGTGTGCTTCCGTTGGAGCGCGCCCGTGAGGCCTTCGTCGCGTTACGTTCGCAACGCTCGTCCGACGAAAGGTTGAAAGCGTTTGTGAATTAGCAAACGTCTGTCTGTCCGTCCGTCCGAGTGTAACGGGAAGGAGAAGGGGGCACGATGACTCTCTTGACGGTGATCCGAAACTTGCGTTGTCTGTCTGTCCGTCTGTCTGCGTGTGTAACGTGGGATCACGATAACTCCCCTTGAACAATGTCCCGGCATGAATTAAAGTTGAGTGGAGAGATCAAGTTGGCCCAATTGATCAATAGCTTGGCCCACAACTCGAAAACCAGCGCCTGAAAGGCTTGGGATCGCCGACCAAGGCGATGACATCAGCGCACGCCCGTCGCATCGCGACATGACTTCACCGCGTGCAATAAAACAAACGCAGTGGCCGTGAAGCGAGAGAGAGAAGAAGAAGCACATAACCGGTGACGTTTTGGCCGTTCTTCACAGCACACAGCAACGCCAGAGAGGTTGAGGGTGGCGTGAGTTGAACTTCATTCGTGACGACGGCTGGGTAGGAGGGAGAGAGGGAGGGGGTGGTGAACCGTGGATTGGTACTGCTCCTCGTTGCCTACCGCTGCATCTGGCGTACGCATGATGTCGTCTGGGTAGCAGTCATAACTCAACGTCCGTATTCGAAATCCGGGCGATGGCTAAACGGGAGTGGCACGCCTCCCGCCGAGACAAAATCCTGTGCCGAGTCTCATGCCCCTGCCCATTCCCCCACCCCGTGTGACCCCTTCGTGCCCCCCTCGTGCCCCCCCTCCTCACCCCGTGTGACCCTCGCGTGCCCCCCCCCGCCCCCAGGTGTGCTCATGCCTGGATGCGACGGTGAGGAGGGACCCGTGCGCGGAGCCGAGGAGGGCGGCTGTGCACGCCGTCATGCTCCTCCTGCGAGGCCTCGGCGCCAGCGCCACAGAGGTGACCTCCGCACCCCGACCCTGACCCCGGCCGTAACCCTAGCCCTGACCCTAACTCTGACCCCAACCCCGATCCCAACCCCGATCCCAACCCCGATCCCAACCCCTACCCCAACCCCGACCCATGCGATTGCGCTTACACACACAAAGATTCCCTGAGTAACCTTGAAGAGACTTTTGGGGCAAGTGCTGTTTGCGAGCAGCTATGAAGGCTGGTACGGCACACGTTTGTTTACGCACCGCATTTGAGGCCGAGTCGACCTAGCAGAGGCCCAGGACCGGTTCAGATAGTCGCCATTGGTGTTGGCTGTGAGCGGGAATCGAGCTTTCTACCCCTAATTCTTAGCGCAGTGCGCTAGCAACTGCGCCGCCACTGAGATTTGCCACTTAACATACAGCAGCTGCCATTCGCCACTAAGTGGCGGTGACGTCACCACGGCACCTGTGCCAGGCCCTATAAACTTTAAGGCCACGTGAAGTGTCGAACGCCCGCTGGCAGGAGGTCACGGGGCAGAACAAGGTGCCATGGGTTCACTGACTGAGATGAGTGGCCGAAGCACCACCTGTGCCCCCTACTGTGCCAATTCGTTGTGTTTTAGCCACCCGGCACTTCGCTCGTTGTGAGCGTCACTCCTCTGCCCTCCGTTGTTGCTGGAGGGCGACTGCCTCTAACTGCCCAGTAGCAGCATCTTTGACGATCTTGACACCGCTGGTACTGGTCATTGGCAAGTCCACTCAGCTCCACATCCTCCTGTACCACATCACTCCAGACACACACGCACACACACAAACATTAATGCATCCAGCACATGCGCACTCACAAGCGATACTTGACCCCGTGACCTCCTGCCAGCGAGCCTTGACAGACACCTTGCGCAGACTCGGAGCGCACCAAGCCTGGCGCGACCGCTGCGAGGACATCGGCGGCAACTTGGTCGCGTGCCGCGTCGGTAAACCCCTCGCCAGGGTTTCCCAAGCTCCAATGGCGTGCGCGTGCCCGTGTCCCGTGCACCGCATGTCCCACGTGACGCGGACGGAGCGAACCGCCTCGGCGCGTCAAGCGAGACCCGTTTGAACGATCGCTGGGCGCGCTCGGTGCTTAACGAGTTAATTTGCATTCGTAGCGGGAGGAGCGTGGTGGTGCGGTGGGGTCAACGCGGCCTGAACTCTCCGTCCACACTGCTGCGGGTGATTCGCCGAATGCATTCGGCGTCGTCGCCGCGCCCGGCGTCGGGGCCTGGCGTCGAACGCGGGGCCGGGGGGGAGGGTCGCGCCGTCCCATGCCGCCCGGCGCAAGGGCCGGGCCGGCACATTGAAGCGATTAAACGACGCCGCGTCGTTCGCCCTCCTTGACGCCGTTGACGGGAGGGCGGTGTGGGTCTGCGAGACCGAACGCAGGCGGTGAGGGTCGGCGGGGAGTTGGCGGGGGGCAGCGTTCACGCCCGCCCGGCGCTCCCCGCTACGTGCGTGCGACGTCACGACTTGCGCACTTCCCCCCCTCCACCCCCCCCCCCCCGCGGCGCACTCGCCGCACGGCCCGGTGCCGTCGGCGAACCCTGCCCGGCAGGGGCCCCGCTCGTCCGCGCGCACATGGAGCTGCTTAGCGCCGCCAATTTTCCTGTTAACCCTCTTCACCCACAATTCCCCGAATGCCGCGATGAAATGAAAATATGACAGGGCTGGTGGCGGTGGCGCTGCAAAATTTCCCCCTCCCTCTCCGTTGGCACTTTACGGTTTTCCTGGCTCGTCGGCGCTGCCAGCGCTCGCGCGCCCTGTCTCTGTAAAGCCGTCCTCCGGCACAGAAGCCCCGTGACCTTTGAACTCGAAGAAAGTGATCTTGCAAGTGTGGACGTTTCAAATAATATTTTACTTTTGGGGGTTTTACACCACCCCCCCTCCTCCTGCAATTAAATTTTACGTCATTGGACGAAGAATCGTGCGTCAGAGAAGGTCCCGCGGAAGCGGACGTCACAGAGCTGCTTCTGAGGTGCCTTCGATGCTCTCCGTTTTGCCGCTGTTTAGAGATGCCGGTCGAACGGCAGCAAAATAAATTTCGCGTGTAAATTTTTTATTCTGGCAAAGCTGTCGGGTTAATTAAAAATGTAACATATAATACGATAAGGTGTCGTTTTTTATTGCAGTCATTGGTGATCCCCCCCCGCTCCCCGCCGCCCGCCCCGCCGGCTTAGTAACGGATTGCGTGGCTGAAACCCAGATTTAAAATGGGTGATCTTAAGCGATGCCAGCTAACTTGCTCTGACCTCTAAGCAAGCGTAATTCATTGCGTCTCACCACGCTCGATGCAAAAGCAGTTGCGACTGCGACCAGTGAATCCTTCGGTGGCCTGGCCGTCACGGGGGGGGGGGGGGGGGGGGGCAACGTTCAAAACTCCACACAAATGGATTTAAGAATCCATTGCCGCACCTATAACCTCCTGGCCCAACGACGCCTGCTGTTCCCGGCGGTCTTTCATGGCGGTGCAAACCGGGCTAAGCCCTGCTCGGGGCCTCTGAACTCCGTGCAGATGGGGTGTGAGTCTCAAAGGAGTTCTGGGGTTCTGCTTTGTTATTAGTTTCTGTTGGGTTCGATGGCGTGGGGTTATGTCATTTGTTGACTTGGAACCCCCCACCGCCTGCCGGAGCCAATCAACCTTATTACGGTAATCTACCCTTCACCAATCACAAGCAATCGACTCCACGATTGTTAAACCAGATCACGTGCACGCTGTCCTGATGGCGTCATGCCACCTACCGAAGGACCCGGAATGAGGACGGCTTGTCGCAGGAGAGCCTCATTGATGCTGGTTGTTGCAACCTCCAGTGAAACGTCGTTTTAATATTGTCAACATTTTCGTGGCTTTTTCACGGTTCCTTTGTCGTCGGCTGGCGCGGGGCTACAGTAACAATTTGTAAAAAATATATAATATTTTACCCATGTGACGATTTAAACCCCCAAAGGAGAAGTCACCAGTC
This sequence comes from Lampetra fluviatilis, assembly GCF_964198595.1. Taxonomy (NCBI): domain Eukaryota; kingdom Metazoa; phylum Chordata; class Hyperoartia; order Petromyzontiformes; family Petromyzontidae; genus Lampetra; species Lampetra fluviatilis. Next base: position 518,778 of record NC_136337.1, on the reverse strand, counting down.
GTAGAGTTCCGTCGATTTGTTCCGTCATGTCCGCTCATGCCCCCCCCCCCCCAACATGCCCCCCCCCCCCAACATGCCCCCCCCCCAACATGCCCCCCCCCCAACATGCCCCCCAACGCGATTGAGAAGCTCGCCAACTCGCGACCCCGAGCAGCAGGTGGCCGTGCTTCTGCGAGCAGGGGCCATGAGAGGCCACTTTGGGAAGTGAGAGAGAGCGGCGTTTCTGACCCCACGTGCCCTCTCGCCTGAGCGAGGCTTTGACCTCACGAAACCTGAAACACGTTCTTAGCTCGCAGCCTGGGGAGGTGGGGGGGGCGCCGACGGGAGGCGTTGCGCCACGCCGTTCGTGCCCGGGGGCCTCGCGGGGGCCTTCAGGGGCCCTCCTGGGCCCTCCTGGGCTCTCCGCACTGCTGTGGAGCGTTTAACTCGCCACCCCCCCCCCCTACCCCCGTGTGAGCACGCACGCCCCGGCTCAACCCTTGCCTCGTCTCCGTTGGAGGATGTTCGATCGCGATGACCTCGGAGACGCGGTCATCGCGATCGAACGTTGCGTCCGGTTTTTGCGAAATATGTGCGTGTTATGAATCGTGTTCATCGTTATTATTTTTAGTATTGTTTAAAAATGTTAAGGCAGCTGATTTGGCTTTAGCCGCATTGCTCCGCCCGGGAAGTACTCTTCTCAGTCTAGTCCACCTGTCCCTCCGAGGACACTTCACATGTGTTTAAGAAAAACTACGGAACCTCTAAACCAATCGTTACAACAACGACCGTTTATTAGAATGCTCCTGAAACACAAATAATCCGGAACTCGACGCTCACGGATAGCGGTGCCCAGATCTTCGTCCGGTTTTTCTCGGTTTGAAAAGATTGGCAAGAAATAACTCTTTGAAAGCATTAAAAAAAAACTCCTTTTCCCTACAAGTTCTCGTGAAGCCGCCTTTACCAGCGCGATTAGCGAGGGCTCTATCTGCCTGGCCTGTCGGGGGAAGGCTGCTATCGTCATGCCCGGACACATCTCCGAAGCAGACAGATTAGAGCGAGAGAGAGAGAGCAGTCGTGCAAAGCTTTAATTATTATTGCTGCCAGTACAGGTCGAGAGCGAGAAGAGGCGCGGCGGGGCCAGGCAAGTTGAGCTATCGTTTGTGGTGGCCAGGTCGCTTCTGAAAGGAGAGCTATGTAGCTCAGTGGCCCTTACCTGGTAAGGTAAAAAATAAGTTGTAGTTTTATCGGTGTCTCGCCCAGTGCCGGATTAAGCTAGTGCGGGGCCTGTAGCATATGTTATAAAGGGGGCCTAAATTACCAAAAAAACACTTAAATATGAAAAGACAAATGTTGAACATGCATAGTAAAGTAATTGTCTTTTTTCATTTACATCCAGATCATACGACAAATCGCGAACCTTAAACACCCAGTCGTTGTTCATAAAAGTTGAAGGCAGTATAGTGCTATAGTAATAGAGCAAGTGCAGAATCACTGAACCGGAATTGAAAGCTTGAAAGCATTTAGGGCGGGGCCCTTGAAAGTGCGGGGCCCGTAGCATTTGTAGCTACTTTTGCGACGAGGATAATGCGGCACTGGTCTCGCCGCTCAGAGCTGCGGCGAGGAATGCTCGTTTCCATCGGTGGCCCCAGAGCCAGTCGTGAAATTTCCACGTTCTTATGGCCGCTGTTCAGGTTGTACACTGAATGACAATCAAGTGACCACCGCTCGTTTTGTCGTTTTGGCCGGAACGAAAGACGCGCTCGGTTAACCGAGCAGCCTTTCCGATTGCGAGTCGGGCAGTCCGATCACAGCGCCGCCCAGGAGGATCGCCGCGATAATTATCGCTCGACGATAATTATTTTCACCCTTTTGCTCGTTCTGCGATTTTGCCTGTCAAAGGCCGCTCTGTCTTTTTTTTTATATATATAAAATCCATTTCCCGTAAATCCCATTAGCAACATCCGCGGGAGGACGATTACACGAAGGGCACGAGTCACGGAGCGCTGATGGGAGAGCAGACGCGTTGCAGGAAGTGACCGCGAGAGACAGAGCGAGAGAGTGTGAGCTCAAAGCAATAGCTTTAACTAAAAAAAACCACACTCACACGCAAAACAACAATGGTGCAACCACGACAACGGAGTAAGTTACCATCACTATTGTGTGGTGGGGGGAGCGCTGCGCTACAAACCTGGCGGCCCGAGTTCAATTCCCGCTCATGAACCGGTCCTGGGCCTCCCCTAGGTCAACTCGGCCTCAAATGAGTACCTGGTGCGATCTGTAAAAATTGCCACTAGGGAAGACGAATGTGCTCAGTATCAGCACTTGCCCCAACAGTCTGTTGAGGCTATGCGGGGGGGGGGAGGGGTCTTTGTTTGTGTGCGCCCTGCCAGTCATCGCAGTCGGGAAGCTCCTGTCAGCGAGCCTACGACACTATCACGTGACCTCAGAGTGCACCTAGCCTGGCACAAGTGACGTCGCCGCCACTTCATGGCGGATGTCATCCGTTGCTGTTCGCAGTCTTTGTGTCACGAACCCGGCGAGCGGAGTTCAACTCCCGCTCGCGGCCAACATCGTTGACGAACGCTGCATCTTAACCCCCGGTCCTAGCGCCTCCTGACGGTGCGGTATGTAAACAAAAGCACTTGGGGAGACAAAGGTGGCCAGGCGTGGTGCCGCTGGCCACACCACCGCCTCGTATACCGTGCCAGCCTCCATTAGGTGCTCATCGCGAGCAGCGCTTGTCCCGGCAGTCTGTAAAAGGCTGCATGGCGGGGGACGACGGTGCGGAAACCTCAGGCCCCTTTGTGGTAACCACAGAGTCATCGTACTGGACTCCGCTCCTTCTCTGCGTCATCGCGTGAAGGTGATACGACAGCCTCCAGTGAGTCATCCGCCTTGCCGCTCGCTCGCTCGCTCGCACAAAAGAAAACGTGCCGGCTGTGGCGCGCGAGGCTCAAATTAAAATAAAAAAAACTCGCCGCTCGTCGTTAGCACGGACACCCCCCCCCCGTAACGCGCCACAGCTGCGCACGCCACGATACCCCGTGGCGGTTTCGTGGGAATAGTTTTGAAAGTTGGGCCGGAGCGGATGGTGTTTCCCACCGCGTCGGATGCCCGCCAAAAGCTTGGGTCGTGTCCGTTTGTTTACACGGCAAATGAGAGTGGATTACTTCATAATCCCCCCCGCCCCATCGCCAATGAACTCTCTCATATGTGAAAGAGTCGTCGCGTAAATTGGCTGTCGCCGTTATCGTTGTCGTTCTTGTTATTAGTATTGGCCGCGTAATTTAATGGGGGGAACTGCCGTAGGTCTGCCAGCTCCGGCGGTGCCGACGGGGGATGAATCCGGCCTGGGATGGTGGACTAGAAAGGGAGAGAGGGTAAGGAACTTGAACGGGCGGTGGAGCGGGGATAGTGACAGACGGTGGCAAGAGCGTTGTTGTTGCAGAGGTAAGCAGGGAGGGAAGAGGAGGTTGTGATGGGTGGGACGCTTTTGCCGGAGGGAAGGAGCATAGACATGAGCATCGGAGAGAGGTGAGGATAGGATAAAGGTGAGGATAGGCTAGAGGTGAGCATGGGATTGAGGTGAGCATAGGAAAGAGGTGAGGATAGGATAGAGATAACGCAAACGTCGTCCAAGACGTCTGCTTATTATTAGACATTTTTTTGTGGCCTTGCTATAAAGGCGGTCGTTAATGACGGATGAAAGGTTGCCAGCCATATTCGCATTGCGCGCGTGCCACGTGCTCGCGCGTGCCACGTGCTCGCGCGTGCCACGTGCTCGCGCGTGCCACGTGCTCGCGCGTGCCACGTGCCCGGATCGGGCACACGCCGAGACTTTTGAGGGAAGTGAAGAGAGCGCGAGGTGGTGAAGGTGCACACGTTGCTGAGGCGGATCCCGCCGCTCTCCTCCGGTGGCCAAGTCACCGAATAGCAAGGCACCGTCAATCAGAATCAGAATCTTGTATTTACACTGCAGGAGGAATCCGATGAGCTATAAAGCTCTTTTTTCACCGATGTCCAGTCGAGGCACGGGGGTAAGAACGTTACAACAACAGACAGTAGTGCAAAGTTTAGGAAAGGTTAACAAATAATAAAAACTCATACAGGTACAACAACTAAACCACATTCCCCCATCCTAACAAAAATCTAAACGGGGCTGTCCCTACGAGCGTTATCGTGATGAACCACCCTATGACGGACGGACGGAGCCAATGCGCCGACGATCTCGGCCTCCGTCGGCCAGAGCTGACGATGGCCGTCCGCACTTCGCAAGGAAGGCGGCGAAGTTTTTAAGTCGAAATTGAATTCGTGTCATCGTTTTTCACCGTCTATCGTACGCACGTCCACATCTCTCTCCCGGCCGGATGGGGCCATGGAGGTGCCAGTGGTGGTCGCGTAATGAGCGGGGGTATCAGAGTGGATTAGCGGGGAGGGCGAGGAGGTGGCGTGGGTGGTGGTGGTGGTGGAGGCTGTGTCGGGGCAAGCGGGCGGGCGGGCGGGCGGGCGGGCGGGGATGGTGAGGGTTGCCCGGGCACACCTTGCCGCAGCCCGCAGGTCGCCCAGCCCCGTCCAGAACGAGCACCTCCACAATTTAGGAATTAGCTTCGGCGAGGACGCTGCGAGATTTTTTGTGGCTGCAGACTTTAAAAAAAAGGAGGGGTGGGGGAAGCGGGGGGGGAGGGGCATTAATTTGCCGTTGTATCTCCTCCGTGCACATCTCACCGTCGTTATCATCTTCGTCGTTAAATACTTCGCCTCGTGCTCCTGCTTCCTTGTCCTGGTCCCCTCCTCGGGCTCCCCTCCTCCTCTTCCCCTACCTCCGCTCCTCCTCCTGCCCCCCCACCCTCTCCCCGCTCTCTCCGTGCCACACGGGGCGAGCGAGCGAGTGACTGTGCGGCTGTGAATCACCCGTCCCGCGGGGACGAGCTGGGCAGCGCAAAGCGAGACCAGATGACCGGGACAGAGGCGCGCCGTGCCTCGCTGCCCCCCCCTCGCTGCCCCCCCCTCGCTGCCCCCCCTCGCTGCCCCCCCTTGCTGCCCCCCTCACTGCCCCCCCTCGCTGTTCCCCCTCGCTGCCCCCCCTCGCTGCCCCCCCTCGCTGCCCCCCCTCGCTGCCCCCCCTTGCTGCCCCCCTCGCTGCCCCCCCTCGCTGCCCCCCCTCGCTGCCCCCCCTTGCTGCCCCCCCTCGCTGCCCCCCCTCGCTGTTCCACCTCGCTGCCCCCCCTCGCTGCCCCCCCCTCGCTGCCCCCCCTTGCTGCCCCCCTCGCTGCCCCCCCTCGCTGTTCCCCCTCGCTGCCCCCCCTCGCTGCTCTCCCATGGCTTCTGCTTCCTCCCCCACCTCACTCCCCACTCACTCCTTGCTTCTCCTCACCCGCCTCTGTCCACCTCGCCCCTCCTGCTCCCCCCTTTCTGCATCTTGCTCTCACTCGTCTGGCTCCCCGCTCCACCTTGCACCCTTTCACTCTCCCCTTTGCTCCTTCTCTCTCCAGCTCCCTCCCTCTCGCCCCCTCTGTGACTCCCTATCCCCCCCCGCCACCGCAGCGCGTGTGCCCGTGACCATGTCTCACATCCGCACGCGCACACGCACGCATCTGCGCGTCGCGAGATTGATTTATTACGGGGGTTTTTTGGGTGAAATATTTAAATTCCTCGAGCCGGTGGCGAGCGCGCCGGTGTGGTGACGCGTGCGTGATGGCGTTAGCGCGTTCGCGGGCCGTAGAGCGGGGAGGTGGGGGGTGAACAGAGAGCAGGAATCTGAGAGCATCTGGAAAGCTTATAATTCCGTAGCCGTGTGAACCGCAGTGGCGCGGAGCGGCTCGCTCGCTCCTCGGGAAGCGCTCGGTGGAGTCTCGAGGCGCGCGTTCGAGAGAGGCCTGCCATCGGCTTGCGAGAGGGGGGGGGACGGAGAGGCTTCCTCCCCCCGTCAAGCGTACGGGATGGTGACAGTCCCTAGCTTCGCACGGGGAGATTCAGTGATCCATTGTCGTGCTGGCGTTTCCCGGGGTCACGTCGCAAAAGCCGCTCTCTGCCAAACGAACCGTTCTTTCTTCCCAAGCAAAGTCTCCCGCTTTTGGATTCAGGGTTCCAGCGAGGTCGGGGTGCATTCGGGGTGACGTTTGGCCACTTTCCCGCTACTGCTGCTGCTCGCAAAGTCAGAGTCCAAACAACGAGCAGGATTACCCGGCCTGTAAGTTGGCAGGTAAACTCTCGGCAGACGTTCCGCATGCCGATGGCTGTGGGGGGTGGTATCTGTAGGACAAGCGCCGTTAGCTTTCCTCGAAAAGGGTACATTTTTATCGACCCCAGGGAGGGGGTGATGGGCTGAGTCACCACCCCTCCCCTCCCTCCCCCACCCCCTTTTGGCACCTCCCAGCGAGAAGGAACTGGGTTCGATTCCCGACTCGGGCACCTTTCTGCGTGGAGTGTTCCTCCCTCCTCTACTGCAGAGTGTGAGTGAGTCTGAGACAGCGTGTAGAATCTGTGTGTGTCCCTGTCTCTACCGCAGAGGGTGAGTGAGTCTGAGACAGCGTGTAGAATCTGTGTGTGTCCCTGCCTCTACAGCAGAGTGTGAGTGAGTCTGAGACAGCGTGTAGGAGTCTGTGTGTGTCCCTATCTCTACCGCAGAGGGTGAGTGAGTCTGAGACAGCGTGTAGGAGTCTGTGTGTGTCCCTATCTCTACCGCAGAGTGTGAGTGAGTCTGAGACAGCGTGTAGAGTCTGTGTGTGTCCCTGCCTCTACTGCAGAGTGTGAGTGAGCCTGAGACAGCGTGTAGAGTCTGTGTGTGTCCCTGTCTCTACTGCAGAGGGTGAGTGAGGCTGAGTCAGCATGTAGAGTCTGTGTGTGTCCCTGCCTCTACAGCAGAGTGTGAGTGAGGCTGAGTCAGCTTGTAGAGTCTGTGTGTGTCCCTGTCTCTACCGTAGAGTGTGAGTGAGTCTGAGTCACCGTGTAGAGTCTGTGTGTGTCCCTGCCTCTACTGCAGAGTGTGAGTGAGCCTGAGACAGCGTGTAGAGTCTGTGTGTGTCCCTGCCTCTACTGCAGAGTGTGAGTGAGTCTGAGTCAGCGTGTAGAGTCTGTGTGTGTCCCTGCCTCTACTGCAGAGTGTGAGTGAGTCTGAGTCAGCGTGTAGAGTCTGTGTGTGTCCCTGCCTCTACAGCAGAGTGTGAGTGAGTCTGAGTCAGCGTGTAGAGTCTGTGTGTGTCCCTGTCTCTACAGCAGAGTGTGAGTCTGAGTCAGCGTGTAGAGTCTGTGTGTGTCCCTGCCTCTACTGCAGAGTGTGAGTGAGTCTGAGTCAGCGTGTAGAGTCTGTGTGTGTCCCTGTCTCTACAGCAGAGTGTGAGTTAGTCTGAGTCAGCGTGTAGAGTCTGTGTGTGTCCCTGTCTCTACCGCAGAGTGTGAGTGAGTCTGAGTCAGCGTGTAGAGTCTGTGTGTGTCCCTGCGTCTACCGCAGAGTGTGAGTGAGTCTGAGTCAGCGTGTAGAGTCTGTGTGTGTCCCTGCGTCTACCGCAGAGTGTGAGTGAGTCTTGAGTCAGCGTGTAGAGTCTGTGTGTGTCCCTGCCTCTACTGCAGAGTGTGAGTGAGTCTGAGTCAGCGTGTAGAGTCTGTGTGTGTCCCTGCCTCTACAGCAGAGTGTGAGTGAGTCTGAGTCAGCGTGTAGAGTCTGTGTGTGTCCCTGCGTCTACCGCAGAGTGTGAGTGAGTCTGAGTCAGCGTGTAGAGTCTGTGTGTGTCCCTGCCTCTACTGCAGAGTGTGAGTGAGTCTGAGTCAGCGTGTAGAGTCTGTGTGTGTCCCTGTCTCTACTGCAGAGTGTGAGTGAGTCTGAGTCAGCGTGTAGAGTCTGTGTGTGTCCCTGCGTCTACCGCAGAGTGTGAGTGAGTCTGAGTCAGCGTGTAGAGTCTGTGTGTGTCCCTGCGTCTACCGCAGAGTGTGAGTGAGTCTGAGTCAGCGTGTAGAGTCTGTGTGTGTCCCTGCGTCTACCGCAGAGTGTGAGTGAGTCTGAGTCAGCGTGTAGAGTCTGTGTGTGTCCCTGCCTCTACTGCAGAGTGTGAGTGAGTCTGAGTCAGCATGTAGAGTCTGTGTGTGTCCCTGCGTCTACCGCAGAGTGTGAGTGAGTCTGAGTCAGTGTGTAGAGTCTGTGTGTTCCTCCCCTCCCTCTGTTCTCCACGGATTTTCTCCGGCATCTCCCCGTTCCTCCCACAGCTAAAGATCCCCAATGCAGTGTCATTGGTATTGTGCCAAACGTCCCTAGCTCGCAGGACCCCCCCGGGTGAATAATAGTTTAATTCAATATTTACTTACTAATTCATTATTATTAATTGTTCTACTTCTTCTTACGATTATTGTGCACACGTATGAATATCCTTATCCGGTGGACTCCTCCTATAACCACTCCGCCAATTTCAATCATCGGTGCATTGGCAACAGTCATCCCTTCGTCGCTTCCGCCATTGATGCGCCGGTGCTGCTCATCCGCTCTACCGTTTAAAAATAGCCTGGCGCGTGCCACGAAGCCCCGTTTAAAAATTGTACACCGGATAGACGCGCGTGCCACTCGGGGGGGGAGAGAGAGAGGTGTGGACTTCCATCGTTACGTTATTATATAGAGTGGTGAGGGTCAGGTGAGTGGTGAGGGTGAGTGGTGAGGTTCAGGTGAGTGGTGAGGGTCAGGTGAGTGGTGAGGGTCAGGTGAGTGGTGAGGGTCAGGTGAGTGGTGAGGGTCAGGTGAGTGGTGAGGTGAGTGGTGAGGGTCGGGTGAGTTTTGGTGAGTGGTGGGTGGTGAGGGTGACTTGATGACTGGGTGAGTGTGGAGGGGGGTGCGAGTGTCGACGCCCCCCCCCCCCCCCCCCACTCTGTTTTCTCTTCTCCGCAACGTAAATCGTTCTTCTCACCAAGGAATCCCTGGCGCCCATCCGCACGCTGATTCTAGTGCAGGAACACAGGCGGTGGTGGTTGTTGTTGTTGGTGTGCGGTGTTGCCACGTGGTTTCCGGCTCTCCGTCCAGACCTCCGTCCGTCGTGCGAGAAGCGGAGGTGGTGGCGGTGCTTCGAGGGTATGGGGCGGCCGTGGTTTCTCCACCGTGTCCGTGCAGGGCCCTTGATCTTTGGCGGGCAGCATTTGTGCGCAACATTCGACGTGTGCGATACAAGCAACCAACGCAGCAGCGAGGAAACGGTCGGGGCATAGAAGAAGGTGCTGCTGGCGTTGGCGGCACTATTTTGGACGCATCTATAGGATGGAGGAACAACAGGGCGTTTTTTAAGAGTGTGTTCGGGTAGAAATGGGAAGGAACCGGAAATAGAGGAAGAGCCAATGGAGAATGGCTTGAGAGACGACGGCGTCGTGAGAGATCTGGTGCCGGAAAAATGTGGCCGCTACTTGAGCATACATCGGCACTACACGACAGAGAGGAAAGCGGAAACAGCAAGTGATGAAATGCGCAGTGGGACACCTACTACTCTGGGCTTCTCTGCCCATGGATCGTGATTGTGGTGATGATCGTATTTAAAACGACGGAAGGAAGAAAAACCCATACACGTGTATGGATTGCGAAATGCTTTCGTGATGGTGATGATGAGTGTACGTCCCGAAAATCGAGAAGACTTTACGCGAAAGCGTCCTTTCACGTTTCGATCGTCGTTACCGGAGTTATCGTGTGTGTCCCGCCAATAAAAGACTAAGATCCCCTGTAAAGCCTTCAACACACTGTTGGGGTAAGTGCTGTTAGCGAGAACTTATGAAGGCCGGCACGGCGCACGAAGGGTTGGGTGGCCAACGCCACGCCCGGCCGCCTTTGTCTCCCTAGGTATTCATTTGAGGCTGAGTCGACCTAGGGGAGGCCCAGGATCGGTTTAGATAATCGTCATCAGCGGGAATTGAACTCGGCTCACCGGGTTCGTAGCGCCAGCCACTACGCAGACAGACGGGCGGACGGAGCCGGCGGGCCACTAAATGCTTTCGGCCTCACGCACGAATCCCCTCCGGGGCATCCGTCCAATGCGCCCCCACACGCAACCCCCGCGGCGAGGGTGGGGGGGGTACCTCCCGGCTAAACGGACGCCGCCCGGAGTCGCTCCCGGTGTTTGACGAACCTAAACGCCGTTTTCACTTTCGCCGACGGGACGTTACCCACGCGCCGAGAAGGGGGGGTGTGGTGGGGGGTACATTTATTCTTGGCTATATTAAAAAAAATCGTTACTCTCTTGCTGATGCAGGTGTTTTTGTGAAATCCTTAGCGGACGGCGGGGGGAGGTAAGGAAAAAAGGAATTAATAAAATCGCGGCGGGGGGGGTGAGAAGGTGGGGGGGTACAGATCGCGGTATTCGACAGCTGCCACTCGACATAACACGGCGGCGTTGTTTGCGGGGACGCTAACAAGCCATTAAAAAATATCGCGTCTCGTTAGATTATCCTGAACAAATGTTGCTTTTCTCTTGCCGCCTGCCACCCGCCCACCTCCTCCTCCCCCCGGCGTTGTATGAAAATGTGAGGGCTGGACCACCTGCAGCTCCGTCGCTTGCAGTTCGGGGCGTCAGCAAAGGCGTTTCCACCGGCTCGCTTGAATTATTTTGATGTTGTCAGGATATTTTCGCTTCTCTTTCTCTCCTCTCTCGTCAGGGTGGTTGTGTGTGTGAGGGGGCGCGGGGCATAAAAAAACGCAACCCCCTTCTTTTACATGGGGAAACTGCGATATTTGGGAGTTTATTTTGGAGCACGCATTGAGGAGCGGTGCGCACTCTCTCAAGTCGATTGTCGAGGCTGACGCGGAGCAACAGCTGTGGTTTTACCATCGGAGCGGTTGACGCGGATGATTGAGTGAGGAGTAGCAAGCGGGGTGGTGAAACACCGCGGTGATGGTGGTGTAGGTCTCGGTGTGAGTCTACGGGTCTCTCTGTGCGATGCTATTTGTACGTGTGAGTCGTTACGCACCCCACGGTTCTGTTCTGCCTGGGTAGTGACCACAGCCGCCGCACACTGATCCCGGACGGGATTCTAATTTCCCAATGTGGTCATCGAGTCTCCGCATCTGCCGCTGTGGGCTTGTGCGGATACGGTTTCGGTTGTTGTGGCCCAGAAGCTTCGCGGGAGCGGTAACATTAACGTCGCGATATGAGGTGGAAAACTTCCTTCATAACAAGAAAAGGTGAAACGTTAATTAAATGCGCAGCCCTGCAGTTCCGTGCCCCCGTGCCACTGCTGGCAGAAGGGGCCTGCACTCCAGAGAGAGGGAGAGAGAGAGGAGCGATCTAGACAAGTCTCTCTCTTCCCACGCTGGCGGTCACGTCGGAGGAAAGCTGGGAGTGGCCCACACTTCACCCCACCGCACGCGACTGGCTTGCCGATTGGCGAACTCCCATAGTATGCTGCCGATCAGACAGACGTGGCAAGGGATCGGAGAGGCCTGCCCAACAATCCATTGTAATTGACAATATTGTACAGCCCTTTTACTTTACGACCAAACCAAACTCAAATGCGCGAACCACTATACCCGCCGCTCCACGTGAAAGGAAACTTTGACGGTTGAGACGTTGTTACAAATGACGTGTCACGCATCAACCACCGTCTCCGCTGCTGGATGAAGGCCCAGCACACCGCGCCGCACTCCCGGAATTCGCCGCGGGATGCCAGAATCCGTCCTTGCCCGCGCGCGCGCGCAAACCAGTCTCGCTGCTCCATCTCCATCGGATCAGGCGCTCATTCTGGCTGCCGTTCAGTCGGCAAACTTTGCCCGTCGGCCCCTGTTCCTTTCTGGCGGCGTGTCCTTCCCGTTGCCACTTGCACCACTTTCCCCCCCCCGCGACCGACGATACGGTTAAATCTTTTGACGATGCACGAGCGTGCACCTCTTCCATAATTTTTTCCAATGTAAATTCAAGCATTCACCTCTTCTCCCGCGCCAGCGACAATGTCTGTCTTTTGCTCCCCATTAAACAAAAAATTCCACGGAGGGTGGCAGATTTGCCACGGCCCATTCTCTTTTCGCCGGACCGCGTAGCCGCGCCGATTTCTCTGTCGAAATTTCGCCGAGGTGAGCGGGCGGTGGAGAACTTCATTAAACTCGCGCGAGCCCGCGCACAAGCACGCACGCACACGCACACACGCGCGCATGTCCGCCCTCCCCACACCCCCCTAGGCCCCCCGGCCACACCTCCCCTCGCCATCTCTGCCTTTCTCGTTGTCGTCCACGTGTCTGGCACCGTCCCAGCTCCTTCACCCCCCTGCCCCCCGTCGTCTTGCAGAAGGGAAAGGGAAGGCGACCCCCCGCCCTCCTCCTCCTCCACCCGTGGGCTGTCGGGAGAAATTGAAAGGCAAAACTCAGCTCCGTGTGCACGGTTTTTTTGCTCTCTCACTCTCCCACTCTCTCACTCTCTCACTCTCCCACTCTCTCACTCTCCCACTCTCTCTCACTCACTCTCTCACTCTCCCACTCTCTCACTCTCTCACTCTCCCACTCTCTCACTCTCTCACTCTCCCACTCTCTCACTCTCCCACTCTCTCACTCTCTCACTCACTCACTCTCCCACTCTCTCACTCTCTCACTCTCCCACTCTCTTACTCTCTCACTCTCCCACTCTCTCACTCTCTCACTCTCCCACTCTCTTACTCTCTCACTCTCCCACTCTCTCACTCTCCCACTCTCTCACTCTCTCACTCTCTCACTCTCTCACTCTCCCACTCTCTCACTCACTCACTCTCTCACTCTCTCACTCTCTCACTCTCCCACTCTCTCACTCTCCCACTCTCCCACTCTCTCACTCTCTCACTCTCCCACTCTCTCACTCTCCCACTCTCTCACTCTCTCACTCTCCCACTCTCTCACTCTCCACTCACTCTCTCACTCTCCCACTCTCTCACTCTCCCACTCTCTCACTCTCTCACTCTCCCACTCTCTCACTCTCCCACTCTCTCACTCTCTCACTCTCCCACTCTCTCACTCTCCCACTCACTCTCTCACTCTCCCACTCTCTCACTCTCCCACTCTCTCACTCTCCCACTCACTCACTCACTCTCCCACTCTCTCACTCTCCCACTCTCTCACTCTCTCACTCTCCCACTCTCTCACTCTCTCACTCTCTCACTCTCCCACTCTCTCACTCACTCACTCTCCCACTCTCTCACTCTCCCACTCTCCCACTCTCTCACTCTCCCACTCACTCTCTCACTCTCCCACTCTCTCACTCTCCCACTCTCTCACTCACTCACTCTCCCACTCTCTCACTCTCCCACTCTCTCACTCTCTCGACTCTCCACTCTCTCACTCTCTCACTCTCTCACTCTCCCACTCTCTCACTCACTACTCTCCCACTCTCTCACTCGCCACTCTCCACTCTCTCACTCTCCACTCACTCTCACTCTCCACTCTCTCACTCTCCCACTCTCTCACTCACTCACTCTCTCCACTCTCTCACTCTCCCACTCTCTCACTCTCCACTCTCCCACTCTCACTCACTCACTCTCCCACTCTCCCACTCTCTCACTCTCCACTCACTCTCTCACTCTCCCACTCTCTCACTCTCTCACTCTCACTTTCCCACTCTCTCACTCTCCCACTCTCTCACTCTCTCACTCCCACCTCTCACTCTCTCACTCTCTCACTCTCTCACTCTCTCACTCTCTCATCTCCCATCTCTCACTCTCTCACTCTCTCACTCTCTCATCTCCACTCTCTCGACTCTCTCACTCTCTCACTCTCTCACTCTCTCACTCTCTCACTCTCTCACTCTCTCATCTCCCACTCTCTCACTCTCTCGACTCTCTCACTCTCTCACTCTCTCACTCTCCCACTCTCTCACTCTCTCACTCTCTCACTCTCTCACTCTCTCACTCTCTCACTCTCCCACTCTCTCACTCTCTCACTCTCTCACTCTCTCACTCTTTCACTCTCTCACTCTCCCACTCTCTCACTCTCTCACTCTCTCACTCTCTCACTCTCCCACTCTCTCACTCTCTCACTCTCTCACTCTCTCACTCTCTCACTCTCCACTCACTCACTCTCTCACTCTCCCACTCTCTCACTCTCACTCTCACTCTCTCACTCTCTCACTCTCCCACTCTCTCACTCTCAATCTCTCACTCTCCCACTCTCTCTCACTCTCTCACTCTCTCACTCTCTCACTCTCCCACTCTCTCACTCTCTCACTCTCTCACTCTCTCACTCTCTCACTCTCCCACTCACTCACTCTCTCACTCTCCCACTCTCTCACTCTCTCACTCTCTCACTCTCCCACTCTCTCACTCTCTCCACTCTCTCACTCTCTCACTCTCCACTCTCCCACTCTCTCACTCTCTCACTCTCCCACTCTCTCACTCTCCCACTCTCTCACTCTCTCACTCTCTCACTCTCTCACTCTCCCACTCTCTCACTCTCCACTCTCTCCTCTCACTCTCTCACTCTCTCACTCTCTCACTCTCCCTCCACTCTCTCACTCTCCCACTCTCTCTCACTCTCTCACTCTCTCACTCTCTCACTCTCTCACTTCTCTCCACTCTCTCACTCTCTCACTCTCTCACTCGCCACTCTCTCACTCTCCTCACTCTCTCACTCTCACTCTCTCACTCTCTCACTCTCCACTCTCTCACTCTCTCACTCTCTCTCTCTCCCACTCTCCACTCTCTCATTCTCCCATTCTCTCACTCTCTCACTCTCTCACTCTCTCACTCTCTCACTCTCCCACTCTCTCACTCTCTCACTCTCTCACTCTCCCACTCTCATTCTCCCATTCTCTCACTCTCTCACTCTCTCACTCTCCCACTCTCTCACTCTCCACTCACTCACTCTCTCATTCTCTCCACTCTCTCACTCTCTCACTCTCCCACTCTCTCATTCTCTCACTCTCTCACTCTCTCACTCTCCCACTCTCTCATTCTCCCACTCTCTCACTCTCTCACTCTCTCACTCTCCCACTCTCTCATTCTCCCACTCTCTCACTCTCTCACTCTCCCACTCACTCTCTCACTCTCCCACTCTCTCACTCTCCTCACTCTCTCACTCTCTCACTCTCTCACTCTCTCACTCTCTCACTCTCTCACTCTCCCACTCACTCACTCTCTCACTCTCTCACTCTCTCACTCTCCCACTCTCTCACTCTCTCACTCTCTCACTCTCTCACTCTCTCACTCTCTCACTCTCCCACTCTCTCACTCTCTCACTCTCTCACTCTCTCACTCTCACTCTCCACTCACTCACTCTCTCACTCTCTCACTCTCTCACTCTCTCACTCTCTCACTCTCTCACTCTCCCACTCTCTCACTCTCTCACTCTCTCACTCTCTCACTCTCCCACTCTCTCACTCTCTCATTCTCCACTCTCTCACTCTCTCACTCTCTCACTCTCTCACTCTCTCACTCTCTCACTCTCTCACTCTCTCCACTCACTCACTCTCTCACTCTCCACTCTCTCACTCTCTCACTCTCTCACTCTCTCACTCTCCCACTCTCTCACTCTCCCACTCTCTCACTCTCTCACTCTCCCACTCTCTCACTCTCTCACTCTCCCACTCTCTCACTCTCCCACTCTCTCACTCTCTCACTCTCTCACTCTCTCACTCTCCCACTCTCTCACTCTCCCACTCTCTCACTCTCTCACTCTCTCACTCTCCCACTCTCTCACTCTCTCACTCTCCCACTCTCTCACTCTCTCACTGTCTCACTCTCTCACTCTCACTCTCTCACTCTCCCACTCTCTCACTCTCTCACTCTCCCACTCACTCACTCTCTCTCACTCTCTCACTCTCTCACTCTCTCACTCTCCTCACTCTCTCACTCTCTCTCGCACTCTCTCACTCTCTCACTCTCCCACTCTCTCACTCTCACTCACTCTCTCACTCACTCACTCTCCCACTCTCTCACTCTCTCACTCTCTCACTCTCCACTCTCTCACTCTCCCACTCTCTCACTCTCCCACTCTCTCACTCTCTCACTCTCTCACTCTCCCACTCTCTCACTCTCTCACTCTCTCACTCTCTCACTCTCTCACTCTCCCACTCTCTCATTCTCCCATTCTCTCACTCTCCCACTCTCTCACTCTCTCACTCTCTCACTCTCCCACTCTCTCATTCTCCCATTCTCTCACTCTCTCACTCTCCCACTCTCTCACTCTCCCACTCACTCACTCTCTCATTCTCCACTCTCTCACTCTCTCACTCTCTCACTCTCCCACTCTCTCATTCTCTCACTCTCTCACTCTCTCACTCTCCCACTCTCTCATTCTCCCACTCTCTCACTCTCTCACTCTCTCACTCTCCCACTCTCCCACTCTCTCACTCTCTCACTCTCTCACTCTCCCACTCTCTCACTCTCCCACTCACTCTCTCTCACTCTCCCACTCTCTCACTCTCCACTCTCTCACTCTCCCACTCACTCTCTCACTCACTCACTCTCCCACTCTCCCACTCTCTCACTCTCTCACTCTCCCACTCTCTCACTCTCCCACTCACTCTCTCACTCTCCCACTCTCTCACTCTCCCACTCTCTCACTCTCCCACTCACTCTCTCACTCTCTCACTCTCTCACTCTCCCACTCTCTCACTCTCTCACTCTCCCACTCACTCTCTCACTCACTCACTCTCCCACTCTCCCACTCACTCTCTTACTCTCTCACTCTCCCACTCACTCTCTCACTCACTCACTCTCCCACTCTCCCACTCTCTCACTCTCTCACTCTCCCACTCTCTCACTCTCCCACTCACTCTCTCACTCTCCCACTCTCTCACTCTCCCACTCTCTCACTCTCCCACTCACTCTCTCACTCTCTCACTCTCTCACTCTCCCACTCTCTCACTCTCTCACTCTCTCACTCTCCCACTCACTCTCTCACTCACTCACCTCTCCCACTCTCCCACTCACTCTCTTACTCTCTCACTCTCCCACTCACTCTCTCACTCACTCACTCTCCCACTCTCTCACTCTCTCACTCTCCCACTCTCCCACTCTCTCACTCTCTCACTCTCCCACTCTCTCACTCTCTCACTCTCTCACTCTCCCACTCTCTCACTCTCCCACTCACTCTCTCACTCACTCACTCTCCCACTCTCTCACTCTCTCACTCTCTCACTCTCCCACTCTCTCACTCTCCCACTCTCTCACTCTCCCACTCTCTCACTCTCTCACTCTCTCACTCTCCCACACTCTCACTCTCTCACTCTCTCACTCTCCCACTCACTCTCTCACTCTCTCACTCTCCCACTCTCTCCACTCACTCTCTCACTCACTCACTCTCCCACTCTCTCACTCTCTCACTCTCTCACTCTCACTCTCCACTCTCTCACTCTCCCACTCTCTCACTCTCCCACGCTCTCACTCTCTCACTCTCTCACTCTCCCACTCTCTCACTCTCTCACTCTCTCACTCTCCCACTCACTCTCTCACTCTCCCACTCACTCTCTCACTCACTCACCTCTCCCACTCTCCCACTCACTCTCTTACTCTCTCACTCTCTCACTCTCTCACTCTCCCACTCTCTCACTCTCTCATTCTCCCACTCTCCCACTCTCTCACCTCTCACTCTCTCACTCTCCCACTCTCTCACTCACTCTCCCACTCTCTCTCACTCTCTCACCCACTCTCACTCTCTCACTCTCCCACTCTCTCACTCTCTCACTGTCCCACCCTCTCTCACGCTCTCTCCCTCTCACCCTCTCACTCTCTCACTCTCTCACTCTCTCACTCTCCCACTCATTTTCTCACTCTCTCACTCTCTCACTGTTCCACTCTCTCCCTCTCATTCACTCTCTCCCTCACCCTCACTCTCTCACTCTCTCACTCTCCCACTCACTCTCTTACTCTCTCACTCTCTCACTCTCCCACTCTCTCACTCTCCCACTCTCTCACTCTCTCACTCTCCCACTCTCTCACTCTCCCACTCTCTCACTCTCTCACTCTCTCATTCTCCCACTCTCTCACTCTCCCACTCTCTCACTCTCTCACTCTCTCACTCTCCCACTCACTCTCTCACTATCCCACTCTCTCTCACTCTCACTCACACTCTCACTCACTCTCTCACTATCCCACTCTCTCACTTTCCCACTCATTTTCTCACTCTCTCACTGTTCCACTCTCTCCCTCTCATTCACTCTCTCCCTCACCCTCACTCTCCCTCACTCTCCCTCTCACTTTCCCTTCTCCCTCTCTCTCCCACTCCTGACCGCCGCCGCGTTAATGTTTCCGCTGCACACTTTCGCTCGTCAGGAATTCCTCTTGTGAAAGTAGAAAAAAACCCTAAAACCCTTCAAAAATGTCGCGCAGGTTTGATTTATTTTTTTCCAGGGGCGAGCGCCCTCCCAGGTCTCCCGCACCTTAGGACGCTGCCGCTGCCTCGTTAAGGATCGCAGCGGCGCGAGCCGGAAATGCTTTTTTGAGAATTCCAAGAAGTGGGACGGGAACGGCCGGTGCCAGGTGCGTTTGGCGGGCGTTGTGCCGGTGGTGCCCTGCGGGATCGGTGGGTGTTCTCGGTGGTCACGTGACGACGATTCACCCCCCCCACGCCCCCTCCTCACTCCCCACTCCCCACACCGCCCCCTCTGGCGACGGTTCGGTGGATCGTCAAAATTTGAGGATCGCGATTTGATGCCAGAATAACTTTGCCATCCCGTGTCGTTTGCACGGTCGACTTACGATTATCCCGGGACGGGCGGCGGTTAGGTGGGGGGTAATGTGGGGGCTAGCGATGTACTGGGTAAAGACTAAAACACGGAAACGAACGGAAAATAAGGGGGAGGTTGGAGGGGGATATTTCCTCCATAAAAATGGAACAACCAGGGACCCGGTCCTTGGTGCGAAACTGTCAGGCACATATCGCCGACGGCTACAGGCACGCCGGGCTCTGGCGGAACGAGCGGGTTCTCCTCGTCCCCCAAGTGCACAAGCCACCATCACCATCCACGCGAACTCCGGTCATCCTCGGTTATCCTCGGTCATCCTCGGTCATCCTCGGTCATCCTCGGTCATCCTTGGCTGGCCATCCGATGCGCTTTCAGACGCGCTTCTGCGACCACCTGGAATGCTCTTCCTTCCGATATTAGGAAGCCACTGGAGCAGTGCCGGATTATCCTCATAGCAAAAGTCGCTACATATGCTACGGGCCCCACACTTTGAAGGGCCCCGCGCTAAATGCTTTCAAGCTATCAATTCCGGTTCAGTGGTTCGGCACTCGCTCTATTACTATAGTACTATACCGCCTTCAACTTTTATGAACGACTGGGTGTTTAAGGTGAGCGATTTTTTTATTATCTGGCTGTATAGCAAGTGAAAAACTACAATTACTTCACGATGCAAGTACATTTTTGTTTTTATGTTTCTGTTTTTCTTTATTTATAACATGTGCTACAGGCCCCGCACTAGCTTAATCCGGCACTGCACTGGAGCTGTGCTGCACTTTTAAATCCAAATTGAAAACTCGTTTCATTTTAACTGCTTTTTGTGTTTAGTTTGTTGTCCTTCCCCCGCACCTCCGATTAGCACGGTTGGCTACGTACGGTGCAAATGAAGTTCAACCAACATACATATGCACCATGCCAGGTACTGATTTTTAAGGCTGAGTGGACACAAGGGAGACCGAGGGCCGGTTCAGACATTTGTCACTGATGTTGACCTTGAGCAGGAATTGAACTCGGGTCTCCATTTTCGTTATGCCCCAACCACTGTGCTACCGCTCCCCACAGAGACAGAAGCACACACACAGAAGTGGTGTTAGCGAGCACCTATGAAGGCCGGCACGACACACGAGGGGGGGTGGGTGGCCAACACTACACCTTTGTCACCCCAGTGGCAATGTTTTACACATCACACCAGATACTCATTTGAGGCCGAGTCGATCTAGGGGAGGCCCAGGACTGCTTCAGATAATCGTCACCGGCATTGTGCCGTGAGCGGGAATCGAACTCGGGTCGCCGGGTTCGTGGCGCAGCGTAGCGCTGACCGCTGCACCACTGCTCCCCACACAGCACAGACAGACAAGCACAGCTTGAGACCGACGCATCTCCACTTGGCACGGACCCGTGCATGTGTGCGTGCGCCCAGCTCGTGTTGCGGTGGTTACAAGCGTTTTGGAGGGTGGCCGTCACTGGCAACCCCACGGGCCTCCTGCCAATATCCACGGGGCGCTGGCCCGCCCGCCGTGAAGGGCAGGCCGACTCCCTGCCACCTCCGGATCTACAAGCACCTGGGGGTCACGCGTCGGGGGCCCAGGGGTCGTAAGGTCACGGCTGCGTACGCTCGCTGCGGCTACGCAATGGTCGCGCTCTCAGGAGGGCGGTGGTGGCGTCGGTTTTGGGTGGGTTTATTTTTTTTACTAAAACTATTTTTCGATTTAAAGCTTTCGTGACTGCAGGGATTCATCTTCTTGGTTCTTTCGGTAAAGTCACGTAGAAGGGAAGTAATAAAATAATAAAAATAATAAAAATAAAACATTATAATTATATTATATTATTTTATTATGTTTTATTTTTATTATTTTATTACTTCCCTTCTACGTGACTTTACCGAAATAACCAAGAAGATGAATCCCTGCAGTCACGAAAGCTTTAAATCGAAATTCAATTAATTGACTTTTAACTTTTTTACTAGGTTTTTTTTTATTGAGGCCCGTTATGTCAAGTTGTCGCGTTACCGAACCGTTAACGCGAGCCGAACCGGTTATAGAAAGTAAGGGGGGGGGGGGAGGTAGAACAATGGGGAGTGGCTTATTGCATTCATAGCAGCCGAATACTTTTAAACGCACGTTGATTCTAAATGTGGAGGGAAAGACCGGAGGACTCCGATAGAAGAATTCACACGTCCATGCGGAGAACATGCAAACTCTAAATATACATCCATTGGGTTAGATCGCATAAATATAAATGTGGTGTCGGTAAACCCGCCACCACCCGACAGCCATTCGGATCTAACTTTAAAAAATAACCTGTATTATGGATGATATTGCTCGTAAAGGCCTACGTGTCAAACTCCAAGTATACAGCAGACGTCAGGGTCGGGATCGAACCCGCGACCTCCTATACACCAGGCGAGGTAGTTAACACCTCCTAGCCACTGGGACGAGGGTGTTTTCGTCAAGGTTTTTTGTTTTGTTACGGAGATGGAGGGGGAGCTGGAGAGTAACTCCAAATGGCCTGGTTAGGAGGCCACTCTCAGCGTGGATATCTTATCCCCTACCCCCCTTCCAGGCCATTACCTTCCCCCGGACCGATAGTGCCACTTCCGCAGGAAATCTCGGTGTCTGGCGAAGCAGACGGCTCGCACGGGGGGGGGGAGGTGGGGCAGACCCTGTCGGTGATTAGCGAATTCAAAGACAAAGACGAAGATCCCCCGTGGAGCCTCTACAGACTTTTGGGGCAAGGGCTGGTAGCGGGCACCAATGAAGGCTGGCATGGCGCTTGAGGGGGGGGTGGCCAACACCACGCCTGGCCGGCAGCCTTTCTCTTCCCAGTGCCGCTGATGTTTAGGGCCGAGTCGACCTAGGGGAGGCCCAGGACCGGTTCCAATATTGGTAGCGAGCGAGGAATCGGGAGCGGAGAGCGAGTGAGGGAGAGAGGCCCCTTCTCGCGGTGCCGCGCTGCTGCCCAGGCAAGCGGGCACAACATCGGAGCGGCCGTCAAAAGCCCGCCCTCTTGCCGAGCTGTTACCACACTTGCCCCTTTGCCAGCGGCGCTGGCGCGCTCCTAATTAAAGCCACGTTCTGCGGAGAGTCGCCGCTATTTGTGTTCCACTCTTTTTTTGCACCCCCCCCCCCAAGTTTGAGAAACATCAAGGGACATTGTCCCCCGGATTTATTTTGATTTTGTGGGGGCCTCTCGATGCCTCCGTTAATGTGTTTACGCACGGCCAGGGGTAACGAAACCAAGATGCCGTGCGCCAAGCCGGCGTTCGATTTGTCCTGGCGCTGGATGGGGGTTGGTTTTTATTTTCTTTTATTTCCCCTCTCTTTCTTTCCCCCACCCCTTTGGCAAATGTGTCGCTTGTAGAAAGAATTATGTAACACAGTCTCTGGGATCAGGGATCAATGTGTTCATAGCGAAGGAATCCGATGAGCTGTGAAGCTCTTTTTCACAGGTGTCCAGAGGGGGTGTCGTCAGGATCAGAATAATGATGGGTGGGGGGGGGACATAACAAGCTTAAATAATCAAAAGCGGCGTAAAGATCTGCACGAAGAGGAAAGTTTCAGTCGGTGCGTATTACAATGGTCAGGCACCGTGGAGTACTGCCCGCCTGGGATTACGCGAACAGAGGGAGGAACGCGTGGGATCAGGGGTAATAATGTTGAAACGCAAGCATTGAGAAACGCACGCTCGGACGGGCATTTAAGAACACATGGATCAGAGAATAAACACAAATGGTGTTTGTATCGTATTGATTATTATCCAGCAGTTGACAGACCACGCCAATGATGGATGGGATACATCCCTGGGTTGGTGGCGCGATGGCTTGAGACTGGCGATGGCCATGGCAGCCAGAAGCAGAGTTGGAGGTGAAGCGCCGTGTAGGGCGGCCAAGAGGGATTGTGGCGTCTATGGGCCCTCTGTGAGTCTATAGAGTCTCATGAGAGTTTATGGGACCTGTGTGAGTCAATAGAGTCTATGGGTGGCAGTGCTGAGTCTATGTGTGGCGGTGCGGAGTCTATGGGTAGTAATGTTGTCTAGTTCTGGAGTGCCTATTCGAGCCCCAGAACAGATATCAGTGTGCGTGTTCGCCCGCCCGTCCGTCTGTGACCCCGCGAGTGACGATACGTTGCTCTACGTTGTTTTACCTCAATAATATTTTTTTTTCCGCTCGCCCCTCCCGCCCTCCACGTTAAGCGACCTCCGTTGTCGCTATGGCGATAACCCCCCCCCGGCTGAGCTACCGGGAGGGGAAAACGCTCGCGGTGTTTAGATAATTTTTAGTTTTTTTATTTACTTTCTAGCCGGGTTCTGTGTGAGTCTATGTGGGAGTCTATGGGTCCCATGTAAGTCTGTGGAACCTCATGAGAGCCCTCTGTGAGAGTGTTTCCTAGGTGCGTCTACAGGTCCTAAGCGTGTCTCTGGGTCGTATGCGAGTCTCTGGGTCGTATGCGAATCTGTAGAGCAGGGGTGGGGAACCTTATTTCTGCCAAGGGCCATTTGGATATTTATAACATTATCAACTTAAAAATTAGCCTGTTATGTTTGGTCAAACATTTAATTAACTCACCCCTAATGCGATGGCTGGAACTGCGTGTGATGTTAGCTGGTATTGATGATGTTGCTACTTGCAATTGCTTTTCCAGGTTTGCTCCTAGATTTATTGCATTTCGAGTCCCGCCTGCGGTTGCCTTGGCAGGGCCACACTAAATGATTTCGCGGGCCTTATACGGCCCGCGGGCCAGACGTTCCCCACCCCTGCTGTAGAGTCATGTGCGCGTCTGTGGGACCTGTGCGGGTCTATGGGCCCCTGTATCGTTGTGGAGTGCCTGCGCGAGCCTCGAGTGCGTACGTGAGCCCCAGAAAGCAGATATCAGTGCGCGTGTCCGTCAGTCGTTGACCCCGCGAGCGACACGATATGTTGGCTTTCCGTTACTTTATCTCGAGTATTTATTTTTCCGCCCCCCCCGCCTCCCCCTTCTCGTTAAGCGACCTCCGTCGTCGCTACGGTGATAACCCCTCGCGAGCGGGGGGGGGGGAACCGCTCTCGAGAATCAATCATTTTTATTTTCTAGTCGTGCCGACGCGCTCACGTCGAAGGGCAACTGCAGGGGGAGCGCTCCCTCCCCCCCCCCTTGCCACTCGCGGCTCAAGGTGGCGCGGTGGGGGGGAGGGAGGGGGCTAGACAGCCGCTCGCGAGAGACGCTCCGATAAGGGGGGTGGGGGGAGGCGACGCTCTCCTTCGCGCGTCGCGCTCCTCACCAGGGAGGGACTGGCTGCGTGCGAGTGGAATTCCAGGACGGGTTGATAAAGACGCTCCGGAAAGTCAGGCTCGTCCCACCGAAACCTACGGCCGGTGTCAATAACGCCTTGCAGATTTGGTCACAAGGACAAAGATTCCAACCCGTATAGCCTCTGGCGGACTGCTAGGGCAAGTGCTGTCAGCGCACCACGGGGGTGGGTGGCCAACACCACGCCAGTGGTACTGTTTACACTCCACACAAGGTATTCAATTAAGGCCGAGTCGACCTAGGGGAGTCCCAGGAGCGGTTCAGATGCAATCGTCACCTGGTGTCGGCCGTGAGCGGGAATCGAACTCGGGCTCGCCGGGTTCGTGGCGCGGCATAGCGCCAGCCGCTACAACGTCACGGACACGCACACAGACACTAACAGATGCACGCCACACGGTCAGCACGGAATCATTTACAGCTGGGAAAGTGGTCTCGTCCCAACCGGAGAATGTGATAACATGATGTACGTGACAGCAAATGGTAAAACAGTCCGTAACGTCGGCCGATGTGTATTTATTTTTCCGTTACAAGGCATTGCAAGGCAGCGTTAAGTACGGAAGCAGCGACCATGATTTGATTATATTTTTTACATCCTTTTTTTACTTGCAACGCTAATTTGGTTTTTTGGGGGATTTTCGCAGCGGGCGGGCGCGGGGGGGGCGGGCGGGGGGCGGGCGCTGCGGGGGGGCCGGGGGGGGGGGCGGGGGGGGGGGGGGGGGGGCGGGGGGGGTGGGGGGGGGGTGGGGGGGGGAGCGGGGGGGGGGGGGGGGGGGGCGGGGGGGGGGGGGGGGCGGGGGGGGGGGGGGGGGGGGCGGGGGGTCGGCGGGGGCGGGGGGGGGCGGGGGCGGGGGGGGGGGGGGGGGGGCGGGGGGTGGGGGGGGGGGGGGGGGGGGGGGGCTGGGGGGGGGGGGGGGGGCGGCGGGGGGGGCGTGGGGGGGGGGGGTGCCGGGCGTGGGGGGGGGGGGGGCGGGGGGGGGGGGGGGGGGGGCGTGGGGGGGGGGGGCGGGAGGGGGGGGGGGGGTGGTGGGGGGGCGGGTGGGGGGTCGGTGGCGGGGGGGCGGGGGGGGGGGGGGGGGGGGGGGGGGGGGGGGCGGCGGGGGGGGGGGGGGCGGGGCGGGGCGGGGGGGGGGGGCGGGGGGGGGGGGGGGGGGCGTGGGGGGGGGGGGGTGGGGGGGGGGGGGGCGGGGGGGGGGGGGGCGGCGGGGGCGTGGGCGGGGGGGGGGGGGGGGGGGGGGGGGCGGTGGGGGCGGGGGGGGGGGCGGGGGGGGGGCGTGGGGGGGCGGGGGGGGGGAGCGGGGGGGGGGGGGGGGGGGGGG
>NC_136337.1:287708-493402 GCF_964198595.1 Lampetra fluviatilis | reverse complement strand
ACTCACCCACACTTGCTCTTCACTCACTCCCTCACACCCCACAGCTCTCACCCACTCACCTCTCCAACTCGTCCCACACTCCCTCACACCCACACTCTCCCACACACTCTCTCACGCACACTCACAACCCACACCACACACTTCCACACTCTCACCCCACACTCCACACTCCCACACTCCCCACTCACCTCACACCCTACACTCCACCTCTCACTCTCTCACTCTCACCCCACTCTCATTCTCCACTCTCACCCACTCTCCCTCTCTCACTCTCTCCTCTCCCACTCTCCACTCTCTCACTCTCCCACTCTCCACTCTCTCCACTCTCCACTCACTCACTCTCTCCACTCTCCACTCTCTCACTCTCTCACTCTCCACTCTCTCACTCTCTCCACTCACTCACTCACTCTCCACTCTTCCACTCACTCACTCTCTCTCTTCTCACTCACTCACTCACTCTCCCACTCTCTCACTCTCTCACTCTCTCACTCTCCCACTCTCTCACTCTCTCACACTCTCACTCTCCCACTCTCTCTCACTCTCTCGACTCTCACCTCTCACTCTCTCACTCCCACTCACTCTCTCACTCTCCCCTCTCTCACTCTCCACTCCTCACATCTCCACTCACTCTCACACTCTCCACTCTCCCACTCTCTCACTCTCTCCCTCTCTCCACTCTCTCACTCTCCACTCATCTCTCACTCTCCACTCTCTCACTCTCCCACTCTCTCACTCTCCCACTCACTCTCTCACTCTCTCACTCTCTCACTCTCCCACTCTCTCACTCTCTCACTCTCCCACTCACTCTCTCACTCACTCACTCTCCCACTCTCCCACTCTCTCTCTCTCCTCTCTCACTCTCCCACTCACTCTCTCACTCACTCACTCTCCACTCTCCACTCTCTCACTCTCTCACTCTCCCACTCTCTCACTCTCCCACTCACTCTCTCACTCTCCCACTCTCTCACTCTCCCACTCTCTCACTCTCCCACTCACTCTCTCACTCTCTCACTCTCTCACTCTCCCACTCTCTCACTCTCTCACTCTCTCACTCTCCACTCACTCTCTCACTCACTCACTCTCCCACTCTCCCACTCACTCTCTACTCTCTCACTCTCCCACTCACGTCTCTCACTCACTCACTCTCCCACTCTCTCACTCTCTCACTCTCCCACTCTCCCACTCTCTCACTCTCTCACTCTCCCACTCTCTCACTCTCTCACTCTCTCACTCCCACTCTCTCACTCTCCCACTCACTCTCTCACTCACTCACTCTCCCACTCTCTCACTCTCTCACTCTCTCACTCTCCCACTCTCTCACTCTCCCACTCTCTCACTCTCCCACTCTCTCACTCTCTCACTCTCTCACTCTCCCACACTCTCACTCTCTCACTCTCTCACTCTCCCACTCACTCTCTCACTCTCTCACTCTCCCACTCTCCCACTCACTCTCTCACTCACTCACTCTCCCACTCTCTCACTCTCTCACTCTCTCACTCTCCCACTCTCTCACTCTCCCACTCTCTCACTCTCCCACGCTCTCACTCTCTCACTCTCTCACTCTCCCACTCTCTCACTCTCTCACTCTCTCACTCTCCCACTCACTCTCTCACTCTCCACTCACTCTCTCACTCACTCACTCCTCTCCACTCTCCCACTCACTCTCTTACTCTCTCACTCTCTCACTCTCTCACTCTCCCACTCTCTCACTCTCTCATTCTCCCACTCTCCCACTCTCTCACCCTCTCACTCTCTCACTCTCCCACTCTCTCACTCACTCTCCCACTCTCTCTCACTCTCTCACCCTCTCACTCTCTCACTCTCCCACTCTCTCACTCTCTCACTGTCCCACCCTCTCTCACGCTCTCTCCCTCTCACCCTCTCACTCTCTCACTCTCTCACTCTCTCACTCTCCCACTCATTTTCTCACTCTCTCACTCTCTCACTGTTCCACTCTCTCCCTCTCATTCACTCTCTCCCTCACCCTCACTCTCTCACTCTCTCACTCTCCCACTCACTCTCTTACTCTCTCACTCTCTCACTCTCCCACTCTCTCACTCTCCCACTCTCTCACTCTCTCACTCTCCCACTCTCTCACTCTCCCACTCTCTCACTCTCTCACTCTCTCATTCTCCCACTCTCTCACTCTCCCCACTCTCTCACTCTCTCACTCTCTCACTCTCCCACTCACTCTCTCACTATCCCACTCTCTCTCACTCTCACTCACACTCTCACTCACTCTCTCACTATCCCACTCTCTCACTTTCCCACTCATTTTCTCACTCTCTCACTGTTCCACTCTCTCCCTCTCATTCACTCTCTCCCTCACCCTCACTCTCCCTCACTCTCCCTCTCACTTTCCCTTCTCCCTCTCTCTCCCACTCCTGACCGCCGCCGCGTTAATGTTTCCGCTGCACACTTTCGCTCGTCAGGAATTCCTCTTGTGAAAGTAGAAAAAAACCCTAAAACCCTTCAAAAATGTCGCGCAGGTTTGATTTATTTTTTTCCAGGGGCGAGCGCCCTCCCAGGTCTCCCGCACCTTAGGACGCTGCCGCTGCCTCGTTAAGGATCGCAGCGGCGCGAGCCGGAAATGCTTTTTTGAGAATTCCAAGAAGTGGGACGGGAACGGCCGGTGCCAGGTGCGTTTGGCGGGCGTTGTGCCGGTGGTGCCCTGCGGGATCGGTGGGTGTTCTCGGTGGTCACGTGACGACGATTCACCCCCCCCACGCCCCCTCCTCACTCCCCACTCCCCACACCGCCCCCTCTGGCGACGGTTCGGTGGATCGTCAAAATTTGAGGATCGCGATTTGATGCCAGAATAACTTTGCCATCCCGTGTCGTTTGCACGGTCGACTTACGATTATCCCGGGACGGGCGGCGGTTAGGTGGGGGGTAATGTGGGGGCTAGCGATGTACTGGGTAAAGACTAAAACACGGAAACGAACGGAAAATAAGGGGGAGGTTGGAGGGGGATATTTCCTCCATAAAAATGGAACAACCAGGGACCCGGTCCTTGGTGCGAAACTGTCAGGCACATATCGCCGACGGCTACAGGCACGCCGGGCTCTGGCGGAACGAGCGGGTTCTCCTCGTCCCCCAAGTGCACAAGCCACCATCACCATCCACGCGAACTCCGGTCATCCTCGGTTATCCTCGGTCATCCTCGGTCATCCTCGGTCATCCTCGGTCATCCTTGGCTGGCCATCCGATGCGCTTTCAGACGCGCTTCTGCGACCACCTGGAATGCTCTTCCTTCCGATATTAGGAAGCCACTGGAGCAGTGCCGGATTATCCTCATAGCAAAAGTCGCTACATATGCTACGGGCCCCACACTTTGAAGGGCCCCGCGCTAAATGCTTTCAAGCTATCAATTCCGGTTCAGTGGTTCGGCACTCGCTCTATTACTATAGTACTATACCGCCTTCAACTTTTATGAACGACTGGGTGTTTAAGGTGAGCGATTTTTTTATTATCTGGCTGTATAGCAAGTGAAAAACTACAATTACTTCACGATGCAAGTACATTTTTGTTTTTATGTTTCTGTTTTTCTTTATTTATAACATGTGCTACAGGCCCCGCACTAGCTTAATCCGGCACTGCACTGGAGCTGTGCTGCACTTTTAAATCCAAATTGAAAACTCGTTTCATTTTAACTGCTTTTTGTGTTTAGTTTGTTGTCCTTCCCCCGCACCTCCGATTAGCACGGTTGGCTACGTACGGTGCAAATGAAGTTCAACCAACATACATATGCACCATGCCAGGTACTGATTTTTAAGGCTGAGTGGACACAAGGGAGACCGAGGGCCGGTTCAGACATTTGTCACTGATGTTGACCTTGAGCAGGAATTGAACTCGGGTCTCCATTTTCGTTATGCCCCAACCACTGTGCTACCGCTCCCCACAGAGACAGAAGCACACACACAGAAGTGGTGTTAGCGAGCACCTATGAAGGCCGGCACGACACACGAGGGGGGGTGGGTGGCCAACACTACACCTTTGTCACCCCAGTGGCAATGTTTTACACATCACACCAGATACTCATTTGAGGCCGAGTCGATCTAGGGGAGGCCCAGGACTGCTTCAGATAATCGTCACCGGCATTGTGCCGTGAGCGGGAATCGAACTCGGGTCGCCGGGTTCGTGGCGCAGCGTAGCGCTGACCGCTGCACCACTGCTCCCCACACAGCACAGACAGACAAGCACAGCTTGAGACCGACGCATCTCCACTTGGCACGGACCCGTGCATGTGTGCGTGCGCCCAGCTCGTGTTGCGGTGGTTACAAGCGTTTTGGAGGGTGGCCGTCACTGGCAACCCCACGGGCCTCCTGCCAATATCCACGGGGCGCTGGCCCGCCCGCCGTGAAGGGCAGGCCGACTCCCTGCCACCTCCGGATCTACAAGCACCTGGGGGTCACGCGTCGGGGGCCCAGGGGTCGTAAGGTCACGGCTGCGTACGCTCGCTGCGGCTACGCAATGGTCGCGCTCTCAGGAGGGCGGTGGTGGCGTCGGTTTTGGGTGGGTTTATTTTTTTTACTAAAACTATTTTTCGATTTAAAGCTTTCGTGACTGCAGGGATTCATCTTCTTGGTTCTTTCGGTAAAGTCACGTAGAAGGGAAGTAATAAAATAATAAAAATAATAAAAATAAAACATTATAATTATATTATATTATTTTATTATGTTTTATTTTTATTATTTTATTACTTCCCTTCTACGTGACTTTACCGAAATAACCAAGAAGATGAATCCCTGCAGTCACGAAAGCTTTAAATCGAAATTCAATTAATTGACTTTTAACTTTTTTACTAGGTTTTTTTTTATTGAGGCCCGTTATGTCAAGTTGTCGCGTTACCGAACCGTTAACGCGAGCCGAACCGGTTATAGAAAGTAAGGGGGGGGGGGGAGGTAGAACAATGGGGAGTGGCTTATTGCATTCATAGCAGCCGAATACTTTTAAACGCACGTTGATTCTAAATGTGGAGGGAAAGACCGGAGGACTCCGATAGAAGAATTCACACGTCCATGCGGAGAACATGCAAACTCTAAATATACATCCATTGGGTTAGATCGCATAAATATAAATGTGGTGTCGGTAAACCCGCCACCACCCGACAGCCATTCGGATCTAACTTTAAAAAATAACCTGTATTATGGATGATATTGCTCGTAAAGGCCTACGTGTCAAACTCCAAGTATACAGCAGACGTCAGGGTCGGGATCGAACCCGCGACCTCCTATACACCAGGCGAGGTAGTTAACACCTCCTAGCCACTGGGACGAGGGTGTTTTCGTCAAGGTTTTTTGTTTTGTTACGGAGATGGAGGGGGAGCTGGAGAGTAACTCCAAATGGCCTGGTTAGGAGGCCACTCTCAGCGTGGATATCTTATCCCCTACCCCCCTTCCAGGCCATTACCTTCCCCCGGACCGATAGTGCCACTTCCGCAGGAAATCTCGGTGTCTGGCGAAGCAGACGGCTCGCACGGGGGGGGGGAGGTGGGGCAGACCCTGTCGGTGATTAGCGAATTCAAAGACAAAGACGAAGATCCCCCGTGGAGCCTCTACAGACTTTTGGGGCAAGGGCTGGTAGCGGGCACCAATGAAGGCTGGCATGGCGCTTGAGGGGGGGGTGGCCAACACCACGCCTGGCCGGCAGCCTTTCTCTTCCCAGTGCCGCTGATGTTTAGGGCCGAGTCGACCTAGGGGAGGCCCAGGACCGGTTCCAATATTGGTAGCGAGCGAGGAATCGGGAGCGGAGAGCGAGTGAGGGAGAGAGGCCCCTTCTCGCGGTGCCGCGCTGCTGCCCAGGCAAGCGGGCACAACATCGGAGCGGCCGTCAAAAGCCCGCCCTCTTGCCGAGCTGTTACCACACTTGCCCCTTTGCCAGCGGCGCTGGCGCGCTCCTAATTAAAGCCACGTTCTGCGGAGAGTCGCCGCTATTTGTGTTCCACTCTTTTTTTGCACCCCCCCCCCCAAGTTTGAGAAACATCAAGGGACATTGTCCCCCGGATTTATTTTGATTTTGTGGGGGCCTCTCGATGCCTCCGTTAATGTGTTTACGCACGGCCAGGGGTAACGAAACCAAGATGCCGTGCGCCAAGCCGGCGTTCGATTTGTCCTGGCGCTGGATGGGGGTTGGTTTTTATTTTCTTTTATTTCCCCTCTCTTTCTTTCCCCCACCCCTTTGGCAAATGTGTCGCTTGTAGAAAGAATTATGTAACACAGTCTCTGGGATCAGGGATCAATGTGTTCATAGCGAAGGAATCCGATGAGCTGTGAAGCTCTTTTTCACAGGTGTCCAGAGGGGGTGTCGTCAGGATCAGAATAATGATGGGTGGGGGGGGGACATAACAAGCTTAAATAATCAAAAGCGGCGTAAAGATCTGCACGAAGAGGAAAGTTTCAGTCGGTGCGTATTACAATGGTCAGGCACCGTGGAGTACTGCCCGCCTGGGATTACGCGAACAGAGGGAGGAACGCGTGGGATCAGGGGTAATAATGTTGAAACGCAAGCATTGAGAAACGCACGCTCGGACGGGCATTTAAGAACACATGGATCAGAGAATAAACACAAATGGTGTTTGTATCGTATTGATTATTATCCAGCAGTTGACAGACCACGCCAATGATGGATGGGATACATCCCTGGGTTGGTGGCGCGATGGCTTGAGACTGGCGATGGCCATGGCAGCCAGAAGCAGAGTTGGAGGTGAAGCGCCGTGTAGGGCGGCCAAGAGGGATTGTGGCGTCTATGGGCCCTCTGTGAGTCTATAGAGTCTCATGAGAGTTTATGGGACCTGTGTGAGTCAATAGAGTCTATGGGTGGCAGTGCTGAGTCTATGTGTGGCGGTGCGGAGTCTATGGGTAGTAATGTTGTCTAGTTCTGGAGTGCCTATTCGAGCCCCAGAACAGATATCAGTGTGCGTGTTCGCCCGCCCGTCCGTCTGTGACCCCGCGAGTGACGATACGTTGCTCTACGTTGTTTTACCTCAATAATATTTTTTTTTCCGCTCGCCCCTCCCGCCCTCCACGTTAAGCGACCTCCGTTGTCGCTATGGCGATAACCCCCCCCCGGCTGAGCTACCGGGAGGGGAAAACGCTCGCGGTGTTTAGATAATTTTTAGTTTTTTTATTTACTTTCTAGCCGGGTTCTGTGTGAGTCTATGTGGGAGTCTATGGGTCCCATGTAAGTCTGTGGAACCTCATGAGAGCCCTCTGTGAGAGTGTTTCCTAGGTGCGTCTACAGGTCCTAAGCGTGTCTCTGGGTCGTATGCGAGTCTCTGGGTCGTATGCGAATCTGTAGAGCAGGGGTGGGGAACCTTATTTCTGCCAAGGGCCATTTGGATATTTATAACATTATCAACTTAAAAATTAGCCTGTTATGTTTGGTCAAACATTTAATTAACTCACCCCTAATGCGATGGCTGGAACTGCGTGTGATGTTAGCTGGTATTGATGATGTTGCTACTTGCAATTGCTTTTCCAGGTTTGCTCCTAGATTTATTGCATTTCGAGTCCCGCCTGCGGTTGCCTTGGCAGGGCCACACTAAATGATTTCGCGGGCCTTATACGGCCCGCGGGCCAGACGTTCCCCACCCCTGCTGTAGAGTCATGTGCGCGTCTGTGGGACCTGTGCGGGTCTATGGGCCCCTGTATCGTTGTGGAGTGCCTGCGCGAGCCTCGAGTGCGTACGTGAGCCCCAGAAAGCAGATATCAGTGCGCGTGTCCGTCAGTCGTTGACCCCGCGAGCGACACGATATGTTGGCTTTCCGTTACTTTATCTCGAGTATTTATTTTTCCGCCCCCCCCGCCTCCCCCTTCTCGTTAAGCGACCTCCGTCGTCGCTACGGTGATAACCCCTCGCGAGCGGGGGGGGGGGAACCGCTCTCGAGAATCAATCATTTTTATTTTCTAGTCGTGCCGACGCGCTCACGTCGAAGGGCAACTGCAGGGGGAGCGCTCCCTCCCCCCCCCCTTGCCACTCGCGGCTCAAGGTGGCGCGGTGGGGGGGAGGGAGGGGGCTAGACAGCCGCTCGCGAGAGACGCTCCGATAAGGGGGGTGGGGGGAGGCGACGCTCTCCTTCGCGCGTCGCGCTCCTCACCAGGGAGGGACTGGCTGCGTGCGAGTGGAATTCCAGGACGGGTTGATAAAGACGCTCCGGAAAGTCAGGCTCGTCCCACCGAAACCTACGGCCGGTGTCAATAACGCCTTGCAGATTTGGTCACAAGGACAAAGATTCCAACCCGTATAGCCTCTGGCGGACTGCTAGGGCAAGTGCTGTCAGCGCACCACGGGGTGGGTGGCCAACACCACGCCAGTGGTACTGTTTACACTCCACACAAGGTATTCAATTAAGGCCGAGTCGACCTAGGGGAGTCCCAGGAGCGGTTCAGATGCAATCGTCACCTGGTGTCGGCCGTGAGCGGGAATCGAACTCGGGCTCGCCGGGTTCGTGGCGCGGCATAGCGCCAGCCGCTACAACGTCACGGACACGCACACAGACACTAACAGATGCACGCCACACGGTCAGCACGGAATCATTTACAGCTGGGAAAGTGGTCTCGTCCCAACCGGAGAATGTGATAACATGATGTACGTGACAGCAAATGGTAAAACAGTCCGTAACGTCGGCCGATGTGTATTTATTTTTCCGTTACAAGGCATTGCAAGGCAGCGTTAAGTACGGAAGCAGCGACCATGATTTGATTATATTTTTTACATCCTTTTTTTTTACTTGCAACGCTAATTTGGTTTTTTGGGGGATTTTCGCAGCGGCGACGTTATCGGCGCGGGAGAAAACTACTCGTTAAGGAGGCAGGATCACCCAATTCTGTTCTTCCCACAAAACGTACAATTCGGATTCACGGGGTGATTTCTGGAGGACAACAAGAGCTCTGACGCAGACCGTGACCCCCATGCCGTCGTCAGGAGGAGCCCCGAGCATTGGGGAACGGTTTGAGGCGGGGGCCACGGAACATTCTGGTGTCACAAACCGCATTGCGGCAAGAGCCAAAAGGCGCGCCCCCACCCCGCGCCTTTTTGCCGGCAGAAGCGCCTCCACCCGAGGCCAGCGCTCAAAACGCTTCCCCAGGGGGTGGGGGGGGAGAGTACTTTGGCCTTCTCTTCCACGCCGCCCAGAATGCCTTGGAAAAGGAGGGGGTGGGGGGCGGTCCAGGGGGGGGGGGGGAAGGCCGCCTACGCTTTACCCCACCGGGCCGATCGTGGGGCTGAGCGTTTCACCTCCATCCGCACACGGCGAGGGGAGTCGCCGGGGTGGCGAAGCGCGTCCACTCCGGCGGTCCGCTACGCTCGGCGGGCGGCCTCCCGAGTCGCCGGGTGGAGAAGCGGGGAAGCGGCTCCCACGAGCCGGTCCCGGCGCAAGGGAGGCCGGTCGACTCGGCCCGTCCCGCCGCTCCGGGGCTCGCGGCCACGGTTAGCACCTGGGGGGGGGGGACGGTCTCATCCCTCGTCTCCCCCTCCCATTCCCCTCCCCCGCTTTGTTCGCCAGCGCCGCTGCAGCCCGCAGCTGGCTCCAGAGATGAAATGAGCCAATATGACAAGTATCTTCTCTGTTGTTTACGAGACGTTGTCACGGAGTCATGGAGTCCATCGGTGACTGTGATGCGCTCCAACACGCTTGAGGAACACGGGTTTTTTTTTTTAATCACAGACGGCTGAGACGTGCATTTGAGACGTGGATTCGACTCCAGCTCAAGCGCTTTGGCGCGAGCTGTGCGAGCATCCTGTGGAACGCACCGCCCCGTAAAACCCCGATGACCCGAATTGAATGCCCAGACGTGGCCAATATGAGTCGCGGGCGATGTTTGAACCGGCCCTGGCCCGCCCCGCCAACCGTGGCATCAATCCATGCTGAAGCGTGGTGAAGTATGCTCGACGAACCACATGACCGATACGGAACGGGAAGGCCCTTCATGCAGCAGTGGATTGTCAAATGGATGTACAGTTTATTTTACAATCCAGGCTGTTTTAAAAATATGGACCCGATTTGAAATCGTTATATCTCTGCAACCACGAACCGTCCATGAATGAAACTCTTACCACTTGAAATGGCGGGGCATAGAGAGGGCGGGGCATAGAGAGGGCGGGGCATAGAGAGGGCGGGGCATAGAGAGGGCGGGGCATAGAGTTTCAATTGGTTACCACTAGATGCCTCTCCCAGCGCACTAACAGCCCCTAGCCTCAGTCATTCACAAGACGGTGACCCCCGCAACACACAAAGGGCGGTTTGCGTTCTGCAGTTCAGCAAGACTGAATCCGTTATTACGGTGCAGCGTGCGTTTCAACGACGTTTTGGCATTGATCCGCCAATGTCAAAGAGCATTCGTCGTTGGTAGCGACAATTTGAGGAAACGGGCTGTTAATGTGCGGGGAAGAGCACGGGGCAACCACGCACCTCAGAGGAACACGTGAGAAGAGA
Source organism: Lampetra fluviatilis (assembly GCF_964198595.1). Lineage (NCBI taxonomy): Eukaryota > Metazoa > Chordata > Hyperoartia > Petromyzontiformes > Petromyzontidae > Lampetra > Lampetra fluviatilis. The sequence continues at coordinate 482,967 of NC_136337.1, read as the reverse complement.
GGCGTTTGGGACGAATTCAACGATCGTCTCGATGTTGTCCGTACAGCAGTTGGAGGGCACATAGAGCATTTATAAAATGGTTAGTAAAACTTGATAACTCATTAAACCTTTGTAACTTTTTGTGTAATTGTAAAATGTTGCCATCGTGAAATATACTGCTTTGAAATTGTGTCTATCTTTTTAAAACACCCTGTACATATGCCACTATACGCTTATAAGAGAGTGTTTCTCTTGAGACTTTGATCCCAGATTTTATTTTAATCATACGCGACTACTAAGGTTGAAGGCGTTGACGCCTTAGCTGTGTCCGTCCGTGTGTAATGTGGAACCAGTGCCAAAATTATTCACAGAATCAGTGACACGTGACGTCGTTATCACTAACTAACCGCTTCCCGAGGGCCAAGCGCGCGCCGTGGAAAGCGTCGGTGAATCCGTCGGCCACGGGGTTGTTTGGCCGCACTTCACCATCGTTGGGGGGTTAAGGAAGCCAGGGGTGGTGGTGGGGGGGGGAGGTTGCGCCGAGGACCGGTCGAGAGAGATACATCGCCTCTCTCAAACCCGGGGCGGCGTGGCTCGTGGGACAACGTGCGAGGCACGGCGCCGCCGGCGCCACCGGCGCCACCGGCTCCAGCGCGCAGCGATCGCGGCGCTAACGATGGCAGGCTCTGGCAAGGCGTGTGGAGTTTAACGAGCCGGCGAGGGAGGGAGGAGGGACGACGAAATTTGTCGTCGCAGTGCGCTAGAAATGTGTGCCATGAGCTCATTTGCCCCGGGCGGCTACGCATCACAGCTGCACCCCAACGTGAAGTGGTGATGAAAAAAACAACGCGGCGTTACGTTGCCACCCATCTCCCCCCTCCTCCTCCCTTCCCTGCCCCAGTCACACCCAGTCGGAGATGTTTTGGCCGCGCGACGACGCGTCCCGATGCTCTGGGGCGCGGACCGGGCGCATTCCTCAAACCCGCCAAATTTGACCCGCTTTTCGGACGATGATGATCACGGGCACAGCATGCGCCGGTACGTCCGCACGCCGAGAGGGCCACCCCCCCCCCCCCCCCAGTACGTTCCGGCTCGCGACGACGAGTCGCGTTCGTGACCCCGCGGTTCCGCACGAACATTTCTCAAACCTCAGATTTCAACTTTTCTCCCGTCCTCTTTTAGTCGTGGGCGCTATCTCTCCTTCGATCGCCTTGCCGCCTGCCTTTTTTTTTGCTTCTTCTTACAACGGGGGCGCCCCCCCACCCGAATCACCCCATTACCGTTGTTTATTTTCCCGAAGGCCTCTCTCTCTTCCCGAGAGGCAGATGGCTTTTTGAACTTGCCCCGTTTACTCCTCTCTCTCTCTCTCGCCTTTTTCTATCGCGGCGGTTTACAGGGGGAGGGACTCATCCCCCACGCCCCCCCCGCCTGTCCAACACGTGCGTCCCCGTGCGTGACTCCGCACGTGCAAACTCCCGTTGAGATTTTTTTCCTGACGTCACGACCCAACAGTGGGTGGAGTTCGGGGGGGGGGGGTGGTGGGGAGGGAGGGGTGTGGTGGGGCGGGGGGGCACCGTGGTCTGGGCATCGGGGCCACCACCTCACCGCGAGAATGGTCAGCGCCTCGCGTCCGTCCCCGAGGAACGCGCCGATCATCTCGCCCGGCCACCCGCCGCGGTGTTGAGATGACCTCAGTCCAACCCGGCCCCTCCAGCCCCTCCAGCCCCTCCAGCCCCACCAGCCCCACCAACCCCTCCTACCCCTCCAGCCCCTCCAGCCCCACCAACCCCTCCTACCCCTCCAGCCCGACCAGCCCCACCAACCCCTCCAGCCCCACCAGACCCACCAGCCCCTCCAGCCCCTCCAACCCCTCCAGCCCCTCCAGCCCCACCAACCCCTCCAACCCCTCCAGCCCGACCAGCCCCACCAGACCCACCAGCCCCTCCAGCCCCACCAGACCCACCAGCCCCTCCAGCCCCACCAACCCCTCCAACCCCTCCAGCCCCTCCAGCCCCACCAACTTCTCCAGCCCCTCCAGCCCCACCAACCCCTCCAGCCCCTCCAACCCCTACAGCCCCTCCAGCCCGACCAGCCCCACCAGCCTCACCAGCCCCTCCAGCCCCTCCAGCCCCACCAGCCCGACCAGCCCCACCAGCCTCACCAGCCCCTCCAGCCCCTCCAACCCCTCCAGCCCCTCCAGCCCCTCCAGCCCCTCCAGCCCGACCAGCCCCTCCAGCCCCTCCAGCCCCACCAACCCCTCCAGCCCCACCAGACCCACCAGCCCCTCCAGCCCCACCAACCCCTCCAACCCCTCCAGCCCCTCCAGCCCCACCAACCCCTCCAGCCCCTCCAGCCCCTCCAGCCCCACCAGCCTCACCAGCCCCTCCAGCCCCTCCAGCCCCACCAACCCCTCCAGCCCCTCCAGCCCGACCAGCCCCACCAGCCTCACCAGCCCCTCCAGCCCCTCCAGCCCCACCAACCCCTCCAACCCCTCCAGCCCCTCCAGCCCGACCAGCCCGACCAGCCCCACCAGCCCCTCCAACCCCTCCAGCCCCACCAGACCCACCAGCCCCTCCAGCCCCACCAGCCCCTCCAGCCCCTCCAGCCCCACCAGCCCCTCCAACCCCTCCAGCCCCTCCAGCCCCACCAACCCCTCCAGCCCCTCCAGCCCGACCAGCCCCACCAGCCCCTCCAGCCCCTCCAGCCCCACCAACCCCTCCAACCCCTCCAGCCCCTCCAGCCCCACCAACCCCTCCAGCCCCTCCAGCCCGACCAGCCCCACCAGCCCCTCCAGCCCCTCCAGCCCCACCAGCCTCACCAGCCATTCCAGCCCCTCCAGCCCCACCAGCCCATCCAGCCCCACAAGCAACTCCAGCCCCAACGGCCCCACCGGCCCCACCGGCCCCTCTGGCCCCACCAACCCCTCCGGCCCCTCCGGCCCCACCAGCCCCACCACCACGCGAGACGGCAACGCGACCACGAGGTCGCGGGGATGAGGCCACGTTTCCCATGGAGCGTGGCTCGTCACCGCTTGCGTTCCTCCTCGCGCGTCGTTACAGCGTCCCCCCCACCCCCACCCCCAGGGAAAGATCGTATCACTCACGAGACTACCGCCTTGCGATGTACTCCATCGTTCGGCGCCGTGTGTATCCACGGTTGTTTTAGACGATCCACAGCAAGCATGTACATTGTAGTTTTAAAAATGTGGCCCGTGACGTTGATGGCCCACACACTTCTCGAACGAGGCTCACGGGGGGGGGGGGGGGGGGCGGGGGGGATCTTTTTGTTAATGTCCACCGCAAACCTGGAGACGCGTGTCAGTCGTTGGTCGATTTGTAGAGAACAAGAAATCACCGCGGTATTAAACCAGAGCGGCCCGCCGGCATCCGACCTCTGGCCATGCCAGAGGTCGCCCCGATGTCGCGAAAGTCGCATCGCGTGACGGCCCTAGTCCGCCGCTCCACCTTTTGATTGCATTCTCATTTATTGACTTTTGATTGCGTCTCAAACGCCAAGCCAACCCAGAAGTCTCCTTGGAGCCATCGCAGATTTACGGGCCGGATGAGCGCACGCCGTCAGTTAGCCACGCACGCGTGCGCGGGTAACCAAATAAACTAAATAAACCAGGTAATCCGAAGCGCCGCCCAAAAACGAGGGCCTCCTCGTAGCTCAACGCGGCTACAAAGTGCAGATTTAATGTTGGCAATAGCCACTTCCTTACAACTTTAATTCTCGTGTTTGCGGTTTTCGTAAGAATTCCGCTCGGGAGACAAAATACGATCGGGGGGGAAAACGAGCAACGAGGAATCAACGCAGACGACGGCGACGTTGTGCAGGAGACGGAGCCGCGGGCGCGCGGGCCCACAGCCTGGTTGCGGCCTCCCGTCGCGTCTCGCCGGCGTCACCGTGCCGCCGTGCCGCAGCCACGGCCGAGAAGGCCTCGCTTGCGGACCCTGCGAGGGGGCCCGGTACGTGGGCCGTCGTATTTATTTGCCTCTCTTTCGAGAACCGATTGCCCGGGGGTGGTAGGCGGTGTGTGGTGGGGGGGTTTCGCGGACGGTAATATTTCTTCTCTCCCCTCCGCCAGTGTGTCCCAGAGGTTAGGATACTCTGCGCTGTGTAAGCCGTGGCCGTGGGTCCTGGAGGATTTTACACAAACTCATTCCATATTCACAGACGCCCTCCTCCACATCCTGCAATTACTCTGCTGCCCCCCCCCCACCTCGCCTTCCTGGTGCTGCCATCAAACTCTTGCACCACCATTCCTCCCCCACGTTTATCCAGCCCCGTGGTCGGCCTGAAATCAGATTGTAGACACAGACACACGCGGAATGGTGGCAAGATAAGACAGCAGGCAGACGGGGCAAGCAGGAATACAGACAGGTTAGCGGAGAGACAGATAATCCAGCAGGCGGATGACGAGCGGGAGTGCCGCATCGCCCGTCTGGGGGTGTCGGCAATCTAATCAGCCGGAGCGTCTGCCTGCCTTCCCGTCACCGCCACTCCTCGCAGAAAACAGAGGAAGTCACGGCGGTGGTTACGCTGCCATGGCTCCCGACGTTAATTTGCTCGGTTCGGATTTTTTATCTTTCTCCCCCCCCCCGCCACCCGCCCCGCTTGCGTTTGGCCGACATGGCAATCGCCAGCGTGCCGGACTCGGCAGGCGCTCGCTATCATCCCGCAGTGTGCGGATCTCCGTCGTCCCACCACCCCGGCACTCCCTCACCTCTCTCGTCTCTTTGTCTCTGTGTCTCCTCCCTGTCCGCCATCCCAGGTGCTCCGGGACGTCCTGCGGGACCTCTACCGCCTGCTGAAGCACGCGGCGTGGAGCGACGGGGACCCGGCGACGGCGGCGCACGCGCGGACCGCGCTCGCCCAGCTCGACGGCGTCGTGCGGGGCGGCCTCTTCCCCGAACAGCGGCTCGAGAAGAAGATCACCGTGCTGCCCTAGCCGCACACACGCACGCACCCACACACGCTCCCATGCACACACCCACACACCCACACATGCTCCCATGCACACACCCACACACGCACCCACGCACCCACGCACGCACCCATGCACACACCCACACACGCACGCACCCACGCACACACCCACACACGCACCCACGCACCCACGTACCCACCCACGTACCCACCCACGCACCCACACACGCACCCACGTACCCACGCACGCACGGACCCACGCACGCACCCACGCACGCACCCTTCACTGCACACCCACCCGGGAACACGTGCACACCCGGGCACCCAGGTACATGCCCGAGTCCCACGCATACTCACAGAGACCCATTCCAAACCTCTGTGGTCCACTGCCTTAGCTGCACACTCGGGGAGTCCATGCACACTCAGGGACCCACGCACACCGATGTGGCCCATAGCCTTCCACTGCGTCCTTACCCAGAGACCCACGCACACCCAGGGACACAGGTACACCCAGAGACCCACGCACACCCAGGGACACAGGTACACCCAGAGACCCACGCACACCCAGGGACACAGGTACACCCAGAGACCCACGCACACCCAGGGACACAGGTACACCCAGAGACCCACGCACACCCAGGGACACAGGTACACCCAGAGACCCACGCACACCGATGTGACCCACTGCCTTTGCTGCACACTCACTCAGGGACCCACGCACACGCACCCACGGGACCCATACACACCTCGAGACTCGTGTGCAGAGGCCCACGCACATGTTAACCTGTTTGTAAACCCTTCAATCGCTGCGTTCTTGCATAGCATCCCACACACACACACAGCTGTATGCTCATGCACGCCTGCTTGGAGTTGCCCTGCCTTACACACTCCTGTAGACCCACACAGACAAAGCCAAAGATCCCATGTATAGACTTAACAGACTGTAGGGGCAAGTGCTGCACCTATAACGGCCGGCACGGGACGCCTTTGTCTCCCCAACGGCGATGTTCACACACCGAGGGGAGGCCCAGGACCGGCTCAAATAATCGTCACCAGTGTTGGCCGTGTGCGGGAAGCGGACTGCTCCTCCCCAGACACACACAGACACACAAACACACACACACAGACACACGGACACACAGCCACACGCACAGACACACACACACAGACACACGGACACACAGACACACGGACACACAGCCACACGCACAGACACACACACACAGACACACACACACAGACACACACACAGACACACACAGACACACACAGACACACACACACGCACTCGTGCTCTGTATGCATACGTACATAAAAGCCTTGCGATTAAACTCGGTTCTCCTGTACAGCAATCTGACAGTCCCGCGACGACTGCATTCTTCCATTCGGTCTTCAGTTCATTTGCCAAAAATCCCAAAACGGTGAACATTCAGCTTTCTTTTTTAGCAACGTGATGTCCGTTTGATCGCCGTTCCAGCGAGAGCGTCGCTGCAGCAGGGTCATCGAGTGGGATGTCGGGACCAGTTCTGCGAGATCCGGCCTCCGTCGACCATTCCTCTCGTCAGTGCCGTCTGTACGGGGATAGAGCGTTGCCCCCTCGCGCGCGCACGCGCGGGGTTTCCTCCGGACGCCCCGGTTTCCTCGCACGTGTTTAATAAACGTTCATCATTAATTGGCCGGTGACAACCTTCAAATTAATATAGACAGAGGACGGCAGAGCTCGGAGTGGGGGAAACTCTGGCACAGCCCGCCTGTGGTTCACTCCATCCCGGCGCCTCCTGCGGTGGCGGTGATGGTGGCGATGGTGGCGGTGATGGTGGTTGTGGTGGTGGTGGACGCGGTGGTGGTGGTGGTTTTGGTGGTGGCGGTGGTGGAGGTGGCGGCGGCGGTGGAGGTGGCGGCGGCGGCGGAGGCGGCGGTGGAGGCGGTGGAGGCGGTGGAGGTGGAGGAGGTGGAGGTGGTGGTGGTGGAGGCGGCGGTGGTGGCGGCGGTGGTGGCGATGGAGGTGGCGGTGGTGGAGGTGGTGGTGGTGGAGGTGGCGGTGGTGGAGGTGGCGGTGGCGGCGGTGGTGGTGAAGGTGGTGGTGGAGGCGGTGGTGGTGGTAGCGGTGGCGGTGGAGGTGGCGGTGGCGGTGGTGGCGGTGGTGGTGGCGGCGGTGGAGTTGGCGGTGGTAGCGGTGGAGGTGGTGGTGGCCGCGGCGGTGGTGGTGGAGGCGGCGATGGTGGCCGTAGAGGTGGCGGTGGTGGTAGCGGTTGTGGCGGTGAAGACGGTGGTAGAGGCGGTGGTGGTGGTGGTGGTGGCGATGGAGGTGGTGGCGGTGGAGGTGGTGGCGGCGGTGGAGGTGGTGGTGGTGGAGGTGGCGGTGGTGCTGGCGGTGGTGGTGGTGGTGGCGATGGAGGTGGTGGAGGTGGTGGTGGTGGTGGAGGCGGCGGTGGTGGCGGTGATGGAGGTGGCGGTGGTGGAGGCGGTGGTGGTGGAGGTGGTGGTGGAGGCGGCGGTGGTGGCGGTGGTGGTGGCGATGGAGATGGCGGTGGTGGAAGTGGTGGTGGAGGCGGCGGTGGTGGCGGTGGCGATGGCGGTGGTGGTGGTGGTGGTGGAGGCGGCGGTGGTGGCGGTGGTGGTGGTGATGGAGCTGGCGGTGGTGGAGACGGCGCAGTGCTCCAAGCTGACCCTATTATTCGAGTTTTCCGAGTAGAAGCGCATCAGTCCGAAGACTTCGACGCCCGAAGCAACAATCGGAATATTATTCCCGCCCGGCACTTGGCAACGGCCCCGGCCACAACGCGCCCGTTGTGTTCCGACATCTGTGGCGTCGCCCTCCAGGAACGACTCGGCCGGCTCGACCTCGCGGGGGGCGGAAGATGCGGGGGGGGGGGGGGTCACGGGGTTGTCCATCGCTGCCATCGCAGATTTGCGGGTGGCGTCATCGATGCCGGGCAGTTTCTCGGCAACGCGGTGCACTGTTAACGCACAGCCCTTTATCAATCCACTGCTGGATGATGGCCTCTCTTCTCGCCATGCTGTGTTGGTCGTGGTTGCGGTGTGACCATACTTCACCACGCTGGCCAGCTGTGGGTTGGTGCCACGGTGGGGAGGGTCACGGGACCGGTTCGGGCGTCGCCTCGCCACCCATTTTAGCCGTGGCCGGGCGATCGAACTCGGGTCACCGGGTTCATATCGCGCCGCGCGCTATCAAGGGAGAGGGAGGGAGAGATAAATATCATCGCGCGGAGACCCGTAGACTCGGCACGGCGAGCTTTGCGAAGGCTACTCACGCGGTCGTCCAGACCCATCGACGACCTCGATGTCATCTGCTGATCGATTTGGGTTCTTCAGCCACCTCGGAGGAGTGTGGATTGTGGGGGAAAAGCGAGCAAACATTAGGGACAGTTTTAACACGTTGTAGTAATCGGGCTTTCGCGACCAATATTATCCATGATAGAGGGCGTCGTTAAACCGGCCACCACCCGACACAGCCAATTAGAAAGAGTTGTGTCACGGAAACGAAACGTGCCGATCCGTTGCTAGTTCAGCCCACCGCTGCCGTGTTGGGGAGTAGTCGCACGAAATTCACCGTTCGAGTTCGACGTTTCGCCGGTAATTACAACCAGCATCGCCAGGCGGACGGCCAGAATCGCGGAGAAATCCCCCTCCGTAAGTTCAGCAATAGGGGGCCAAGCTGTGGTGGGGGGGGGGGGGAGTGAAACCCCCCCCCCCCAAGTGTAGAATCGGGGCACAAAGCCTCCGTACATTCAGGGTGGGCACAACACGCCTCGCCCGACCGGACACGACGCGCAGTCCCGCGCCACCGCTGAGCACGGTAGGCTACGTGCGGTGCGAAAGAAATTCAACGCACGCATTGCAGTAGGGGGGGGGGCGTAACGCTAAAATCCACCAATGTTGTATCACTCACAAAGCCCAACATTTGCCGTGAGATGTCGAGCAGTTACGAATGTCCGGAATCCCTAATGCTGGGTCTGACGCGATGGGGTGGGGGTGAGTAAGAGGGGCGAGTGGGTGAGTGGGGGTGGGAGAGGATGTTAGGCATACTGGCAAAGAAATAAACAGACAAAGATGTGCAAAAATGTTATTGCATGACAGTGTAAAGCCCCGTGTGTGGGGGAACCCGCAGAATTGCACCAGAAGAGGAAGTCGGGAAGAAGCGAGCCCAGATGTGGATAATTTGACACAGCACCCCCCCCCCCAATCAAGGAGAGCTGTGGTCCTGTAATTGCCCCGTATTGTTGAACATCAGAGGGCTGGCACGTCCTAAACGGGGGGGGGGGGCGGCAGGGGATGGTTGGGGGAAGGTCTCGTGGCCCAGAGAGCACCGAGTCCCTCTGTACTCTCTCCCCCTTCTGAAACTATGGAGGACACACACGAGGGTAATTGCGCCATTTCGGGAGGGGGGGGGCACTAGTGGGAGGGAAGTTGGGGTTGATATTCGGTGCAGCACCAGCGGTGCATCGTGGGGTTACCCAAAGTTGGAGTTGCGAGCGACATTCCATCCCAGTCTGCTCCGATTCAACTTTAAAAGAAGATATGCGCCTCGACCTGCCGACCGAGAGACAAAGACAAAGATCCCCCCGTATAGACTTAACAGACTGTTGGGGCAAGTGCTGTTAGCGAGCACCTATGAAGGCCAGAACGGCACACGAGGGGGTGGGTGGCCAGCACCACGCCCGACCGCCTTTGTCTCCCCGGTGGCGATGTTTACACACCGCACCAGGTACACATTTTTGAGGCCGAGTCGACCTAGGAGAAGCCCGGGGCCGGTTAAAATAATCGTCACTTGGCGTTGGCAGTGAGCGGGAATCGAACTCGGGCCGCCGGGTTCGTAGCGCTAACCGCGGCACCACCGCTCCACACCCACCAACACCCCGCCATTCGCCACGCAAGTGACGGTGACGTCGCCACGGCGCCTGTGCCAGGCTAGGTGCACTTTGAGGCTGCCACGCGAGAGGTGCCGCTGACAGGAGGAGGTCACGGGACAGACCCAGCAGGTGCCACGGTGCTGGCTGACTTGAGATGACCGGCAGATGCACCACCACCAGCGGTACCCCCGACAGTGCCAACCACAGAATGTTGGGGGGGAGCACCGATGAAGGCCAGCACGGCACACGAGGGGGTGGGTGGCCCCTTCTGTGACGGTGCCCAACATCCTCCAGCCATAGTTCTCAAATTTCGGCGACGTGGGAGCGGTTTGGGGATTCCCCGACGTGACCCGAAATTACCCCGCGACTCAACCCCACAGCCTCGGCTCCCGCAGCCTCCGCGCTGACTCCCCCAGCTCCTTCCGCTGCTTTCCCCTTGACGTTGAAAAGATTTCCTTTGACGTTGAGAAGCTTTCCGGAATCGCATCTGAAGCGACCGCGTGTGCACCCACACGTCAGGTCCGAGTCCCATCCCGTCTGGCACCATCTTGCTGATTTTTCCCAAAAAATGTTTTTGCTTGGTTTGTTTGTTTTTAAATGGTAGTCGGTGACGCCTCCAGACCGATGGCAGAAAGAATACCGCCCCCCCCCAGCCGGGAATTCGCGCCCCATTCTCTCGCAGACCTCGGGGCCAGCCTAGGAAGTCGCCCCGTGGCAGGCTCCCGGCAAGTGCAGGGAACCCGTTGGGCGACAGCGCGCGGCCCGAGAAGGCCCCTCGACTCGCCTCGACGCACGCAGCGGCGTGCCTCTCCCCTCTCATCTCACTCCACTCCCCTCCACGCACTCTCCTACCTCTCCCCTCTCATCTCGCTCCACTCCCCTCCACGCACTCTCCTACCTCTCCCCTCTCATCTCGCTCCACTCCCCTCCACGCACTCTCCTACCTCTCCCCTCTCATCTCGCTCCACTCCCCTCCACGCACTCTCCTACCTCTCCCCTCTCATCTCGCTCCACTCCCCTCCATGCACTCTCCTACCTCTCCCCTCTCATCTCACTCCACTCCCCTCCACGCACTCTCCTACCTCTCCCCTCTCATCTCGCTCCACTCCCCTCCACGCACTCTCCTACCTCTCCCCTCTCATCTCGCTCCACTCCCCTCCACGCACTCTCCTACCTCTCCCCTCTCATCTCGCTCCACTCCCCTCCACGCACTCTCCTACCTCTCCCCTCTCATCTCGCTCCACTCCCCTCCACGCACTCTCCTACCTCTCCCCTCTCATCTCGCTCCACTCCCCTCCATGCACTCTCCTACCTCTCCCCTCTCATTCCACTCCCCTCCACGCACTCTCCTACCTCTCCCCTCTCATCTCGCTCCACTCCCCTCCACGCACTCTCCTACCTCTCTCCTCTCATCTCGCTCCACTCCCCTCCACGCACTCTCCTACCTCTCCCCTCTCATCTCGCTCCACTCCCCTCCACGCACTCTCCTACCTCTCCCCTCTCATCTCGCTCCACTCCCCTCCATGCACTCTCCTACCTCTCCCCTCTCATCTCGCTCCACTCCCCTCCACGCACTCTCCTACCTCTCCCCTCTCATCTCGCTCCACTCCCCTCCACGCACTCTCCTACCTCTACCCTCTCATCTCGCTCCACTCCCCTCCACACACTCTCCTACCTCTCCCCTCTCATCTCACTCCGCTCCCCTCCACGCACTCTCCTACCTCTCCCCTCTCATCTCACTCCACTCCCCTCCACGCACTCTCCTACCTCTCCCTTCTCATCTCACTCCGCTCCCCTCCACGCACTCTCCTACCTCTCCCCTCTCATCTCACTCCACTCCCCTCCACGCACTCTCCTACCTCTACCCTCGCATCTCGCTCCACTCCCCTCCACGCACTCTCCTACCTCTCCCTCTCATCTCACTCCGCTCCCCTCCACGCACTCACCTACCTCTCCCCTCTCATCTCATTCCACTCCCCTCCACGCACTCTCCTACCTCTCCCCTCTCATCTCGCTCCACTCCCCTCCACGCACTCTCCTACCTCTCCCCTCTCATCTCGCTCCACTCCCCTCCACGCACTCTCCTACCTCTCCCCTCTCATCTCGCTCCACTCCCCTCCACGCACTCTCCTACCTCTCCCCTCTCATCTCGCTCCACTCCCCTCCATGCACTCTCCTACCTCTCCCCTCTCATCTCACTCCACTCCCCTCCACGCACTCTCCTACCTCTCCCCTCTCATCTCGCTCCACTCCCCTCCACGCACTCTCCTACTTCTCCCCTCTCATCTCGCTCCACTCCCCTCCACGCACTCTCCTACCTCTCCCCTCTCATCTCGCTCCACTCCCCTCCACGCACTCTCCTACCTCTCCCCTCTCATCTCGCTCCACTCCCCTCCATGCACTCTCCTTCCTCTCCCCTCTCATCTCGCTCCACTCCCCTCCACGCACTCTTCTACCTCTCCCCTCTCATCTCGCTCCACTCCCCTCCACGCACTCTCCTACCTCTACCCTCTCATCTCGCTCCACTCCCCTCCACACACTCTCCTACCTCTCCCCTCTCATCTCACTCCGCTCCCCTCCACGCACTCTCCTACCTCTCCCCTCTCATCTCACTCCACTCCCCTCCACGCACTCTCCTACCTCTCCCCTCTCATCTCACTCCGCTCCCCTCCACGCACTCTCCTACCTCTCCCCTCTCATCTCACTCCACTCCCCTCCACGCACTCTCCTACCTCTACCCTCGCATCTCGCTCCACTCCCCTCCACGCACTCTCCTACCTCTCCCCTCTCATCTCACTCCGCTCCCCTCCACGCACTCACCTACCTCTCCCCTCTCATCTCATTCCACTCCCCTCCACGCACTCTCCTACCTCTCCCCTCTCATCTCACTCCACTCCCCTCCACGCACTCTCCTACCTCTCCCCTCTCATCTCACTCCACTCCCCTCCACGCTCTCTCATACCTCTCCCCTCTCATCTCACTCCCCTCCACGCACTCTCCTACTTCTCCCCTCTCATCTCACTCCGCTCCCCTCCACGCACTCACCTACCTCTCCCCCCTCATCTCATTCCACTCCCCTCCACGCACTCTCCTACCTCTCCCCTCTCATCTCACTCCACTCCCCTCCACGCACTCTCCTACCTCTCCCCTCTCATCTCACTCCACTCCCCTCCACGCACTCTCCTACCTCTCCCCTCTCATCTCACTCCACTCCCCTCCACGCTCTCTCATACCTCTCCCCTCTCATCTCACTCCACTCCCCTCCACGCACTCTCCTACCTCTCCCCTCTCATCTCATTCCACTCCCCTCCACCCACTCTCCTACCTCTCCCCTCTCATCTCAGTCCACTCCCCTCTACGCACTCTCCTACCTCTCCCCTCTCATCTCACTCCACTCCCCTCCACGCACTCTCCTACCTCTCCCCTCTCATCTCACTCCACTCCCCTCCACGCACTCTCCTACCTCTCCCCTCTCATCTCACTCCACTCCCCTCCACGCACTCTCCTACCTCTCCCCTCTCATTTCACTCCACTCCCCTCCACGCTCTCTCCTACCTCTCCCATCTCATCTCACTCCGCTCCCCTCCATGCACTCACCTACCTCTCCCCTCTCATGTCACTCCACTCCCCTCCACGCACTCTCCTACCTCTCCCCTCTCATCTTACTCCACTCCCCTCCACGCTCTCTCCTACCTCTCCCTTCTCATCTCAATCCGCTCCCCTCCACGCACTCTCCTACCTCTCCCCTCTCATTTCACTCCCCTCCACGCACTCTCCTACCTCTCCCCTCTCATCTCACTCGACACCCGCCCACGCACCCTCCTACCTCTCCCCTCTCATCTCACTCCACTCCCCTCCACACACACTCTCCTACCTCTCCCCTCTCATCTCACTCGACACCCGCCCACGCACCCTCCTACCATTCCCCTCTCATCTCACTCCCCTCCCCTCCACGCACTCTCCTACCTCTCCCCTCTCATCTCACTCCACTCCCCTCCACGCACTCTCCTACCTCTCCCCTCTCATCTCACTACTCAGTAACAAAGTCCTCCTCTTTCACACAGAGCCGCTCCCAGTCGTCAACCTTCACCCCACGAGAGGAGGTCGCTCCATCTCAGAGTCTGCTCCCACTGTCTAGACAACCCCCACCCATGCATTCATGTTAAATAGAACATTTGTTAAATAAAGCAAATAACCCTATGCGATGTGTTAAAATAAATATAATGACCCATACCCCGAACTTTGGGCCACCCTGTACGAATGTCCGTTTGTATTGTATCATCATTATTTTTCTAACGATATTATGTAATCACGAGTGCGTGTTTGTATTAACTCGCAACAGCATCGTGCGATGACCGACCGTGACCATGGCGAGATCGAGTGGAGCCAGAGCCGAGATATTATTATTATTGGTGTCTCTTAGACCCACAGCCGCTAAACAGCAATACACAGAGGGACGATGCCATGCGGTTGGGCACAGCGCGAAGAGATGGCTGACGATTCGTTCCCCTTCCCTAACTCCAGTCCGTCTGCAAAGACAAAGATCCCCCGTGTAGCCTGTAACAGACTGTTGGGGCAAGTGCTGTAAACGAGCGGCACACGAGGGGGTGGGTGGCCAGGCACTGCTGGTGGCCGTGAGCGGGAATCGAACTCGGGTGGCCGGGTTCGTGGCGCAGCGCCCATAACCGCTACACGACCTCACACATGTAACAGGTTCCGGAGACACTTGTAGAGGTAACTTCTTTATTACAATACAACACTCCAACAGTCCAACAGTCCAACAGTCCTGATACTCTGTTACAGCCTAGGTACACAGCCTAGCTACACAGCCTAGATACTCTACTCTGGCTACGCTCCGGAACTCGCCCTCACAAGGTCGTAGAGTCGGGAGTTCCAGAGTCCCAGCGCTGGCTCTCACAGCATCCCCGGGTCTTCAGATGGCTGGTCGTGGGTCTTGGGTCTTGAGTTACAACTGGGCCCCGATCGTCCAGGGAGCTCTCCTTTTATGCCTGGTACAACGAGGGGTGGGGCCGTGTGCGCCCCCAGATATCCCACAGAGCACACACAGCCCCCCCCTTTGGCGGCGCCAAGGGGATTAAGCGTCTGGACCCCCTGGGAACTCAACGCCTGGCGCCCAGAGGCTTAGCGTCTGGACCCACCTGGGAACCCAGAGCCCCCAGCAGCCCCTCCCTTCTTATGTCACTACATTACCCCCCTCTACGTAGCCTCCAGCCGACCCGGCTGTCAAAAAAAAATACAATTGTACAAGAAATTATTTGTTAACCATCAGAATGAGTGTGTGACAAATCAAGAAAAAAAAATGAGAAGAAAGCGCCTCTCCCCCTCCTGTGGTCACCGATGCAGAACAACACTGTATAAACACATATATGCAGGATGAACGCACGCCCCAATCGCCCACTATACATGATGGAAAAGTGAGTGGCGTCGCGTTGGGACGAGAGTTCGTGGGCGGGGGTCATGAAAATCGTTTGAGTTTTGAGCGAGTCCGAGTGGCAGGTCCATCGGTCGCGACGGAGGCAGGAGGGGACCGACGACCCGCTGTTGCGCTTGTGTCCTGGGTCGCTGATCCCGCGGGCAAGCTTGTTCCCGCTGGGTCGGCCGTGGCGGATTTCATTCCCAAGGCACCTGAGGGCGGGGCAGCGGGACCTGCCCGAGAGTTAGAAGCAGCATCATCGCGGCGCGACTCGTCAGACATGTCGCGCTCTCGGCCCCGGAGATGTGAAGGAGGTGTGTAGGGTTGAATGTAAGGTTTTAGACGTGACGGGTGCACGAACCAACGTCGCTTGCCATGCTGGATCCTGACACACTGCGGGCGGAGAACGCGAATAATAACAACCGGCCCTCTCCAAGGCTTAAGCAGTTTTGAGGAAGTAGCCAATGGTACCTGCGGGCAGTGGAGCCAGGCGCGGTCCCCTTCTACCCAAACGTGGCGGGATGTGCGGAGATTCCGCAACCGCTCGTTGGCAAGCTGACGGGCTTCTGAGTTATTTTGAGCAGCCTCCCGGGCATCTACGAGACGACGCACATTAGCACGGATGTGGTCGGCAATCTTAGCCTTAGGTGCGGGCTGTTTAATGTGCAATTGTACGTCGATTGGGGGGCAAACCTCCCTACCATACATTAGATAGAATGGCGAGTACCCCGTGGCAGCATGGGGCGCCATTCTATAGGCGGCCAAGACACCAGGTATGTGGAGATCCCAATCAGTCTGTGACTCAGACACCTGGTGGCTTAGCATGGAGGTAAGTGTCCTATGTAATCGCTCGACCATACCGTCAGTCTGGGGGTGATATGGCGAGGTGCGAATTTTGTGTGTCCCTAGCAGGTTGCACACATCCCGCAACAGGGTGGAAGAGAAATTTTTCCCTTGGTCGGTCAGCAGGCGTTCGGGAGCACCCTTGTCCAGGACGTAGCCCTGGAAAAAGGCCTCTGTAATGGCTGCTGCAGACTGGTTGGGGAGTGGCCAGGCCATGGCCCATCGGGTAAAATATTCGACCCCAACCAAAAGGTACTTATTACCCCGAGGAGTAGCGGGAAACGGACCCAAAATATCCAATGCGACGATCTCATTGACCCGGGAAACTTTAATGGATTGGAGCGGCGGGCAGGACGGCCTAGCAGGTGGTTTCCGCCGTGCACATTCTGTGCAACCTTGCACAAGGTCAGCCACATCGTTTGCCATGCCCGGCCAGAAAAATTCCAATTGGATTTTAGCTAGTGTTTTCTGAACACCCAAGTGCAAGAGGCGACTGTGGGTTTCCCACACAAGTCGCCCCCGCAGGGAGGTGGGCACCACCAATGTGTGGGATTGGGACCCCCCATCCCAATGCATGAGGACGCCTTCCCGGATGACATATGATACGGGGCCCCCCTGCCCCCTGTGACCCTCGGCATCCCTAGCGCGGCGTCTCAATTTGAGGAGGGAGACGTCTTCCATCTGAAGACGTCCCCAGTCGTCCAACCCGAGGCCCAGCAATGCGTCCTGCGGAACTTGCGTGGAGGGAGCCCCGTGGTCCCCGACCCCATCCCCGGCCGCGGCCGCAAGGGATGGGGGCGGTACCCCGTCAGGCTGCCTACAACGCCCCGCACCCAAAAAACAAGCACAGCGCCCATTGTTCGGCAGTCGCGACAACCCGTCGGCGTTCCCGTGTTGAATCCCCTTGCGGTAAATGACAGTGAACGCAAAGTCCTGGAGGATCTCGAGCCAACGCGAGAGCTGTCCAGATGGTTGGTCCACTCGCAAGGCGTATTGTAGCGCCGCGTGGTCGGAGCGTACTGTGAAATGCCTGCCATACACGTATGGCCTGTACTGCTTTATGAAAAAAACGATAGCAAGCAATTCGCGGCGCGTCACGCAGTAACGTTGCTCCGCGGGCGACAGCACCCTGCTGCCATAGGCGACGACGCGCTCCACTCCATTGACAATTTGCGACAGCACCCCTCCAATTCCGGTGTTGCTGGCGTCTGTATCCAGAATGAACGGAGTGGTAAAATCTGGATAAGACAGGGTAGGAGCATCGACCAGTGCTTTTCGGACGGCATTGAATGATGCCTGTTCTAACTCTCCCCATCGGAATTTGACCCCTTTGGCCGTTAATGCGTGGAGGGGCTTCGCAATAGATGCGAATCCCGCAACAAATCGTCGATAATATGAGGCGAAGCCGATAAAACTCCGCACCTCCCCAACAGAGGTAGGAGTTGGCCATGAGCGCACGCAATTTGTCTTTTCGGGGTCCGTGGCAATTCCCGAGCGGCTGACAATATGGCCCAAATAACGAACCGAATCCCTCATGAGGTGGCATTTTTGCGGTTTGAATTTGAGGTTAGCCGCTCGCATTTTAAGGAAAACTGCCTTCAATCGCGTGAGGTGTTCATCAAAAGTTTTGCTGAACACGATTACATCGTCGAGGTAGATTAGGCAAGAATCCCACTGGAGCCCAGCGAGGACCAGCTCCATCAGGCGCTGGAACGTCGCCGGGGCCGAGTGAAGACCCATGGGAAGTCTGTTGAATTGGAACAGTCCCTGCGGCGTGCGAAAGGCCGTCTTTGGTTTGGATGCGTCATCAAGGGGTAGCTGCCAAAACCCCGAGAGGAGATCCAAGGTGGAGAAGTAATGCGCACCTGCTAAGGCATCGAGCGACTCGTCCATCCTGGGAAGCGGGTAGGCGTCGGCCACCGAAATCTTATTAAGTTTCCTGAAGTCAACACAAAAGCGGAGGCTCCCGTCGTGCTTCTTAACAAGAACGATCGGCGCCCCCCATGGGCTATTTGATGGCGCAATGACATCGGCCGCCAACATATCGTTGACGGCCACCCGTACATGTTCCTTTTCGGCCGGGCTCAACCGGAATGGGTTTTGACGAATTGGAGCGGCATCACCCGTGTCGATGTGGTGGCTTAGCAATTTAGTGCAGCCAATGTCGAATTTGCTTTGACTGAAAACGTCGGCGAAATCGCTCAGCAGCGTGCGTAATTTAGCATGTTGTAATGGTGACAAATCGGCAGAAGTGGAGCAAAGCGCGTCGAGCCATCCTGTGTCAGGACCTGGCTTGGCAACGGAAGAGAACTCGCCCCCTACGTGACCCACGATCACATCTTCTGGCGGGGCTGGCGTCGCGTGAGCAAGCACCATTCCCTGACAGATAACGGCCGTTTCCAATCCCGCGTTAAGGACCTGGATAAAGGGGTCGTGGTCGCTTCGCACGAGCGTTTGTGCACACACGAGGTCCGACACCCGCTCAGCTGAACGCGAAGGCCCGATCACAGCACCCCCCATGAACGCGTCGTAATCAAGGGGTTTACGAAACCGGAGGGGAACTAACATCTGAGAGCCAGGAGGAATGTGAATTGTGCACGCCGCCAACGCCTGCACCGTCGTAGATGCGGAGTGCAACCGAGTGGGTGTGGGTAGGAAGGCCATGCGTCGGCCGGAGGGGAGCTCAATACACCCTTTGTTAATGAGAATTTTAATGGGCATCTTCCCCAAGAAATCTGTTCCGAGGAGGCACGGAACGGCGAGGGTTGATGAGACCAAAATGGGCCCAACTAATTGGACGTCAGCAATGCGGATCTGAGCATTGATCCGTCCGGTGATGCCCAACGAACCCCCATTTGCGGCATAGCATGGCACATCAACTGGCTGCAAGGGACGGCATATATCGGGCAAAATGTTATAAATTATGTCTGAAATGATGGTCGCCGACGCACCCGTATCGATCAACATACGAACATCAACGCCCTCGATGGAACCCACTACGGCAGAGGACCCTGCCGCAGCGGCAACGACCCTATGGGCCAACTCGGACCATTGACCCGGTCCGAGCGCCCGGTTGTTCAATGATGGGCCCGAATCCCCCTCCTCAGAAGCATGACCCCCCTGTGTGGTGTGAGGGTGCGTGCTTGTTGTAAGTGGGGGCCGAGAGTGCGAGGTGTCGTGACTCGCCTGGGTATGCCGAGGATACGGTGGTGGCCGAGGCGCCGGAGGTCCTGAAGTCCGGCGTCGGGGGACCCGGCAGCCGGACGCCACATGGCCCCGAAGGCCACAGTTGTGGCAGACGATGGACGCTCCGTCCTGGCGCGAGGTTGGCCGGTCCCGCTGGTGGTGATCTCGCTGGGATCGCCAGTTGGACGATCCGCGATTTTCTGTTGCTGCGAAGGCCTGATGAGGCCCCGAATGCACGTCATAGGCTTGTGCATCAGGTGGGCCTGCGCAGGCGGCGATGGTCGTGTCCTCATCGCAATGTAGGTGTGCTTGGATGCACCTGGCAGCACGTAGCGACGTGAAGTCGTCGTCGTCGTCGGCTGTCGGCATGGCAACTCGAAGCTGGCGGGCCAAGCTCATGAGCTTCTGCAGCACGAGTGACTCCACAGCGTCTTCATCCATGCGAGGGTAGGCAACCTTTGCCATGGCCAGCAGCGCGCTGCGGTACCCCATCGCCGACTCGGAGGCCTTCTTCCTCCTCGCATCGAAGCGGTGACGTGCTTCGGATGGGGGTCCATAAATCAGCCGCATCTGATGAAGGGCATCCGTGAGCGTGGCACGTTTTGCGCGTGGCACAGTAAGGAGTGCTGCGAGGGAGTCGTCGTCGAGCATGGCCGGGAGGCCTTGGAGCGCTTCATACTCCGACCAGCCGGACGTCTCTATAAGAGAGACGAACCGGCGTTCGAACGCTGCCCACTCACCCCCCTCTGAAGAAAATGCCTTGAGTGCCGGCAGGCGTTGCTGGACGTGAGCCAAGCTTTCGTTGCCTGGCAACCCGGCTGAAGCTGGCTTCGCGTTCGCAGCGCTGTCACCCGGCGGTGAGGGACGCAGCGCTGATGACGCGGCGTCATCGGGTTGGCCCACGCTGGGCCCGGAAGTGACGTCGCTCCCAGCGGCCACTGCTCCCCCCGCAGAAGTGACGACACACCCGGATGTATTTGCGGCGGGAACGGCCGCCATCTTTGTGTGGGAGCCGGCGGGATGGTGCGGCCGCTGCGCCTCCTCTCTCCCTGCTGTCTCCGCCTGTGAGCGACGCATGTCGTCCAGGATGGAGACGGTGGCGTGGAGCAGCTCGGTGAGGCGAAGCAGCGTTTCCTCCATTGCTGCTCCCGACGCTGGAGGAAGATCGGCAGGTATGGTGGACGACTGCTGAGCCGGCGGTGCAGCGTCGCTGTCGGCCCGAGTTGGCTGCCCCGTCGCCGCTTGCTCCTCAACATCGCCGTCAGGACTGAAGGTACGTGGCTTACTTCTTGTCTCCAATGCCACTTCTGACGCCAAATGTAACAGGTTCCGGAGACACTTGTAGAGGTAACTTCTTTATTACAATACAACACTCCAACAGTCCAACAGTCCAACAGTCCTGATACTCTGTTACAGCCTAGGTACACAGCCTAGCTACACAGCCTAGATACTCTACTCTGGCTACGCTCCGGAACTCGCCCTCACAAGGTCGTAGAGTCGGGAGTTCCAGAGTCCCAGCGCTGGCTCTCACAGCATCCCCGGGTCTTCAGATGGCTGGTCGTGGGTCTTGGGTCTTGAGTTACAACTGGGCCCCGATCGTCCAGGGAGCTCTCCTTTTATGCCTGGTACAACGAGGGGTGGGGCCGTGTGCGCCCCCAGATATCCCACAGAGCACACACAGCCCCCCCCTTTGGCGGCGCCAAGGGGATTAAGCGTCTGGACCCCCTGGGAACTCAACGCCTGGCGCCCAGAGGCTTAGCGTCTGGACCCACCTGGGAACCCAGAGCCCCCAGCAGCCCCTCCCTTCTTATGTCACTACACACACACTAGTACACACACACAACAACAACCGCCATTCGCCACAAAGTGGCGGTGACGTCACCACGACGCTTGTGCCAGGCCATGTGCACCTTGAGGCCACGTGAAGTGTCGAACGCCCGCTGGCAGGAGGTCACGGGGCAGACCCAGGTGCCACGGGTTGACTGACTGAGATGACCGAGATGACTGACTGATGCACCACCTGTGCCCCCTACTGTGCAAACTTGCTGTGCTTTATCCACCCGGCGCTCCGCTCGTTGTTGTGAGCGTCGCTCCTCCGCCCTCCGTTTCTGTTGGAGGGCGACTGCCTCCAACTGCCCAGTAGCGTCCTTAACGAGCCTACTCCACAGAGGCCGTCCGCTCAGCTCCACGTCCTCGTGTACCACATCACTCCATCTCTTCTGTAGCCCGTGCCGCGCCCGTTTAGCCCCCTCGATCCGGCTGAACAAAAGATGTTTAGGCATGCGGTGGCTAGGCATGCGGGCTACATGACCCAGCCAACGCAGCCTTGCCTGCCGGAGGAGCTCACCGATGGGACTTTACCCAGATCTTTCAAGGATTTGTGAGCTCCTCACACAATCCAGCCTGGTTAAACCCAGGATGGATCGTAGGCAGGCCAGCCTAAATGTTTCCAACCGGCGAAGATGCTCCATTAGGGGGGTCCACGTTTCGCAAGCGTAGAGAAGGGAGGGAATGACCGTGGCCGGGAAGACCTGAAGCTTTGTGCGGAGCGACAGACCAGGTAGCTTCCGACAGCATTACGCAACCGATGAAAAGAAATTGCCGCTAGATTGATTCGGAGTGAGACCTCTGCTGCTAAACCGGAGCCGCTCATGAGCACACTGCCCAGGTATGGGAAACTCTCCACTCTCTGCACAACTGCCCCATCACCGATTAGCAGTTGTGGGGGTGGAGTGTCCGATGGTACAAAATACCCAGGCAGGTGCTTAGTTTTGGTGGGGCTGATGGTAAGGCCCCACCTCTTAGCGGCACGCTCCAGTTTCAGCAGCAGCGTCTCCAACTCCTCCTCTGAATGAGCAGCAATTACCAAATCATCGGCATACATAACGTGGTTGACCAATAGGGAGCCATCCCTTGACCGCACCCGGGCATCGATCAGCCTCCCATTGTATCTGTACCAAATGTAAATCCCCCCGATACAGCTATTCAAGGCTTCACGAACTACGTGGTCAAAAAGATGTTAAATAATGTGGAAGCCAGAGGACATCCCTGTCGCACCCCAAGGTGTACAGGGAAAGTCTCTGACTCCCGGCCACGTAGTTTTACCCAGGCCCGCTCACCATCATGAAGGTCTTTAATGATCGTGAGCAGAGGGTTAGTTACATACACACACCCACACACACCCACACTCACCCAAACACCCTCACACACCCACACACACACCCACGTACCTATCCCTGGCGACAGACTCCAGCACTACTACACTATACACTACACTATACACTACTACACTACACTATACATTAGTACACTTTACACTACACTATACACTACTACTACACTGAGCACTACACTATACACTACACTATACACTAGACTACACACTACTACACTATACACTACGACTATACTAAACACTATACTATACACTACACTCTACACTACACACTACTACA
Source organism: Lampetra fluviatilis (assembly GCF_964198595.1). Taxonomy (NCBI): domain Eukaryota; kingdom Metazoa; phylum Chordata; class Hyperoartia; order Petromyzontiformes; family Petromyzontidae; genus Lampetra; species Lampetra fluviatilis. The sequence goes on along the minus strand of NC_136337.1, from coordinate 460,267 downwards.
CTATTACTACACTACACACTACTACACTATACACTACGACTATACTATACACTACACTATACACTACTACACTATACTGAGCACTACACTATACACTACTACACTATACACTACACTTTACACTACTACTACACTATACACTACACTATACACTACTACTACTACACTATACACTACTACTACACTATACACTACACTTTACACTACTACTACACTATACACTACTCTATACACTACACTATACACTACGACACTATACACTGCTATACACTACTACTCAACACTATACACTACACTATACACTACTACTACACTATACACTACTACACTAAACAATATACACTACTACTACACTATACACTACACTATACACTACACTATACACTACTACTACACTATACACTACTACACTAAACACTATACACTACTATTACACTATACACTACACTATACACTACTACTACACTATACACTACACTATACACTACTAATACACTATACACTACTACTACACTATACACTACACTATACACTACTACTACACTATACACTACACTATACACTACTATATACTACTACACTATACACTACACTATCCACTACTACTACTACACTATACACTACTACTACACTATACACTACAGTATGCACTACTACTACACTATACACTACACTATACACTACTATATACTACTACACTATACACTACACTATTCACTACTACTACACTATACACTACTACTACACTATACACTACACTATACACTACTTCTACACTATACACTACTACACTATACACTACTACACTATACACTACTACACTATACACTACTACTACACTATACACTACTACACTATACACTACACTATATACTACTACTACACTATACACTACTACACTATACACTACTACACTATACACTACTACTACACTATACACTACACTATACACTACTACTACACTATACACTACTACTACACTATACACTACACTTTACACTACTACTACACTATACACTACTCTATACACTACTCTATACACTACACTATACACTACGACACTATACACTGCTATACACTACTACTCAACACTATACACTACACTATACACTACTACTACACTATACACTACACTATACACTACTACACTAAACACTACTACTACACTATACACTACACTATACACTACTACTACACTATACACTACTACACTAAACACTATACACTACTACTACACTATACACTACACTATACACTACTACTACACTATACACTACAATATACACTACACTATACACTACTAATACACGATACACTACTACACTATACACTACACTATACACTACTACTACACTATACACTACACTATACACTACTATATACTACTACACTATCCACTACTACTACTACACTATACACTACTACTACACTATACACTACAGCAGGGGTCCTCAAACTACGGCCCGCGGGCCATATGCGGCCCACCGATGACATTTATCCGGCCCATGGTCACTAATTGGGCTGCGCTTGTGAGCACTAATTGGGCTGCGCTGGTGAGCACTAATTGGGCTGCGCTGGTGAGCACTCATTGGGCTGCGGTGGTGGGTACTGATTGGGCTGCGGTGGCGAGCACTGATTTGGCTGCGCTGGTGAGCACTGATTTGGCTGCGCTGGTGAGCACTGAGCTGCGGCGGTGGGCACTGATTGAGCTGCGGCGGTGGGCACTCATTGGGCTGCGCTGGTGAATGGTTCAATGGGCCAATTGACTGGACTTGCCCCCCAGGCCTAAGGCTGCCAGCCCTCCCCTAGCTGCGCTTGACTGGCTCTCCCTCCCTCAGCTCCCTCACTTGCCCCTCGGCTCCACTCCCAGTGATATTCCTGTGTGCTGAGTAAATAATAGAGGGGTAATAACAGAGTGATCTCTGATCTCTGGAGGGGCTGCCTGCTGTTTTCCCGTGCTGGTCAGTGACAGACAGCCGAGGAGTAGAAAACCCAATTTAAATCACAGTAAGTGCATTTATATTCTGATTGCTATTCAGTTGCATGAGGTTATATGTTGTATGTTGTGTAAGCCCCGGTTCATACTGTTGCGATCTCTGAGCAGTGCGAGTTCAGCCATATGCTTGTATGGCTGAACTTGCATTAGATTCGGAAGAAAAAAGGCACATGTGCCTTCTTTTTTCCTGCAGTGGAATCGGATCGCATGGGTCTTCTCCCCCATACGATCAGATTCCTATGCGAGTTCGCAGATCGCACTGCGATCTGTGAACAAAACTGCAGGTGTAATTAACTTTTTATAGTCACCCGCACCAGTGTGAGCCTGGGGTAAAAGCGGAGTTCTCCCAATCAGACTGCATTGATGGGCAGTGCAGTCTGTATGTCTCTGTGTGGGCAAAGTTATTGCTGGTATATTGTTTTTGTAGCGCTGTATATATATTGGTATTTTACTAATAGCAATTTTGACTCCCTAGGAAACAATGATGTCAAGAAAGAGAAAAATTGACTCGGAGTGTAGGATATTCAAAGAACAGTGGACTTATGATTACTTTTTCATGCAGTACAAGGAAAGAGCTGTGTGTCTGATATGACAGAATATAGTGTCTGTGTTCAAAGAATACAATTTACGTCGACACTATGAAACTCAACATGAAGATAAATATGATTGTTTGGTCGGAGAAGTGAGAAAAGATAAAATATTAAAACTGAAAAATACATTAACAACTCAGCAAAATACTTTTGTGAAGCAGAAGCAGCTAAATATTTCATCACTGCGAGCAAGTTTTCAAGTTGCCAAGCTAATAGCGTGCACTGGCAGACCATTCGTGGAGGGAGAATTTGTTAAAGAATGCCTTCTTTCTGTTGCCAAAGAGATGTGTCCAGAGAAGGCCGATTTATTTAGTACAGTGAGTCTTTCAGGACCTACAATTACACGGAGGATTGAAGAAATGGGAGACAATTTGCATCAGCATTTGCAAAACTCCACAAAAAAAACTTTCCTATTTTTCCTTGGCACTCGACGAAAGCAATGATGTTCGTGATTCTGCACAACTTCTAATTTTTATTTGTGGGACGAATGACTATTTCTAAGTCACAGAAGAGCTTGCTGCACTGCAAATAATCAAAGGAACAACTACAGGAGAGGATATCTATGAAAAGGTTTGCCAAACTGTGAATGGTTTGGAGCTGAACTGGGCTTAACTAGCCAGTGTGACAACTGATGGTGCTCCTAGCATGGTGGGGTCTAAGAAAGGAGTAATTGCTCGCATTAACCAAGAGATGGACAAACATAACCATTCTCATCCAATAGCCATACACTGCCTCATCCACCAACAAGCGCTGTGTAGTAAATCACTGAAGTGGGACTCTGTTAACTTCATTAGAGCTCATGCACTAAACCACAGACAATTTCAGGAATTTCTGTCTGAGCTAAATGTTGACTATGAAGATGTTCTGTACCACACAGAAGTCCGTTGGCTGAGTCGAGGGAGAGTTTTGAAACGTTTCTATGATTTACTTCCACAGATTACAGCTTTTCTGCTTTCAAAAAACAAAGAAGTACCAGAGTTCAATGATGCAGAATGGAAATGGCACCTTGCCTTTCTGACAGATGTAACAGAGCTACTCAACAGTTTCAATGTGCAACTTCAAGGAAAGGGGAAGCTCATCTGTGATATGCAATCACATGTCAAAGCATTTGAAGTAAAATCAGGCCTCCTCATCAAACAAGTGAAGGAGGAAAACTTCTGCCATCTCCCCACAACTCAAAATCTGTTAGCGGAAAAACCATTGGTTGCATTCCCAAACAAAACATGTGTGGATTCACTGGAAAAATTGCAAAATGAGTTCCAATTTAGATTTAAAGAGCTTCATCTCCATGAACAGGACATACAGCTTTTCCGTAACCCATTTTCTATTGACATTGAAAATGTGGATACAATTTACCAAATGGAACTGGCTGAACTGCAGAATTGTGACTCTCTGAAAGACGCATTCAAGTCAAGCAGCCTTCATCATTTCTATGCATCTCTCCCCTCTGAGACATATCCTCATCTCAGGAACCATGCACTCAAAATGGCAACCATATTTGGCAGCACTTATGTCTGTGAACAGACTTTTTCCAGAATGAAACATTTGAAATCTACAACCAGATCTAGACTAACGGATGCACACTTGCATCACTTGTTACGACTAGCAGTGACAAATATGGAACCGGACATTGACCATCTCATTAGCCAAAAGCAGGCCCATAGTTCCCATTGAAATACTGGCAAGTTGTTGATTTAACTTTACTTGTTCTTCATTTTAAATATTGTATTTGTTCCCGTTTTGTTTCTTCACTTCAAAATAAGATATATGCAGTGTGCATAGGAATTTGTTCATAGTTTTTTTTAACTATAGTCCGGCCCTCCAACGGTCTGAGGGACAGTGAACTGGCCCCCTGTTTAAAAAGTTTGAGGACCCCTGCACTACAGTATACACTACTACTACACTATACACTACACTATACACTACTATATACTACTACACTATACACTACACTATCCACTACTACTACACTATACACTGCTACTACACTATACACTACACTATACACTACTTCTACACTATACACTACTACACTATACACTACTACACTACACACTACTACTACACTACTACTACACTATACACTACTACTACACTATACACTACTACACTATACACTACACTATACACTACTACACTATACACTACTACACTATACACTACACTACTACACTATACACTACACTATATACTACACTATACACTACTACACTATACACTACACTATACACTACTACTACTACACTATACACTACACTATACACTACTACACTATACACTACTACACTATACACTACACTACTACACTATACACTACACTATATACTACACTATACACTACTACACTATACACTACTACACTATACACTACACTATACACTACTACTACACTATACACTACACTATACACTACTATATACTACTACACTATCCACTACTACTACTACACTATACACTACTACTACACTATACACTACAGCAGGGGTCCTCAAACTACGGCCCGCGGGCCATATGCGGCCCACCGATGACATTTATCCGGCCCATGGTCACTAATTGGGCTGCGCTTGTGAGCACTAATTGGGCTGCGCTGGTGAGCACTAATTGGGCTGCGCTGGTGAGCACTCATTGGGCTGCGGTGGTGGGTACTGATTGGGCTGCGGTGGCGAGCACTGATTTGGCTGCGCTGGTGAGCACTGATTTGGCTGCGCTGGTGAGCACTGAGCTGCGGCGGTGGGCACTGATTGAGCTGCGGCGGTGGGCACTCATTGGGCTGCGCTGGTGAATGGTTCAATGGGCCAATTGACTGGACTTGCCCCCCAGGCCTAAGGCTGCCAGCCCTCCCCTAGCTGCGCTTGACTGGCTCTCCCTCCCTCAGCTCCCTCACTTGCCCCTCGGCTCCACTCCCAGTGATATTCCTGTGTGCTGAGTAAATAATAGAGGGGTAATAACAGAGTGATCTCTGATCTCTGGAGGGGCTGCCTGCTGTTTTCCCGTGCTGGTCAGTGACAGACAGCCGAGGAGTAGAAAACCCAATTTAAATCACAGTAAGTGCATTTATATTCTGATTGCTATTCAGTTGCATGAGGTTATATGTTGTATGTTGTGTAAGCCCCGGTTCATACTGCTGCGATCTCTGAGCAGTGCGAGTTCAGCCATATGCTTGTATGGCTGAACTTGCATTAGATTCGGAAGAAAAAAGGCACATGTGCCTTCTTTTTTCCTGCAGTGGAATCGGATCGCATGGGTCTTCTCCCCCATACGATCAGATTCCTATGCGAGTTCGCAGATCGCACTGCGATCTGTGAACAAAACTGCAGGTGTAATTAACTTTTTATAGTCACCCGCACCAGTGTGAGCCTGGGGTAAAAGCGGAGTTCTCCCAATCAGACTGCATTGATGGGCAGTGCAGTCTGTATGTCTCTGTGTGGGCAAAGTTATTGCTGGTATATTGTTTTTGTAGCGCTGTATATATATTGGTATTTTACTAATAGCAATTTTGACTCCCTAGGAAACAATGATGTCAAGAAAGAGAAAAATTGACTCGGAGTGTAGGATATTCAAAGAACAGTGGACTTATGATTACTTTTTCATGCAGTACAAGGAAAGAGCTGTGTGTCTGATATGACAGAATATAGTGTCTGTGTTCAAAGAATACAATTTACGTCGACACTATGAAACTCAACATGAAGATAAATATGATTGTTTGGTCGGAGAAGTGAGAAAAGATAAAATATTAAAACTGAAAAATACATTAACAACTCAGCAAAATACTTTTGTGAAGCAGAAGCAGCTAAATATTTCATCACTGCGAGCAAGTTTTCAAGTTGCCAAGCTAATAGCGTGCACTGGCAGACCATTCGTGGAGGGAGAATTTGTTAAAGAATGCCTTCTTTCTGTTGCCAAAAAGATGTGTCCAGAGAAGGCCGATTTATTTAGTACAGTGAGTCTTTCAGGACCTACAATTACACGGAGGATTGAAGAAATGGGAGACAATTTGCATCAGCATTTGCAAAACTCCACAAAAAAAACTTTCCTATTTTTCCTTGGCACTCGACGAAAGCAATGATGTTCGTGATTCTGCACAACTTCTAATTTTTATTTGTGGGACGAATGACTATTTCTAAGTCACAGAAGAGCTTGCTGCACTGCAAATAATCAAAGGAACAACTACAGGAGAGGATATCTATGAAAAGGTTTGCCAAACTGTGAATGGTTTGGAGCTGAACTGGGCTTAACTAGCCAGTGTGACAACTGATGGTGCTCCTAGCATGGTGGGGTCTAAGAAAGGAGTAATTGCTCGCATTAACCAAGAGATGGACAAACATAACCATTCTCATCCAATAGCCATACACTGCCTCATCCACCAACAAGCGCTGTGTAGTAAATCACTGAAGTGGGACTCTGTTAACTTCATTAGAGCTCATGCACTAAACCACAGACAATTTCAGGAATTTCTGTCTGAGCTAAATGTTGACTATGAAGATGTTCTGTACCACACAGAAGTCCGTTGGCTGAGTCGAGGGAGAGTTTTGAAACGTTTCTATGATTTACTTCCACAGATTACAGCTTTTCTGCTTTCAAAAAACAAAGAAGTACCAGAGCTCAATGATGCAGAATGGAAATGGCACCTTGCCTTTCTGACAGATGTAACAGAGCTACTCAACAGTTTCAATGTGCAACTTCAAGGAAAGGGGAAGCTCATCTGTGATATGCAATCACATGTCAAAGCATTTGAAGTAAAATCAGGCCTCCTCATCAAACAAGTGAAGGAGGAAAACTTCTGCCATCTCCCCACAACTCAAAATCTGTTAGCGGAAAAACCATTGGTTGCATTCCCAAACAAAACATGTGTGGATTCACTGGAAAAATTGCAAAATGAGTTCCAATTTAGATTTAAAGAGCTTCATCTCCATGAACAGGACATACAGCTTTTCCGTAACCCATTTTCTATTGACATTGAAAATGTGGATACAATTTACCAAATGGAACTGGCTGAACTGCAGAATTGTGACTCTCTGAAAGACGCATTCAAGTCAAGCAGCCTTCATCATTTCTATGCATCTCTCCCCTCTGAGACATATCCTCATCTCAGGAACCATGCACTCAAAATGGCAACCATATTTGGCAGCACTTATGTCTGTGAACAGACTTTTTCCAGAATGAAACATTTGAAATCTACAACCAGATCTAGACTAACGGATGCACACTTGCATCACTTGTTACGACTAGCAGTGACAAATATGGAACCGGACATTGACCATCTCATTAGCCAAAAGCAGGCCCATAGTTCCCATTGAAATACTGGCAAGTTGTTGATTTAACTTTACTTGTTCTTCATTTTAAATATTGTATTTGTTCCCGTTTTGTTTCTTCACTTCAAAATAAGATATATGCAGTGTGCATAGGAATTTGTTCATAGTTTTTTTTAACTATAGTCCGGCCCTCCAACGGTCTGAGGGACAGTGAACTGGCCCCCTGTTTAAAAAGTTTGAGGACCCCTGCACTACAGTATACACTACTACTACACTATACACTACACTATACACTACTATATACTACTACACTATACACTACACTATCCACTACTACTACACTATACACTGCTACTACACTATACACTACACTATACACTACTTCTACACTATACACTACTACACTATACACTACTACACTACACACTACTACTACACTACTACTACACTATACACTACTACTACACTATACACTACTACACTATACACTACACTATACACTACTACACTATACACTACTACACTATACACTACACTACTACACTATACACTACACTATATACTACACTATACACTACTACACTATACACTACACTATACACTACTACTACTACACTATACACTACACTATACACTACTACACTATACACTACTACACTATACACTACACTACTACACTATACACTACACTATATACTACACTATACACTACTACACTATACACTACTACACTATACACTACACTATACACTACTACTACACTATACACTACACTATACACTACTATATACTACTACACTATCCACTACTACTACTACACTATACACTACTACTACACTATACACTACAGCAGGGGTCCTCAAACTACGGCCCGCGGGCCATATGCGGCCCACCGATGACATTTATCCGGCCCATGGTCACTAATTGGGCTGCGCTTGTGAGCACTAATTGGGCTGCGCTGGTGAGCACTAATTGGGCTGCGCTGGTGAGCACTCATTGGGCTGCGGTGGTGGGTACTGATTGGGCTGCGGTGGCGAGCACTGATTTGGCTGCGCTGGTGAGCACTGATTTGGCTGCGCTGGTGAGCACTGAGCTGCGGCGGTGGGCACTGATTGAGCTGCGGCGGTGGGCACTCATTGGGCTGCGCTGGTGAATGGTTCAATGGGCCAATTGACTGGACTTGCCCCCCAGGCCTAAGGCTGCCAGCCCTCCCCTAGCTGCGCTTGACTGGCTCTCCCTCCCTCAGCTCCCTCACTTGCCCCTCGGCTCCACTCCCAGTGATATTCCTGTGTGCTGAGTAAATAATAGAGGGGTAATAACAGAGTGATCTCTGATCTCTGGAGGGGCTGCCTGCTGTTTTCCCGTGCTGGTCAGTGACAGACAGCCGAGGAGTAGAAAACCCAATTTAAATCACAGTAAGTGCATTTATATTCTGATTGCTATTCAGTTGCATGAGGTTATATGTTGTATGTTGTGTAAGCCCCGGTTCATACTGTTGCGATCTCTGAGCAGTGCGAGTTCAGCCATATGCTTGTATGGCTGAACTTGCATTAGATTCGGAAGAAAAAAGGCACATGTGCCTTCTTTTTTCCTGCAGTGGAATCGGATCGCATGGGTCTTCTCCCCCATACGATCAGATTCCTATGCGAGTTCGCAGATCGCACTGCGATCTGTGAACAAAACTGCAGGTGTAATTAACTTTTTATAGTCACCCGCACCAGTGTGAGCCTGGGGTAAAAGCGGAGTTCTCCCAATCAGACTGCATTGATGGGCAGTGCAGTCTGTATGTCTCTGTGTGGGCAAAGTTATTGCTGGTATATTGTTTTTGTAGCGCTGTATATATATTGGTATTTTACTAATAGCAATTTTGACTCCCTAGGAAACAATGATGTCAAGAAAGAGAAAAATTGACTCGGAGTGTAGGATATTCAAAGAACAGTGGACTTATGATTACTTTTTCATGCAGTACAAGGAAAGAGCTGTGTGTCTGATATGACAGAATATAGTGTCTGTGTTCAAAGAATACAATTTACGTCGACACTATGAAACTCAACATGAAGATAAATATGATTGTTTGGTCGGAGAAGTGAGAAAAGATAAAATATTAAAACTGAAAAATACATTAACAACTCAGCAAAATACTTTTGTGAAGCAGAAGCAGCTAAATATTTCATCACTGCGAGCAAGTTTTCAAGTTGCCAAGCTAATAGCGTGCACTGGCAGACCATTCGTGGAGGGAGAATTTGTTAAAGAATGCCTTCTTTCTGTTGCCAAAGAGATGTGTCCAGAGAAGGCCGATTTATTTAGTACAGTGAGTCTTTCAGGACCTACAATTACACGGAGGATTGAAGAAATGGGAGACAATTTGCATCAGCATTTGCAAAACTCCACAAAAAAAACTTTCCTATTTTTCCTTGGCACTCGACGAAAGCAATGATGTTCGTGATTCTGCACAACTTCTAATTTTTATTTGTGGGACGAATGACTATTTCTAAGTCACAGAAGAGCTTGCTGCACTGCAAATAATCAAAGGAACAACTACAGGAGAGGATATCTATGAAAAGGTTTGCCAAACTGTGAATGGTTTGGAGCTGAACTGGGCTTAACTAGCCAGTGTGACAACTGATGGTGCTCCTAGCATGGTGGGGTCTAAGAAAGGAGTAATTGCTCGCATTAACCAAGAGATGGACAAACATAACCATTCTCATCCAATAGCCATACACTGCCTCATCCACCAACAAGCGCTGTGTAGTAAATCACTGAAGTGGGACTCTGTTAACTTCATTAGAGCTCATGCACTAAACCACAGACAATTTCAGGAATTTCTGTCTGAGCTAAATGTTGACTATGAAGATGTTCTGTACCACACAGAAGTCCGTTGGCTGAGTCGAGGGAGAGTTTTGAAACGTTTCTATGATTTACTTCCACAGATTACAGCTTTTCTGCTTTCAAAAAACAAAGAAGTACCAGAGCTCAATGATGCAGAATGGAAATGGCACCTTGCCTTTCTGACAGATGTAACAGAGCTACTCAACAGTTTCAATGTGCAACTTCAAGGAAAGGGGAAGCTCATCTGTGATATGCAATCACATGTCAAAGCATTTGAAGTAAAATCAGGCCTCCTCATCAAACAAGTGAAGGAGGAAAACTTCTGCCATCTCCCCACAACTCAAAATCTGTTAGCGGAAAAACCATTGGTTGCATTCCCAAACAAAACATGTGTGGATTCACTGGAAAAATTGCAAAATGAGTTCCAATTTAGATTTAAAGAGCTTCATCTCCATGAACAGGACATACAGCTTTTCCGTAACCCATTTTCTATTGACATTGAAAATGTGGATACAATTTACCAAATGGAACTGGCTGAACTGCAGAATTGTGACTCTCTGAAAGACGCATTCAAGTCAAGCAGCCTTCATCATTTCTATGCATCTCTCCCCTCTGAGACATATCCTCATCTCAGGAACCATGCACTCAAAATGGCAACCATATTTGGCAGCACTTATGTCTGTGAACAGACTTTTTCCAGAATGAAACATTTGAAATCTACAACCAGATCTAGACTAACGGATGCACACTTGCATCACTTGTTACGACTAGCAGTGACAAATATGGAACCGGACATTGACCATCTCATTAGCCAAAAGCAGGCCCATAGTTCCCATTGAAATACTGGCAAGTTGTTGATTTAACTTTACTTGTTCTTCATTTTAAATATTGTATTTGTTCCCGTTTTGTTTCTTCACTTCAAAATAAGATATATGCAGTGTGCATAGGAATTTGTTCATAGTTTTTTTTAACTATAGTCCGGCCCTCCAACGGTCTGAGGGACAGTGAACTGGCCCCCTGTTTAAAAAGTTTGAGGACCCCTGCACTACAGTATACACTACTACTACACTACACTATACACTACTATATACTACTACACTATACACTACACTATCCACTACTACTACACTATACACTGCTACTACACTATACACTACACTATACACTACTTCTACACTATACACTACTACACTATACACTACACACTACTACTACACTACTACTACACTATACACTACTACTACACTATACACTACTACACTATACACTACACTATACACTACTACACTATACACTACTACACTATACACTACACTACTACACTATACACTACACTATATACTACACTATACACTACTACACTATACACTACACTATACACTACTACTACTACACTATACACTATACACTACTACACTATACACTACTACACTATACACTACACTACTACACTATACACTACACTATATACTACACTATATACTACACTATACACTACTACACTATACACTACACTATACACTACTACTACACTATACACTACACTATACAGTACACTACTACTACACTATACACTACTACTACTACACTATACACTACACTATACAATACTTCTACACTATACACTACTACACTATATACTACACTATACACTACACTACTACACTATACACTACACTATATACTACACTATACACTACTACACTATACACTACTACTACTACACTATACACTACTACACTATACACTACACTATACAGTACACTACTACTACTACACTATACACTACTACACTATACACTACTACTACTACACTATACACTACACTATACACTACTTCTACACTATACACTACTACACTATATACTACACTATACACTACACTATATACTACACTATACACTACTACACTATACACTACTACTACTACACTATACACTACTACACTATACACTACACTATACAGTACACTACTACTACACTATACACTACTACACTATACACTACTACTACACTATACACTACACTATACACTACTACTACACTATACACTACTACACTATAGACTACACTATACACTACACTATACACTACTACACTATACACTACACTATACACTACACTATACACTACTACTACACTATACACTAATACTACACTATACACTACTACACTATACACTACACTACACTATACACTTCTACACTATACACTACTACACCATACACTACACTATACACTACACTATACACTACACTATACACTACACTATACACTACTACACTATATACTACACTATACACTACACTACTACACTATACACTACACTATATACTACACTATACACTACTACACTATACACTACACTATACACTACTACTACACTATACACTACACTATACAGTACACTACTACTACACTATACACTACTACTACTACACTATACACTACACTATACACTACTTCTACACTATACACTACTACACTATATACTACACTATACACTACACTATACACTACACTATATACTACACTATACACTACCACACTATACACTACTACTACACTATACACTACTACACTATACACTACTACTACTACACTATAAACTACACTATACACTACTACTACACTATACACTACTACACTATAGACTACACTATACACTACACTATACACTACTACTACACTATACACTACTACTACACTATACACTACTACACTATACACTACTACACTATACACTACTACACTATACACTACACTATACACTACACTATACACTACACTATACACTACTACACTATACACTACTACACTATACACTACTACACTATACACTACACTACTACACTATACACTACACTATATACTACACTATACACTACTACACTATATACTACACTATACACTACTACACTATACACTACACTATACAGTACACTACTACTACACTATACACTACTACACTATACACTACTACTACTACACTATACACTACACTATACACTACTTCTACACTATACACTATATACTACACTATACACTACACTACTACACTATACACTACACTATATACTACACTATACACTACTACTACACTATACACTACTACACTATACACTACTACTACACTATACACTACATTATACACTACTTCTACACTATACATTACTACACTATATACTACACTATACACTACACTATATACTACACTATACACTACTACACTATACACTACTACTACTACACTATACACTACTACTACTACACTATACACTACATTATACACTACTTCTACACTATACACTACTACACTATATACTACACTATACACTACTACACTATACACTACTACTACTACACTACTACACTATACACTACACTATACAGTACACTACTACTACACTATACACTACTACACTATGCACTACTACTACTACACTATACACTACACTATACACTACACTATACACTACTACACTATACACTACACTATACACTACTACACTATACACTACACTATACACTACTACTACACTATACACTACACTATACACTACTACACGATACACTACACTATACACTACACACTGCACTATACACTACGACTACACTATACACTACTACACTATACACTACTACTACACTATACACTACACTATATACTACTACTACACTATACACTACTACACTATACACTACTACACTATATACTACACTATACACTACTACACAATACACTACTACTACACTATACACTACTACACTATACACTACTACACTATATACTACACTATACACTACTACACTATACACTACTACACTATACACTACTACACTATATACTACTACTACACTATACACTACTACACTATACACTACACTGTACACTACTACACTATACACTACTACATTATATACTACACTATACACTACTACACTATACACTACTACTACACTATACACTACTACACTATACACTACACTATACACTACTACACTATACACTACTACACTATATACAACACTATACACTACTACACTATACACTACACTATATACTACACTATACACTACTACACTATACACTACTACACTATACACTACTACTACACTATACACTACACTATATACTACTACTACACTATACACTACTACACTATACACTACTACACTATATACTACACTATACACTACTACACAATACACTACTACTACACTATACACTACTACACTATACACTACTACACTATATACTACACTATACACTACTACACTATACACTACTACACTATACACTACTACACTATATACTACTACTACACTATACACTACTACACTATACACTACACTATACACTACTACACTATACACTACTACATTATATACTACACTATACACTACTACACTATACACTACTACTACACTATACACTACACTATACACTACTACACTATACACTACTACACTATATACAACACTATACACTACTACACTATACACTACACTATATACTACACTATACACTACTACACTATACAGTACACTACTACTACACTATACACTACTACTACACTATACACTACACTATACACTACTTCTACACTATACACTACTACACTATATACTACACTATACACTACACTACTACACTATACACTACACTATACACTACTACAATATACACTACTACTACTACACTATACACTACACCATACACTACACTATACACTACTTCTACACTATACACTACTACACTATATACTACACTTTTCACTACACTACTACACTATACACTACACTATATACTACACTATACACTACTACACTATACACTACTACTACACTATACAGTACACTACTACTACACTATACACTACTACACTATACACTACACTATACACTACTACACTATACACTACTACACTATACACTACTACTACACTATACACTACACTATATACTACTACTACACTATACACTACTACACTATACACTACTACACTATATACTACACTATACACTACTACACAATACACTACTACTACACTATACACTACTACACTATACACTACTACACTATATACTACACTATACACTACACTATACACTACTACACTATACACTACTACATTATATACTACACTATACACTACTACACTATACACTACTACTACACTATACACTACACTATACACTACTACACTATACACTACTACACTATATACAACACTATAAACTACTACACTATACACTACACTATATACTACACTATACACTACTACACTATACACCAGAGGTGTGGACTCGAGTCATGTGACTTGGACTCGAGTCAGACTCGAGTCATGAATTTGATGACTTGCGACTCGACTTGGACTTGCATAACAATGACTTTGTCCCACCTATGAGATGTGGACTCGAGTCATGTGACTTGGACTCGAGTCAGACTCGAGTCATGAATTTGATGACTTGCGACTCGACTTGGACTTGCATAACAATGACTTTGTCCCACCTCTGCTATACACTACTACTACACTATACACTACTACACTATACAGTACACTACTACTACACTATACACTACTACTACTACTACACTATACACTACACTATACACTACTTCTACACTATACACTACTACACTATATACTACACTATACACTACACTACTACACTATACACTACACTATACACTACTACACTATACACTACTACTACACTATACACTACTTCTACACTATACACTACTACACTATATACTACACTTTACACTACACTACTACACTATACACTACACTATATACTACACTATACACTACTACACTATACACTACTACTACACTATACAGTACACTACTACTACACTATACACTACTACTACTACTACACTATACACTACACTATACACTACTTCTACACTATACACTACTACACTGTATACTACACTATACACTACACTACTACACTATACACTACACTATACAGTACACTATACAGTACACTACTACTACACTATACACTACTACTACTACACTATACACTACTACACTATACACTACACTGTACACTACACTACTACTACACTAGACACTACTACACTATACACTACTACTACTACACGATACACTACACACTACACTATACACTACTACTACACTATACACTACACTATATACTACACTATACACTACTACACTATACACTACTACACTATATACTACACTATACACTACACTATACAGTACACTACTACAACACTATACACTACACTATACACTACTACACTATACACTACACTATACAATACACTATATACTACACTATACACTACACTATACACTACTACACTATACACTACTACACTATACACTACTACACTATACACTACTACACTATACACTACTACACTATACACTACTACACTATACACTACAGCCACGGCGAGCGACGTCGTCTCGCCAGCATCAGCGGCGTGTCGCTGGGCAGGCCCCGGGGGTCTCAAACCGGACGTCGACAGAGACTCCCCCAACCACAATGGCGACGTCTCAGCTACACGGGACGAGTCAAGCCGAGTCACGAGGTCAGCGCGCGCCCTCTAAGCCGCATTATTTATTTACTTTGTGCTTGCTCGGCCTTTGAGCTGCGGGGGGGGGGGGGCCTTCTGGCCTCGACAGCCGCAACAACTCACGTGGGGGCGGGGCGGGGGGGGGGTGAAGTGGGTGGGGGTGATGGTGGAGTGAGGGTGGGGGGGAGGTGAAGGGGGTGGGCGGTGGTGGGGGAAATGGGGGGGGGGTGAGTGGGGTGGGGGTCGAGGTGAGGGGGGAGCGATAGCGGTGTGGGGATGAGACTGCTGCTGCTTCTTCCTATCTACGGCTGCTGATGAGAGATGCAGCGCCAGCGATTCACGATCTCACGCGTTCACAACGCGACGCGCCCAATGCGAACCGTGGGACGCGTGTAACAATCATGAGGCGCGTGCGGCGAGTGGCGGTGCGAGGACTGAAGTTTTGAGAAGGCCTGAGGGTGTTATCATGCTCCCCCCCCCACATCTGTGCATGCTCACTTAGTGCATTGATCAGCTGCGTTCACACGAGGGAGGGGAAGGGGTGGGGGGTCGATTGAGGCACCCACAACTCACGCCTCGTGCCAGCCAATGCTAGACTCCTCGTGCCAGCCAATGCTAGACTCCTCAGCTGCGTGGACTGTTGTGATGACGACTGTTGTGATTGTGACTGTTGTGATGACGACTGTTGTGATGACGACTGTTGTGATTGCGACTGTTGTGATTGCCACTGTTGTGATTACGACTGTTGTGATGACGACTGTTGTGATTGCGACTGTTGCGATTGCGACTGTTGCGATTGCGACTGTTGCGATTGCGACTGTTGCGATTACGACTGTTGCGATTGCGACTGTTGCGATTGCGACTGTTGCGATTGCGACTGTTGCGATTGCGACTGTTGCGATTACGACTGCTGTGATGACGACTGTTGTGATTGCGACTGTTGTGATTGCGACTGTTGTGATTACGACTGTTGTGATGACGACTGTTATGATTGCGACTGTTGTGATTGCGACTGTTGTGATGACGACTGTTGTGATGACGACTGTTGTGATTGCGACTGTTGGGATTACGACTGTTGTGATTGCGACTGTTGTGATTGCGACTGTAGTGATTGCGACTGTTGTGATTACGATCATCGGTGCGGCGACGGATCGTCACTTCGCGCACAGATGCCCAGTTGTATGGCCGCGTGCCAGGTCCCGTGGAAGTCATTGGGTCACACGTGGCGCGGCAAAAGACCCCTTCCCCTTTCTTTATTACGATCAGAGGAAACAAGAAGATGCTCGGTGTGGTCGGCACTTTGCTTCGTTCATCATTTCGTTTTTTTTTCAATGCTTTGCTTTATGTGCCCCCCCCCTTTTTTAAATGAAAGATTTCACAAAAGATTTCACGCTCTGCTCTCCTCCTTCTTACCCC
Source organism: Lampetra fluviatilis (assembly GCF_964198595.1). NCBI lineage: Eukaryota > Metazoa > Chordata > Hyperoartia > Petromyzontiformes > Petromyzontidae > Lampetra > Lampetra fluviatilis. Next base: position 441,616 of record NC_136337.1, on the reverse strand, counting down.
CTCCCTCTCTCTGTACCCCCTCTCTCCCTACTCGATGTCCCTCCTATGTTTTCTATGTAATTTGTTTTTACTACTGCTGCATCTGCACGCAGCCCTTCTCGCAGTCCGTCGTCTTCTGCTTTTGTCGGTCAGCTGCAACAGCAAGCAAACACTCCGCAGCACGTTCAAATGTGGTGCTCAGCAACAACAACAACATTCAAATGGGGTGCATGTTGACTTCATGTTGGCAAACATGTGATGATGATGGTGGTGCCGCTATTGTGCCGGATTTGGAAAGGGGTCGGGGGGAGAAGGGACAGAATCAGAATATTAATTTCTACCGGACGAAATCCGATGAGCTATACAGATATACTGGTTTTGTTTTTTGTTTTACAGATGTTCAGTGGGAGGGGGGGGTCGTAGATGACCATGCAGGCGAGGTGGGTGGTGAGATGGCACGGGGCGTTGGCGGTGTGTGGTGGTGGATTCGGAGGGGAGGGTGGGAGGGAGGGAATGGGGAGGGAGGGAAGGGGAAGGAGGGAGGGAGGGGAGGGCAGGAGAGAGAGCGAGAGAATGAGCGAGAGAGAGAGCGAGCGAGAGAGTGAGCTAGAGGACGGGGGGTTTACATAAAGCCAAGTTTTAAAAAAATTTATAAAAAAAATACGAAATGATGAACGAAGCAAAGTGCCGAATACACCGAGCATCTTCTTGTTTCCACTGATCGTAAAAAAAAGAGGGGAGGGGATTGGAGGGAGGGAAGGGGAGGGAAGGGGAAGGAGGGATGGAGGGAGGTGAGGGAGGGAGGAAAGTGAGGGGAGGGAGTTGGACCCAGTCTGTGTCTGAGCAGAGCCGCGCATTTCCCCTCTCTCACGACCCAAGAGATTCGTCCAAATTCACGACTGGGAGAACCCCCCCCCACGTCTCACTCACGCGAGCGCTTGCTGGTGGCGTTAGTTCGGTTGTTGGCCAGGGACTTACGCGATATCCCTCCCGCACACGATAGAGAATGAATGGATGAACGAACGGACGAATAAATAATTACGTGAACATTGAGTCGTCACACATCACCATCGCTACCATCGGCCATGGTAAATCCGCAGCTGGATGAAGGCCTCCCCAAGCCGCCACTGCTCACGATTCTGCGACGGGACAATCCACCCCAGCGCCTGCGCGTGAACCGGTTCCATCTCTCCGTGGGGTTTTATTTTTAATAGTATATTTATTCGTATTTTAATAGTATTTTTTAATAGTATTTTTTGTTACGCATATAGGGTTTCCCCTCCCCTCTCCCCCTCCCCTCTCCCCCGACGTCAGTGTCACACCACGCGACCAAGTATCTCTATTAAAATGTCCACCTACCACTTGGCTCAGCTAGCCGACTGCGGAAGTGGACACCGCTGAACTGCATCTGAGATTCGGCCTCCAGGCGGCCACTGGAGGCAGCCTGGCACTGGGGGGTGCCCCTTTCTCTTAACGTCTTGATATGACGACGACGATGGTGATGATGATATGTTGTAACGCCAACGTACGGGGAAGGGAAGGCAGCTACGCTACATCACTAACAACTCACGATCATCATCAACTCATCGTTGACCCGGGAGAGAGCCTCACCGAGTCTCATGCTCTTCGTCAGGTTTGCTGATTTTCGCAGTCGCTTGAGCGATGTTGCTGCTGTTGCTGCTACCAGCTGCGTTGCGATACCAAATGAGTAATTTGCAGATACATTCAAAAAAACACATCAGCACATGCCACTGCTGATTTAAATCAGCGTTGAAGTGGTCGATGTCACGCAGTTAAGTTCGTTTGATGAGGTCGTTTTCCCATCGTGTCCGCTTGTATTTAAGCCTGTTCTTTTCTCCATCTGTCCTGCGACGCTTCCTAAAATATTTGCCCAAGCGTTGAGCGAATTTGCTGCCCGTTAAACAAAATACAAAGATCCCCCATCTATCCTCGACCAGGCTGTTGGGGCAAGTGCTCTGTTAGGAGCGAGTAAGCAGTGCCTATGAAGGCCCTGGGGCACTGTGACACACGAGAGGGCGTGGGCGAGCAAATGCTGATGTTCACACGCACCGCAGCAGTTACAGTACTCGCTTGCAAGAATCAGAATATTTGTTTATACCGGAGAAATCCGATGCGCCGTGAAGCTCTTTGTCACAGATGTCCGGCAGTGAGACCGACTCGATCTAGAGGCGGCCCAGGGACCCGCGTTCAAACATGCTCCGCTGTGAGGTTATTTTTTTTTATTTGCTCACAGAGCAGGGATCGAACCCGGCTCACTCGCTGCCGCATCGCGATCACAGATACACGCGCACGCAATTTCGGGCTGAATCAGAGACAGCTGCCTCTCCATACGGCCCCACTGCCCGTGCTGGTGGATGCTGGCCTCTGTTAACCGACTTAAATGGGACCATGAGCGCAAAATTTACGAGCAGCGGGGAAGCGTTTACACACATATCCTCGATATAAATCTACCCCCCCCTGCCCCAACATCGCCAGCCACAACCCCCTCCTCGCTCTGCGCTCCCTTCATCCCGGAGGCAACATATGGAAGGGATTCTTCGACAGATCATGGTTTGAACGCAGATACACACGCGCGCAAGACAAAGGTCCCTCGAATAACCTGTAACAGACTGTTGGGGCAAGTGCTCTTCGCGAACATCTATGACGACGCGAGGGGGGTGGGTGACCAACACCGCGCCCGACCGCCTTTGTCTCCCCAGTGGCGATGTTTACACACTGCACCGGGTCATCATTTGAGGCTGAATCGACGCAGGGGAGATCCAGGACCGGTTCAGATAAATATAATCGCCACCGATGCTGACCGTGAGCGGGAATCGAGCTCGGGTCGCCGGGTTCGTAGCGCAGCGTAGCGCTGACCGCTGCATAGACAAAGGCACGCGCACGCACTCACACGAAACACATGTTGATCAACGAGCGGGCGCCCAAGGGAAACGTGAAACAAGTTCGCTCAACAATTGAAGATAACTTGGAGCAACACAAATTGGAAACACGTTGCAGTCATGTACCTAGGGCACGTGTGCATGCAAAGGCAAAGATCCCCCATACAGCCGTAATAGACTGCTGGGGCAAGTGCTGTTTGCGAGTATCACCTATTGAAGGCCGGCAGGGCACACGAGGGGGTGGGTGGCCAACACCACGCCCGGCCGCCTTTGTCTCCAGAGTGGTGGCGATGTTTACACACCGCACCAGGTGCTCATTTGAGGCCGAGTCGACCTAGGGGAGACCCATGAGCGGTTCAGATAATCGTCACCGGTGTTGACCGTAAGCAGGAACGAACTCGGATGGCCGGGTTCGCGGCACAGCGTAGGGCTAACCACTACACCACCGCTCCCCCAGGGCACACGCACACAAAGACAAAGATCCCCCGTATAGCCTTAACAGACTGTAGGGGCAAGTGCTGTCAGCGAGCACCTATGAAGACCGGCACGACACACGAGGGGGTGGGTAGCCATCACCACGCCCGGCCGCCTTTGTCTCCCCAGTGGCGAAGTTTACACACCGCACCAGGTACTCATTTGAGGCTAAGTCGACCTAGGGGAGGCCCAGGTACCGGTTCAGATAATCGTCACTGGTGTTGGCCGTGAAAAAAAAAGAGAGGGGATCGAACCCGGGTCGCCGGGTTCATAGCGCAGCGTGCCAACCGCTACATGACCACTCGCCAAGGACACACACCCACACATAAACGATCACACAACTGATAAAAAATACTAAAATAGAAATTGGCACCACTGATCGTGCAGTGCGTAATGTCAATGTGTAACTAACTCGAGACCCTCCAACTACCCGGCAGGGCCTATTAAATCAAGTCGTCCTGTCACGTGGGCGAATGTGCCCCCAAGTGATTTGGTTTATCAGTTAAAGCAAAGGGACAATGAAAAGCCAGTAAATTTATTTTGTATTACCAACTATTATTTGTTTTGCATAATAGAGTTTTTTTTGGGTGAGATCGCGTAAATATATAAATGTGTCGTCAAAACCCGCCACCACCCGACACAGCCAACTAGTAAGGGTTGTCACGTAAACAGAACGTGGCCATTTCGTCACTAGTACAGCAACACCGATGTGTTGGAGAGTCAAGCCACAACATTTACAATCTGAGTACGACGTTTCGCCAGTATTTACAACTAGCTTCACCAGGCGACAGCTAGATTTGTGGAGAAGTCCACCTGTTTCGTTCCTCATATAGAGGCGTAGATGTGGTGACCACGCTTCTGCGCTCTTGAGCAAAGTGGGAGGGGATTACTGAGGCAACGTACATTATGCATGTGCATTATGCGAGCCCTTTGATCTTGTCCTTCCTGTCTATTGTGTGTATAAAAATAGCCGTACCAACGGGAATCCCTATTGAAGTATGGTGCCCTGTATAGGCATGCATTTACACAATGCATTATTTGACGATTCACTTCCACGCAGCACTAAGACGGTAGCTATCCGAACGGTTAAAATTATTTTATTTCTTTCAATATCGATAGATTCTCTAATTAGACTTGGCCAGTAGTAACCAGTTTTGCACACAACTTCAATATTATCAAAATCAAATTGAGTGTTCTTGTTGACACGCGTGTTCTGCTACTGCTGACAGTTGTATTTGGGATAATTTTATATTTCTCTGATGTTCTTTTAGTCTCGTGCTGATCAATCGTCCTGTTTGCCCAACATAACATTTACCACACGTGCAGTTAATCCTGTACACACCTTCTGTTGATAGCTTCAGTAATATATATTTTGTACCAGATATTAATTTCAGAATTGCATGTACCGTGCCAAGTCTGACTTGGATGTTTGTTTTTATTACTTGGGCAGTTTCAATGCTCGTGGTTTCCCCCACCACATTTAGAAATATCCGTTGGGAGTATTTTGGCTGCTCTAAATTTCCACAAGACCATTAGCCACTTCGTTGAGCTCTCATTTGCGATAGCCAGGGTCGCTTCTGAGACAGATCTGCAGAGTGGCTCAGTTGGGGTCTCCTTACCTGGGTAGGGGGAAGGATTTTACCACCAAAAACAAAGTATCCATAGCAAAGGTTGTTGGGTTATATCGCCTAAATATAAATGCGTCGTTAAAACCCGCCACCACCCGACACAAATTTGTGACATAAACAAAACGTGACGATTCGTTACCTGTACAGCACACCGCTTGTGTGTTGGAGAGTAAAACACAAGACAACATTAGCGATTCGAGTAGCCGTGAACGTTTCGTCGGTGATCACAACAACCGGCATCAAGCAGATATTGGTGGAGAAATCCTCCCCCATGTGTCGGTCTTAAATAAAAGTGGTCGATTCACTCGATTGAAAGTTCCCGGTTGAAGTAATCGACCCATTGGACTCATCGCCACGCCAGCTTCACGCTGAGCGCCTCCGAACCCCCTCCACCAACAGCTGCCGCTCTGCCTGGGACCGCGCCTTCACCCCCACATCTGCATCCGCAGCTGCGGCCGAGGAGTGCGGTGGCGACGGTCGCTATGGTGACGGTTGCTATGTTTTTGCAGCTTGCCGCAACGTTCATTGGGAATCTTCTCCGAACGTCTAGCCGTGACCCAGCGGCTGCGCATCCAGACGCGGATTTATCACCGCCGCCACCACCACCACAGCCACTACCACTGCCGCCACCGCCCCCAACACCACCGCCACCACCAACAACAACAACCGCCATTCGCCACTAAGTGGCGGTGACGTCACCACGACGCTTGTGTCAGGCCAAGTGCACCTTTAGGCCACGTTAAGTGTCGAACGCCCGCTGGCAGGAGGTCACGGGGCAGACCCAGGTGCCACGGGACGACTGACTGAGATGACCAAGATGACTGGCTGATGCACCACCTGTGACCCCTACTGTACCAACTTGCTGTGCTTTAGCCACCCGGCGCTCCGCTCGTTGTTGTGAGCGTCGCTCCTCCGCCCTCCATTGTTGTTGGAGGGCGACTGCCTCCAACTGCCCAGTAGCGTCCTTCACGAGCCTCCTCCACTGAGGCCGATCTTGACACCGCTGGTACCAGTCATCGGCAAGTCCACTCAGCTCCACGTCCTCCTGTACCACATCACTCCATCTCTTCTCTAGCCCGTGCCGCGCCCGTTTAGCCCCCTCGATCCGGCCGAACAAAAGCTGTTTAGGCATACGGTGGCTGGGCATGCGGGCTACATGACCCAGCCAACACAGCTTTGCCTGCCGGAGGAGCTCACCGATGGGACTTTGCCCAGATCTTTCAAGGATTTGTGAGCTCCTCACACAATCCAGCCTGGTTAAACCCAGGATGGATCGTAGGCAGGCCAGCCTAAATGTTTCCAACCGGCGAAGATGCTCCATTAGGAGGGTCCACGTTTCGCAAGCGTAGAGAAGGGATGGAATGACTGGCCGAGAAGACCTGAAGCTTCGTGCGGAGCGACAGACCAGGTAGCTTCTACACAGCGTTACGCAACCGATGAAAAGATATTGCCGCTCGCCTGATTCGGAGTGAGACCTCTGCTGTTAAACTGGAGCCGGTCATAAGCACACTGCCCAGGTATGGGAAACTCTCCACTCTCTCCACTACTGCCCCATCACCGATTGGGAGTTGTGGGGGTGGAGTGTCCGATGGTACAAAATACCCAGGCAGGTGCTTAGTTTTGGTGGGGCTGATGGTAAGGCCCGACTTCTTAGTGGCACGCTCCAGTCTCAGCAGCAGCGTCTCCAACTCCTCCTCTGAATGAGCAGCTATTACCAAATCATCGGCATACATAACGTGGTTGACCAATAGGGAGCCATCCCTTCATCACACCCGGGCATCGATCAGCCTCCCATTATATCTGTACCAAATGGAATTTCCCCCAGTACAGCTATTGAAGGCTTCACGAACTACGCGGTCATAATAGATGTTAAATAATGTGGGAGCCAGAGGACATCCCTGCCGCACCCCAAGGTGTACAGGGAAAGGCTCTGACTCCCGGCCACGTAGTTTTACCCGGGCCCGCTCACCATCATGAAGGTCCTTAATGATCGTGAGCATAGGGTCAGGGACTCCGAAAGCACGAAGAACAACCCGGAGCCCAGGCCTACTGATGGTATCATAGCCCTTGACCTCTGCTGTAGCAGACGGACATAAAATATGGCATCTGTGCAGGACCGTTCTTTCCTGAAACCGCATTGGGGCTCCGCAAGCCCCTCCTCAGCGTGCCTAGCAAGGCGATGTTGAATTATCCTTGCCAGGACCTTTCCCGGCACACTGAGGAGTGAGATGCCCCTGTAGTTGTTACAGTCTGTGCGGTCCACCTTCTTAAAGAGGGGGGCCACCAGGGCATCCTTCCAATCCTGCGGAACCTGTCCAGTGGTCCAGACTGTTGTTATGATGTCATGTAGGGCAGTCTGTGCACAAACGCCACCCTCCCTGAGCATTTCGCTTGGGAGATCATCTATGCCCGGTGCCTTTCCTAGTCTCAGACTTCGGATCGCCTTCAGTACTTCCTGAACAGATGGTACCTCAGCCAGCCACTCACAGGGGGTGACCTCTTCCAATATTTGAGGCACCGCAGCCTCAGCAGGGTTATCCCCACTTTGTGCCATGATATTTTCCTGGCTGAGGGATTTCCCCTCCCCAGGACATCACAGAAATGCTCAGCAAATCTGCAAACCTGTTCCTGGGGGTCGGAGATTGGATCACCGTTTTTTCCTTAATGATGGTGAAGTATTGGAAAATGACGGCAGGAAACTCCTTGACGGGAACACACTTCTTTTATTAAATCTTGACATGTAACAATACAACGCGTGGCCTCTCTTCTTCACAATGCGCTTCTCTTGACTCTGGATTCTGTGCTGCTGGCTCTCTGTGCCTCGTGTAGACTCTGCGCCTCGGCTACACTCTTCTCTCGCCTCGTGTAGACTCTGCGCCTCTGCTACACTCTCTACTCGCCTCGTGTAGACTTTGCATCTCTCTCTCTGGCTACACCGTATACATACTCGGCTCGTGTAGACCTTCCTCTCTCTCTGGCTACACCGTATGCATACTCGGCTCGTGTAGACCGTTCTCTCTCGCTGGCTACACACTATACATTACTCAGCTCGTGTAGACCGTTCTCTCTCGCTGGCTACACACTATACATTACTCAGCTCGTGTAGACCGTTCTCTCTCGCTGGCTACACACTATACATTACTCAGCTCGTGTAGACCGTTCTCTCTCGCTGGCTACACACTATACATTACTCAGCTCGTGTAGACCGTTCTCTCTCGCTGGCTACACACTTATACCTTACTCTCCTCTACTCTCCATTACTCTCCATTACTCTCCTCTCCTGGCTCTATCTCTGCACCTTCGTCTTCATTCTTAGATGGTTCCACTTCTGCCCCTGCTCCTCTGTGCATCACCTTATATACCCCTTCTTCCCGGGAGACGGAGCGGATGCGGACCTCAACGTCGGCACCGCTCCTCAGTTACCCAATCCCCACGCGCTATCCCTACGATCCGGTTCCGCTCAGCGCGTGTTTCCACTCCCCGACCAATCACACCGCGCTGCTACCCGATCACTCCCTCTGGGTGCGTCACCGGCACACAGCCAATCAGCAGCATTACCCCCACCCGCGCACTGACGCCTGCTCCTCCCCGTCAGTGCGCGTCACCACACACACACCCGTACATACGCGCTGGCACACGACATATACACCCAGCGCGTATCACCACTACATCACCCCCTCCCACATAGCTCGCAGCCGGCCCGGCTGCTAACAACAACCAACCGCGACGATAAAACGACAACCAACAAAAAAAAACCCCGTAACCCCCCGAGTGTGCCCCGTAACATAACACAACAACAACAACAACAAGAATAACTATGTACAGATTGACAATGAACCCGAAAAGTCAACAATAACACGATACGAGCAAATTCGAAACGAACGCGCCCCACGTCCCTGCGACTACACGCAGTGACGAGGCGCTCCAACTGCCCCGACTCCTCACGAGGCAGGTCATGCAAAGTAGCACGACCTGGCGCGAGTCCGTCTGGCTGGTCCATCGTATGGGGCGGGACACTGACGACCGTCCGGCGGTTCCGGCTGCTCCAGACGGCGCGGAACGGGCCTGAAAGGGCCGGCCCCGCCGCGGAGATCCGGCCGCCGGTGATCGGCAGCTGTCAGTTCCGAGACACCTGGGAGCAGATCAGGCGAAAATACGTGTGGATCAGGCAGAGACATTTCCCCCTCTGGGTCGCCGGTCACGTCACACGCCCGGCCATCACGACACACGGGGAGGCCATATGGAGGCGAGAACGGTTTCAGTCGGGAGGGGTGAACGTACCAACGGCGCTTTCCCCACTTTATCTGAACGCACTGGGGCCGTGCAACGCGCACGACCTCCACGGGTCCCCTCCACGGTCTCAACAATTTAGGCGACGTAGCCAAGGGTGCCTGAGGGCAATGCAGCCAGGCCCTGTCACCTGGTTTCCATTCGTGCATGGACACCTTCCGTGCCCGCAACCGTTCATTAGCAATTTGGCGAGCCCGCGAATTAAGCCGTGCGGCCTCCCTCGCCTCTGTCAGCTTGTGAATATTAAACTTAATATGTTCTGCCAAATTAGAATTAGTTCGTGGAGCGGACAGGCCAAGTTGCGTTTCTATTGGCGGGTCAGCTTCCCGACCGTACATCAAATAGAATGGGGAAAACCCCGTAGCTGCATGGGGGGCCATTCTATACGCGGCAAGGACTCCCGGGACCTGCAGGTCCCAATCTACATGTGCCTCGCACACCTGCTGGCACAGCATGGAAGTCAAGGTTTTGTGGAGTCTCTCCACCATCTCGTCAGTCTGCGGGTGGTACGGGGAGGTACGCACCTTCTTGGTACCCAACAGATCGCACACCTCTTGCAACAATTTACTCGAAAAATTTTTACCTTGGTCGGTCAGCAGGCGTTCGGGAGCCCCCTTGTCCAGGACATAGCCCTGGACGAAGGCATCCGTCACAGCCGCTGCCGACTGGTTAGCGAGAGGCCACGCCATAGGCCATCGGGTAAAGTATTCGACCCCCACTAACAAATATTTATTCCCTCTCGGCGTGACTGGGAAGGGCCCCAAAATATCGAGTGCAACGAGCTCGTTGGTACGCGAGACCTGAATAGATTGCAGCGGTGGATTAGCTGCCACGGCCGGTGGTTTACGCCTGGCGCACTCAACGCACCCCTTCAGAATATGCACCACATCACTTCCCATTCCCGGCCAGTAATAGTCACGCTGAAGCAGGGCAAGCGTCTTGTTAACTCCCAAGTGCAAGAGGCGTTCGTGTGCCGCCAAGACAACCCTCCCCCTCACAGCGGAAGGCACCACGAGTGCGTTCCGCCGGGACAAACTGTCCCATTTCAATAACACGCCCTGCTCAAGTACATAGGAGCCGGTACGCTCCTGGTCCCCCTCGGGACCCCCAACCTTGCGGCGCAATGCTAGCAGCGAGCTGTCCGCCATCTGGAGGCGGCCCCATTCGCTGAGCGACAGCGAGAGCAGCGAGTCCCGACCCTGAGAGGCAGTGGAATCAACCCCGATCGGTGCGCCCGCTGTCGCAGCCAGTGCCCCCATCCCCCCCGCAAGCGTCGGTTTACAGCGCGCCGATCCCGACAAACACGCGCATTCATCACAAGGCAACAACCGCGACAAGCAATCGGCATTTGTGTGTCGCAACCCCTTACGGTACGTAGTCGTAAACTGATAGTCCTGGAGGACTTCCAACCAACGCGACAACTGGCCCGAGGGCTGGGCGACCCTCAATGAATACTGTAGCGCCGCGTGGTCCGTTCGGACTGTAAAGTGACGACCATAAAGATATGGCCTAAACTGCTGCACAAAAAAAACAATGGCAAGCAGCTCGCGACGGGTGACACAGTAGCGCTGCTCCGCCGGAGACAACACCCTACTACCGTAGGCGACAACTCTTTCGACACCCCCAACGACTTGGGATAGCACCCCCCCAATGCCCGTGTTGCTAGCATCCGTGTCCAGCAAAAAGGGACTGGCAAAATCGGGATAACACAAGGGTGGGGCACCCACCAAGGCGTCCCGGAGGGAGCGAAACGCGGCCTCCTCCTCCGGTCCCCATTTGAACTTCACTCCCTTCGCCGTTAGAGCGTGCAAGGGTTTTGCAATAGTGGCGAAGTGCTCAACGAACCGCCGATAATAAGAAGCAAACCCGATGAAACTACGCACGTCGGAAACGGACGTAGGTGTCGGCCACGAACCGACACAATCCGTCTTCGCGGGATCGGTGGAGATCCCCGAAGAATCGACAATGTGACCCAAGTATCTAACGGACCTACGAAGGAGGTGACATTTGGCCGGTTTAAATTTCAACTTAGCCGATCGCATTCGCAAGAACACCCCTCTCAATCGCCGGAGGTGTTCATCAAACGTTTTACTGAAAACAATGACATCGTCCATATAAATCAAGCATGTATCCCACTGCAAGCCCGACAAAACCAGCTCCATAAGTCGCTGAAACGTCGCTGGAGAGGAGTGAAGTCCCATGGGTAACCGGTTAAACTGGAACAGCCCCCCTGGAGTCCGAAATGCTGTCTTAGGTTTCGACTCTTCGTCGAGCGGCAACTGCCAAAACCCCGATAACAAATCAAGAGTCGAAAAATATCGCGCACCAGACAATGCATCGAGGGACTCATCCATCCTGGGGAGCGGATACGCGTCAGCCACAGAGATCTTATTCAGGCGACGGAAATCAACGCAGAATCGCAGGGACCCGTCCTGCTTCTTAACCAGCACAATAGGCGCTCCCCACGGGCTAGAGGAGGGCGAAATAATATCGGCTTCTAGCATATCGTTAACGGCCGACTGAACATGTTCCTTCTCCACGGGACTCAGTCGGAAGGGATTTAGCCTGACCGGCGCCGCATCGCCCGTTTCAATGTGATGGTGCAACAAATCCGTGCACCCAATGTCATACTTATGTTTACTGAATACATCAGAGAATTCAATGAGCAACTCGCGCAGCGCACCCAACTGCGCCGCCGACAAATCGTCCGAGGCGGCACATAACGAATGGACCCACTCAAGGTCTTCCCTCGGCTCAACGTTCCGCGCGGGGCTCGAGCCCACCTGCGCAACCAACCCATCATCCCCAGGGACCTGCGCCGCGTGAGCCAGCACGGTGCCCTGCGGAATGACAGCTGGTCGCGACCCCGCGTTCAAAACCATCACAAACGGATCCCTGTCAGCCCGCACCAAAGTGTGAGCCACCGATAAATCAAGACCCCCGACAGCCTTGTTAGAAGGACCCAAAAGCATACTCTGTCCCGAAGCCTCCCTCACCCATGGTTTCCGCAACCGGAGGGGAATCAACATCTGTGAACCCGGGGGCACTTGCACTGTCTGCGTCGCCACCGCTTGTATCGTAGCGCACGCCGTCCGAATGTCAGTAGGGCCCGTCAAAAATGAAATCCGGCGACCCGATGGCAGTTCAATGCATCGTTGATCGATAAGAATCTTAATGGGCATTTTAGCCAAAAAGTCAGTGCCCAAAAGACACGGAACTGCCAAGGAAGACGAAACGAAAACGGGTCCCGACAATTTGATATCTCCAATGCAAATGGACGCCCTAACCTGACCGATAATGCCCAACGATCCCCCATTAGCGGCGTAAAATGGCACATCCACTGGAAGCAGCGGACGACATTGGACCGGAAGAATATTATAAATGAGGTCCGATATAATAGTTGCCGATGCCCCCGTGTCCACTAACACCCTAATCTCAACCCCATCAATAGATCCCGTAACAACGGACGAACCCGCCGAAGCAGCCACAATTCTATGCCCCAATTCCGCCCATTCAATGTCTCCCTGGTCCCGGCCGAACCCCCCTCGCCGAACCGAATCCCCGAACCTTAACCGGCCCTCCTCCGCCGCAACGCGGCGTCCCATGTGTGCCGAATAAACAGGCCGAGCGTGTGAGGTGCCGCGACTTGCCGGGGATTGTAGAGATGACTTGGGCTCTCGGTCGTCGTCCAGCCGAGCCCCCATGGCGCGCTGCCGCGGAGCGCGGCACCCGGACGCCACGTGGCCCCGGAGGCCGCAGTTATAGCACGTGACGAGGGTCGGAGTAGATCTTGGTTGCTCCGACTTTCGGCCCGATCGCAGAGGCGACCGGGCCCCCGGCCTCCAGTCCCCTGGTCGTCCCGTGGCGAACGCCTCCTCTCGTGGGCTGACGACTTGGGGTTCGGCGACCACCAAACCCGGGGCTGCGACGACAGCAGCGTTGCAACCAACGACTTGCTTCCGTTGTAGGGCCTCGTGCGCTTGAATACTCGTGGCAACTCTCAAAGAAGAAATATCAATCTCGTCAGCTGTGTTGATAGGGACCCCCAGGTCCTGCGCCAACTTGAGCAGCTGCTCCAAAACCATCGCGTCTTGGCCCTCCTCGTCCATCCGAGGGAACGCAGCATCAGCAATAGCCAGCAACGCCGTGCGATAGGCCAGCGCGGTCTCCGTGGCCGCTTTCCGTCTTGCGTAGAACTGATGGCGGCACGTAGAGGGAGGCCCGTAGACCCTGGCCAACAAACCCAGCGCATCCTTCAGCGTGGAGCGGTCCGACTTCCGTGCAGCCCTGAAGGCCGCGAGCGCATCGTCGTCCAGCATGGCGGGCAATGCCCGCAGCGCCGTAGCATCGGACCACGCTGACATCTCTTGATGCGCCAAAAACCTTCGCTGAAATTGGCCCCAGTCTCCGCCTTCCGCCTTGAAGGCTGACAACGTGGGCAGGCGCTGCTGAAAAATGAAGTCATCCGCCTCGTGGTTCCTCTCCGCCTGTCCGTCGGTGTCTAAGATGGCGGCTCCAGCAGCAGACGTAAGATGGCGGACCCCCTCGCGCGCTGATGACGTCGATGCGCGCGCTTGGGAACCCACCACCACGTGGCGCTCGCCGTTCCCGCCAAAAGTAGGCCCAGGCGCAATGGCGGGAATCCCCCATTCGTTTTGGCGGGAATCTGCGGGGCGACCTTGTAAAATGTCCCCCACCATCCCCGCTCCTCCCGACGAGCTGATCTCCGCCAAGATGGACGCGGCGGCGAGCAGCAGCTCCGCCAGTCGGGAGTGCGCCTCACGAAGCCCGGCGTCTGTCCCCGGTCGCTCGGCCGGCGCCGTCGACGGACCCTGCAGCGTGGGCAAGTCCTCTTCCTCACCCCCCGCCACCAGCGGCCCCGAGTCGTCCAGGTCTTCCTCGCGGTCAATCCCGTGGGTCCTACGGGTCTTCCTCGTCTCCATACTTGGAAGCCCGTTTCACTTCTGACGCCAGATGAAGTATTGGAAAATGACGGCAGGAAACTCCTTGACGGGAACACACTTCTTTTATTAAATCTTGACTTGTAACAATACAACGCGTGGCCTCTCTTCTTCACAATGCGCTTCTCTTGACTCTGGATTCTGTGCTGCTGGCTCTCTGTGCCTCGTGTAGACTCCGCGCCTCGGCTACACTCCTCTCTCGCCTCGTGTAGACTCTGCGCCTCTGCTACACTCTCCACTCGCCTCGTGTAGACTTTGCATCTCTCTCTTTCTGGCTACACCGTATGCATACTCGGCTCGTGTAGACCTTCCTCTCTCTCTGGCTACACCGTATGCATACTCGGCTCGTGTAGACCGTTCTCTCTCGCTGGCTACACACTATACATTACTCAGCTCGTGTAGACCGTTCTCTCTCGCTGGCTACACACTATACATTACTCAGCTCGTGTAGACCGTTCTCTCTCGCTGGCTACACACTATACATTACTCAGCTCGTGTAGACCGTTCTCTCTCGCTGGCTACACACTATACATTACTCAGCTCGTGTAGACCGTTCTCTCTCGCTGGCTACACACTTATACCTTACTCTCCTCTACTCTCCATTACTCTCCATTACTCTCCTCTCCGGGCTCTATCTCTGCACCTTCGTCTTCATTCTTAGATGGTTCCACTTCTCCCCTGCTCCTCTGTGCATCACCTTATATACCCCTTCTTCCCGGGAGACGGAGCGGATGCGGACCTCAACGTCGGCACCGCTCCTCAGTTACCCAATCCCCACGCGCTATCCCTACGATCCGGTTCCGCTCAGCGCGTGTTTCCACTCCCCGACCAATCACACCGCGCTGCTACCCGATCACTCCCTCTGGGCGCGTCACCGGCACACAGCCAATCAGCAGCACTACCCCCACCCGCGCACTGACGCCTGCTCCTCCCCGTCAGCGCGCGTCACCACACACACACCCGTACATACGCGCTGGCACACGACATATACACCCAGCGCGTATCACCACTACACTAGTATTATTAAGTTGACACTACGACTACTAGTATTATAAAATTGACACTACTACTAGTATTATTAATTTGACACTACGACTACTAGTATTATTAAGTTGACACTACAACTACTAGTATTATTAAGTTGACACTACGACTACTAGTATTATTAAGTTGACACTACAACTACTAGTATTATTAAGTTGACACTACGACTACTAGTATTATTAAGTTGACATTACAACTACTAGTATTATTAAGTTGACACTACGACTACTAGTATTATTTAATTGACACTACTACTAGTATTATTAATTTGACACTACGACTACTAGTATTATTAAGTTGACGCTACAACTACTAGTATTATTAAGTTGACACTACGACTACTAGTATTATTAAGTTGACACTACGACTACTAGTATTATTAAGTTGACACTACTACTACTAGTATTATTAGGTTGACACTACTACTACTAGTATTATTAAGTTGACACTACAACTACTAGTATTATTAGTTGACACTACTACTACTAGTATTATTAAATTGATACTACTACTAGTATTATTAAATCGACACTACGACTAGTATTATTAAATTGACACTACGAATACTAGTATTATTAAATTGACACTACGACTGCTAGTATTATTAAGTTGACACTACGACTACTAGTTGTATTACGTTGACACTCCGACTTGTAGTCGTAGTAGTAGTGTTATTATTCCCAGACAGTCTCTCGTTCCCTCCTTTGGCTGCCACTCGGTGTGCAGTCTCGCCCAAACGCTGTAATAAATCCTTCTACGACGCCTCCTGCCCTTTCCTGGTCTCATCCCCGCGTGTGACTGCTCTCACTTCCTCCAACGGACAAACAAATTGCACCTCTCTCACCCTCTGTCTGTATGCTCTCTCATCCAGCAGTGGATCGATCGCGGCAGGTGATGGTGATGATGTTGACGGCACCGCGGAGGAGAGACGAGAGAAAGAAAGACTGGGAGTGGTCCTCGGTGGCGGCGGCGATGGTGGTGGTGGTGGGGGCGGTGGTGGTGGTGGCAGTGGTGGTGGTGGTGGCGGTGGTGGTGGGGGCGGTGGTGGTGGTGCCGGCGGCGGTGGTGGCGGTGGTGGCGGTGGTGGTGGCGGTGGTGGCGGTGGTGGTGTTGCTGGCGGCGGTGGTGGTGGCGGTGGTGGTGGTGGCGGTGGTGGTGGTGGCGGTGGTGGTGGGGGCGGTGGTGATGGTGCCGGCGTCGGTGGTGGCGGTGGTGGTGGTGGTGGTGCTGGCGGCGGTGGTGGTGGTGGCGGTGGTGGTGGTGGCGGTGGTGGTGTTGGCGACGGTGGTGGTGGCGGTGATGGTGGTGGCGGCGGCGGTGGTGGTGGTGCCGGTGGTGGTGGTGGCGGTGGTGGTGGGGGCGTTGGTGGTGGTGGCGGTGTCCGACAAAACAAGCTCCTACCTCCTCGCGGTGCCGGACGGGCAACACTGTCGTGGACAGTGCTATGGGAGAAGGGCCAATGCCTCATTGGCCTTTCCCCTCATGGCGTTTGTGACCACCACAGTGGCTAAACGGGGGCTCTGGACAGGTGCGAGGGGCTGGTAACCCCTCCACCTTCAAGTAATTACCACGAAACTACGAATTAAACATAAACCTGTAACAAATAAGCTTGTGCCGGAGGCCCCGGGGGAACAGGCGTCTATGACGTCTCTTGGCCAAACCCCAATTGGCGGAGCCAGGAGATTGAATCTTAACCCTCGGGGCCCTCCAGAAACAACAAAAAGCTATTACGGATGGTCACGTGGAATGTTCGAACGCTCACTGCGGAGGAGAGGCTGCCACTCCTTTGTCGGGAGCTGGACCGGTACCGCCTAGATCTCTGTTGCATTCAGAAGGTCTGGTGGACCGGTTCTGGCTCCTGCCACCATGAGGGGTGGACAGTCCTCTAGTCGGGGCAGGAGACTGCCAAACAACAGGGTGTGGCTCTTCTTTTGAACAAAATAATGAAGGGGGCGTGGGAGCATGACGGTGAGGTGTGGGAAGCTGTAAGCCCCAGGACACTTTGGGCTCGCCTTCCCATCAACTGGAGGCGAGGATTGGTGGTCGTGGTTACTTATGCCCCCACCGAAGACGAACATCCGTGGAGGGATGCAGGCAAAGCTGATGAGTCAGATGCCTTCTATGACCTCCTGTCACAGGTGCTGGCTAAAATGGCCACTCGGGACAGAGTCATCTTGTTGGGTGACTTCAATGCCCGAGTTGGTCATGATGCTGGCACCTGGTCTGGAGTGATTGGAAGGCATGGGCCAGATCAACTCAATAACAACGGTAGGAGGCTGCTAGATTTTTGTGCAGCCCATGGGCTTGTAATTACCAACACGCTATTCCGGCATCGGCGCATCCACACAACATCATGGACGCATGCCGGGTCCAAGCAAGAACATCTGCTGGACTACATAGTGACGGACCAGCGGATGCGAGCCCATGTCCTTAACACCAGGACCTACCGTGGAGCTGATCTGCCCTCTGACCATCGACTAGTTATCAGTAAGATGCGCCTGCCAGTCTTCCACTCCGGTGGTGTGTGTACACCCAGGACCCCATTCCAACCTAAAGTGGCCTGGTCTCAGTTAGCTGATGAAAGTTGGAAGCGAGAAATTCATCATCGCTTGCAGCTGGGGTTGGCATCGTCCCCCACTCCTCCTGATGTCGAGGGTAAATGGGCGAGGTTTAGGACTGTGACTCATGCAGCGGCAATGGCTGCTTTGGGTACGTGGTCCAGACCTCCCAGAAACCCTGGCTGAAAGAGGAGGTGTTAAGGTTAGTTGAGAAAAAGCGACAGGCCCACTCTCATCGGCTACAGCATCCCACGTCAGAAAATGAGGAGGTTTACCGCAGCCTTCGCTCGGAGGTTCGGAGAGCCGTAAGGCGCTGCAAGGATGGATGGTGGTCGCGGGTTGCTGAGGAGATAGAGTCTGCCTCAGTGGCCCGCGATCACAAATCACTATTTAATTCCATCAAAAAAGTAACCTGCAGCGCCACGCCTATTACCATTGTAGTGGTGATACGCGCTGGGTGTATATGTCGTGTGCCAGCGCGTATGTACGGGTGTGTGTGTGGTGACGCGCACTGACGGGGAGGAGCAGGCGTCAGTGCGCGAGTGGGGGTAGTGCTGCTGATTGGCTGTGTGCCGGTGACGCGCCCAGAGGGAGTGATCGGGTAGCAGCGCGGTGTGATTGGTCGGGGAGTGGAAACACGCGCTGAGCGGAACCGGATCGTAGGGATAGCGCGTGGGGATTGGGTAACTGAGGAGCGGTGCCGACGTTGAGGTCCGCATCCGCTCCGTCTCCCGGGAAGAAGGGGTATATAAGGTGATGCACAGAGGAGCAGGGGCAGAAGTGGAACCATCTAAGAATGAAGACGAAGGTGCAGAGATAGAGCCCGGAGAGGAGAGTAATGGAGAGTAATGGAGAGTAGAGGAGAGTAAGGTATAAGTGTGTAGCCAGCGAGAGAGAACGGTCTACACGAGCTGAGTAATGTATAGTGTGTAGCCAGCGAGAGAGAACGGTCTACACGAGCTGAGTAATGTATAGTGTGTAGCCAGCGAGAGAGAACGGTCTACACGAGCTGAGTAATGTATAGTGTGTAGCCAGCGAGAGAGAACGGTCTACACGAGCTGAGTAATGTATAGTGTGTAGCCAGCGAGAGAGAACGGTCTACACGAGCCGAGTATGCATACGGTGTAGCCAGAGAGAGAGGAAGGTCTACACGAGCCGAGTATGCATACGGTGTAGCCAGAGAGAGAGATGCAAAGTCTACACGAGGCGAGTGGAGAGTGTAGCAGAGGCGCAGAGTCTACACGAGGCGAGAGAGGAGTGTAGCCGAGGCGCGGAGTCTACACGAGGCACAGAGAGCCAGCAGCACAGAATCCAGAGTCAAGAGAAGCGCATTGTGAAGAAGAGAGGCCACGCGTTGTATTGTTACAAGTCAAGATTTAATAAAAGAAGTGTGTTCCCGTCAAGGAGTTTCCTGCCGTCATTTTCCAATACTTCATCTGGCGTCAGAAGTGAAACGGGCTTCCAAGTATGGAGACGAGGAAGACCCGTAGGACCCACGGGATTGACCGCGAGGAAGACCTGGACGACTCGGGGCCGCTGGTGGCGGGGGGTGAGGAAGAGGACTTGCCCACGCTGCAGGGTCCGTCGACGGCGCCGGCCGAGCGACCGGGGACAGACGCCGGGCTTCGTGAGGCGCACTCCCGACTGGCGGAGCTGCTGCTCGCCGCCGCGTCCATCTTGGCGGAGATCAGCTCGTCGGGAGGAGCGGGGACGGTGGGGGACATTTTACAAGGTCGCCCCGCAGATTCCCGCCAAAACGAATGGGGGATTCCCGCCATTGCGCCTGGGCCTACTTTTGGCGGGAACGGCGAGCGCCACGTGGTGGTGGGTTCCCAAGCGCGCGCATCGACGTCATCAGCGCGCGAGGGGGTCCGCCATCTTACGTCTGCTGCTGGAGCCGCCATCTTAGACACCGACGGACAGGCGGAGAGGAACCACGAGGCGGATGACTTCATTTTTCAGCAGCGCCTGCCCACGTTGTCAGCCTTCAAGGCGGAAGGCGGAGACTGGGGCCAATTTCAGCGAAGGTTTTTGGCGCATCAAGAGATGTCAGCGTGGTCCGATGCTACGGCGCTGCGGGCATTGCCCGCCATGCTGGACGACGATGCGCTCGCGGCCTTCAGGGCTGCACGGAAGTCGGACCGCTCCACGCTGAAGGATGCGCTGGGTTTGTTGGCCAGGGTCTACGGGCCTCCCTCTACGTGCCGCCATCAGTTCTACGCAAGACGGAAAGCGGCCACGGAGACCGCGCTGGCCTATCGCACGGCGTTGCTGGCTCTTGCTGATGCTGCGTTCCCTCGGATGGACGAGGAGGGCCAAGACGCGATGGTTTTGGAGCAGCTGCTCAAGTTGGCGCAGGACCTGGGGGTCCCTATCAACACAGCTGACGAGATTGATATTTCTTCTTTGAGAGTTGCCACGAGTATTCAAGCGCACGAGGCCCTACAACGGAAGCAAGGCGTTGGTTGCAACGCTGCTGTCGTCGCAGCCCCGGGTTTGGTGGTCGCCGAACCCCAAGTCGTCAGCCCACGAGAGGAGGCGTTCGCCACGGGACGACCAGGGGACTGGAGGCCGGGGGCCCGGTCGCCTCTGCGATCGGGCCGAAAGTCGGAGCAACCAAGATCTACTCCGACCCTCGTCACGTGCTATAACTGCGGCCTCCGGGGCCACGTGGCGTCCGGGTGCCGCGCTCCGCGGCAGCGTGCCATGGGGGCTCGGCTGGACGACGACCGAGAGCCCAAGTCATCTCTACAATCCCCGGCAAGTCGCGGCACCTCACACGCTCGGCCTGTTTATTCGGCACACATGGGACGCCGCGTTGCGGCGGAGGAGGGCCGGTTAAGGTTCGGGGATTCGGTTCGGCGAGGGGGGTTCGGCCGGGACCAGGGAGACATTGAATGGGCGGAATTGGGGCATAGAACTGTGGCTGCTTCGGCGGGTTCGTCCGTTGTTACGGGATCTATTGATGGGGTTGAGATTAGGGTGTTAGTGGACACGGGGGCATCGGCAACTATTATATCGGACCTCATTTATAATATTCTTCCGGTCCAATGTCGTCCGCTGCTTCCAGTGGATGTGCCATTTTACGCCGCTAATGGGGGATCGTTGGGCATTATCGGTCAGGTTAGGGCGTCCATTTGCATTGGAGATATCAAATTGTCGGGACCCGTTTTCGTTTCGTCTTCCTTGGCAGTTCCGTGTCTTTTGGGCACTGACTTTTTGGCTAAAATGCCCATTAAGATTCTTATCGATCAACGATGCATTGAACTGCCATCGGGTCGCCGGATTTCATTTTTGACGGGCCCTACTGACATTCGGACGGCGTGCGCTACGATACAAGCGGTGGCGACGCAGACAGTGCAAGTGCCCCCGGGTTCACAGATGTTGATTCCCCTCCGGTTGCGGAAACCATGGGTGAGGGAGGCTTCGGGACAGAGTATGCTTTTGGGTCCTTCTAACAAGGCTGTCGGGGGTCTTGATTTATCGGTGGCTCACACTTTGGTGCGGGCTGACAGGGATCCGTTTGTGATGGTTTTGAACGCGGGGTCGCGACCAGCTGTCATTCCGCAGGGCACCGTGCTGGCTCACGCGGCGCAGGTCCCTGGGGATGATGGGTTGGTTGCGCAGGTGGGCTCGAGCCCCGCGCGGAACGTTGAGCCGAGGGAAGACCTTGAGTGGGTCCATTCGTTATGTGCCGCCTCGGACGATTTGTCGGCGGCGCAGTTGGGTGCGCTGCGCGAGTTGCTCATTGAATTCTCTGATGTATTCAGTAAACATAAGTATGACATTGGGTGCACGGATTTGTTGCACCATCACATTGAAACGGGCGATGCGGCGCCGGTCAGGCTAAATCCCTTCCGACTGAGTCCCGTGGAGAAGGAACATGTTCAGTCGGCCGTTAACGATATGCTAGAAGCCGATATTATTTCGCCCTCCTCTAGCCCGTGGGGAGCGCCTATTGTGCTGGTTAAGAAGCAGGACGGGTCCCTGCGATTCTGCGTTGATTTCCGTCGCCTGAATAAGATCTCTGTGGCTGACGCGTATCCGCTCCCCAGGATGGATGAGTCCCTCGATGCATTGTCTGGTGCGCGATATTTTTCGACTCTTGATTTGTTATCGGGGTTTTGGCAGTTGCCGCTCGACGAAGAGTCGAAACCTAAGACAGCATTTCGGACTCCAGGGGGGCTGTTCCAGTTTAACCGGTTACCCATGGGACTTCACTCCTCTCCAGCGACGTTTCAGCGACTTATGGAGCTGGTTTTGTCGGGCTTGCAGTGGGATACATGCTTGATTTATATGGACGATGTCATTGTTTTCAGTAAAACGTTTGAGGAACACCTCCGGCGATTGAGAGGGGTGTTCTTGCGAATGCGATCGGCTAAGTTGAAATTTAAACCGGCCAAATGTCACCTCCTTCGTAGGTCCGTTAGATACTTGGGTCACATTGTCGATTCTTCGGGGATCTCCACCGATCCCGCGAAGACGGATTGTGTCGGTTCGTGGCCGACACCTACGTCCGTTTCCGACGTGCGTAGTTTCATCGGGTTTGCTTCTTATTATCGGCGGTTCGTTGAGCACTTCGCCACTATTGCAAAACCCTTGCACGCTCTAACGGCGAAGGGAGTGAAGTTCAAATGGGGACCGGAGGAGGAGGCCGCGTTTCGCTCCCTCCGGGACGCCTTGGTGGGTGCCCCACCCTTGTGTTATCCCGATTTTGCCAGTCCCTTTTTGCTGGACACGGATGCTAGCAACACGGGCATTGGGGGGGTGCTATCCCAAGTCGTTGGGGGTGTCGAAAGAGTTGTCGCCTACGGTAGTAGGGTGTTGTCTCCGGCGGAGCAGCGCTACTGTGTCACCCGTCGCGAGCTGCTTGCCATTGTTTTTTTTGTGCAGCAGTTTAGGCCATATCTTTATGGTCGTCACTTTACAGTCCGAACGGACCACGCGGCGCTACAGTATTCATTGAGGGTCGCCCAGCCCTCGGGCCAGTTGTCGCGTTGGTTGGAAGTCCTCCAGGACTATCAGTTTACGACTACGTACCGTAAGGGGTTGCGACACACGAATGCCGATTGCTTGTCGCGGTTGTTGCCTTGTGATGAATGCGCGTGTTTGTCGGGATCGGCGCGCTGTAAACCGACGCTTGCGGGGGAGATGGGGGCACTGGCTGCGACAGCGGGCGCACCGATCGGGGTTGATTCCACTGCCTCTCAGGGTCGGGACTCGCTGCTCTCGCTGTCGCTCAGCGAATGGGGCCGCCTCCAGATGGCGGACAGCTCGCTGCTAGCATTGCGCCGCAAGGTTGGGGGTCCCGAGGGGGACCAGGAGCGTACCGGCTCCTATGTACTTGAGCAGGGCGTGTTATTGAAATGGGACAGTTTGTCCCGGCGGAACGCACTCGTGGTGCCTTCCGCTGTGAGGGGGAGGGTTGTCTTGGCGGCACACGAACGCCTCTTGCACTTGGGAGTTAACAAGACGCTTGCCCTGCTTCAGCGTGACTATTACTGGCCGGGAATGGGAAGTGATGTGGTGCATATTCTGAAGGGGTGCGTTGAGTGCGCCAGGCGTAAACCACCGGCCGTGGCAGCTAATCCACCGCTGCAATCTATTCAGGTCTCGCGTACCAACGAGCTCGTTGCACTCGATATTTTGGGGCCCTTCCCAGTCACGCCGAGAGGGAATAAATATTTGTTAGTGGGGGTCGAATACTTTACCCGATGGCCTATGGCATGGCCTCTCGCTAACCAGTCGGCAGCGGCTGTGACGGATGCCTTCGTCCAGGGCTATGTCCTGGACAAGGGGGCTCCCGAACGCCTGCTGACCGACCAAGGTAAAAAATTTTCGAGTAAATTGTTGCAAGAGGTGTGCGATCTGTTGGGTACCAAGAAGGTGCGTACCTCCCCGTACCACCCGCAGACTGACGGGATGGTGGAGAGACTCCACAAAACCTTGACTTCCATGCTGTGCCAGCAGGTGTGCGAGGCACATGTAGATTGGGACCTGCAGGTCCCGGGAGTCCTTGCCGCGTATAGAATGGCCCCCCATGCAGCTACGGGGTTTTCCCCATTCTATTTGATGTACGGTCGGGAAGCTGACCCGCCAATAGAAACGCAACTTGGCCTGTCCGCTCCACGAACTAATTCTAATTTGGCAGAACATATTAAGTTTAATATTCACAAGCTGACAGAGGCGAGGGAGGCCGCACGGCTTAATTCGCGGGCTCGCCAAATTGCTAATGACCGGTTGCGGGCACGGAAGGTGTCCATGCACGAATGGAAACCAGGTGACAGGGCCTGGCTGCATTGCCCTCAGGCACCCTTGGCTACGTCGCCTAAATTGTTGAGACCGTGGAGGGGACCCGTGGAGGTCGTGCGCGTTGCACGGCCCCAGTGCGTTCAGATAAAGTGGGGAAAGCGCCGTTGGTACGTTCACCCCTCCCGACTGAAACCGTTCTCGCCTCCATATGGCCTCCCCGTGTGTCGTGATGGCCGGGCGTGTGACGTGACCGGCGACCCAGAGGGGGAAATGTCTCTGCCTGATCCACACGTATTTTCGCCTGATCTGCTCCCAGGTGTCTCGGAACTGACAGCTGCCGATCACCGGCGGCCGGATCTTCGCGGCGGGGCCGGCCCTTTCAGGCCCGTTCCGCGCCGTCTGGAGCAGCCGGAACCGCCGGACGGTCGTCAGTGTCCCGCCCCATACGATGGACCAGCCAGACGGACTCGCGCCAGGTCGTGCTACTTTGCATGACCTGCCTCGTGAGGAGTCGGGGCAGTTGGAGCGCCTCGTCACTGCGTGTAGTCGCAGGGACGTGGGGGCGCGTTCGTTTCGAATTTGCTCGTATCGTGTTATTGTTGACTTTTCGGGTTCATTGTCAATCTGTACATAGTTATTCTTGTTGTTGTTGTTGTTGTGTTATGTTACGGGGCACACTCGGGGGGTTACGGGGTTTTTTTTTGTTGGTTGTCGTTTTATCGTCGCGGTTGGTTGTTGTTAGCAGCCGGGCCGGCTGCGAGCTATGTGGGAGGGGGTGATGTAGTGGTGATACGCGCTGGGTGTATATGTCGTGTGCCAGCGCGTATGTACGGGTGTGTGTGTGGTGACGCGCGCTGACGGGGAGGAGCAGGCGTCAGTGCGCGGGTGGGGGTAGTGCTGCTGATTGGCTGTGTGCCGGTGACGCGCCCAGAGGGAGTGATCGGGTAGCAGCGCGGTGTGATTGGTCGGGGAGTGGAAACACGCGCTGAGCGGAACCGGATCGTAGGGATAGCGCGTGGGGATTGGGTAACTGAGGAGCGGTGCCGACGTTGAGGTCCGCATCCGCTCCGTCTCCCGGGAAGAAGGGGTATATAAGGTGATGCACAGAGGAGCAGGGGAGAAGTGGAACCATCTAAGAATGAAGACGAAGGTGCAGAGATAGAGCCCGGAGAGGAGAGTAATGGAGAGTAATGGAGAGTAGAGGAGAGTAAGGTATAAGTGTGTAGCCAGCGAGAGAGAACGGTCTACACGAGCTGAGTAATGTATAGTGTGTAGCCAGCGAGAGAGAACGGTCTACACGAGCTGAGTAATGTATAGTGTGTAGCCAGCGAGAGAGAACGGTCTACACGAGCTGAGTAATGTATAGTGTGTAGCCAGCGAGAGAGAACGGTCTACACGAGCTGAGTAATGTATAGTGTGTAGCCAGCGAGAGAGAACGGTCTACACGAGCCGAGTATGCATACGGTGTAGCCAGAGAGAGAGGAAGGTCTACACGAGCCGAGTATGCATACGGTGTAGCCAGAGAGAGAGATGCAAAGTCTACACGAGGCGAGTGGAGAGTGTAGCAGAGGCGCAGAGTCTACACGAGGCGAGAGAGGAGTGTAGCCGAGGCGCGGAGTCTACACGAGGCACAGAGAGCCAGCAGCACAGAATCCAGAGTCAAGAGAAGCGCATTGTGAAGAAGAGAGGCCACGCGTTGTATTGTTACAAGTCAAGATTTAATAAAAGAAGTGTGTTCCCGTCAAGGAGTTTCCTGCCGTCATTTTCCAATACTTCACTAGTAGTAGTAGTGTCAACTTAATAATACTAGTAGTCGTAGTGTCAAATTAATATTACTAGTCGTAGTGTCAACTTAATAATACTAGTAGTCGTAGTGTCAACTTAATAATACTAGTAGCCGTAGTGTCAACGTAATACTACTAGTAGTCGTAGTGTCAACTTAATACTACTAGGAGTGAGATGCCCCTGTAGTTGTTACAGTCTGTGCGGTCCACCTTCTTAAAGAGGGGGGCCACCAGGGCATCCTTCCAATCCTGCGGAACCTGTCCAGTGGTCCAGACTGTTGTTATGATGTCATGTAGGGCAGTCTGTGCACAAACGCCACCCTCCCTGAGCATTTCGCTTGGGAGATCATCTATGCCCGGTGCCTTTCCTAGTCTCAGACTTCGGATCGCCTTCAGTACTTCCTGAACAGATGGTACCTCAGCCAGCCACTCACAGGGGGTGACCTCTTCCAATATTTGATAATACTAGTAGCCGTAGTGTCAACGTAATACTACTAGTAGTCGTAGTGTCAATTTAATAATACTAGTAGTCGTAGTGTCAACTTAATACTACTAGTAGTCGTAGAGTCAACTTAATAATACTAGTCGTCGTAGTGTCAACTTAATAATACTAGTAGTCGTAGTGTCAACTTAATAACGCTAGTAGTAGTAGTGTCAACTTAATAATACTGGTAGTCGTAGTGTCAACTTAATAATACTAGTAGTTGTAGTGTCAACTTAATAATACTAGTAGTTGTAGTGTCAACTTAATAATACTAGTAGTAGTGTCAGCTTAATAATACTAGTAGTCGTAGTGTCAACTTAATAATACTAGTAGTTGTAGTGTCAACTTAATAATACTAGTGAAGTATTGGAAATGACGGCAGGAAACTCCTTTGACGGGAACACACTTCTTTTATTAAATCTTGACTTCAACGATACAACGCGTGGCCTCTCTTCTTCACAGTACGGTCACCATACAACGGTACAACTCGTGACCTCTTCTCTCCGCTCCACACTTCTCTCAACTCCCGTAGACTCTGTGCTGCTGGCTCTCTGTGCCTCGTGTAGACTCCACGCCTCTGCTACACTCTTCACTCGTCTCGTGTAGACTTTACACATCCGCTACACTCTTCACTCGTCTCGTGTAGACTTTACACATCTGCTACACTCTTCACTCGTCTCGTGTAGACTTTACACATCTGCTACACACTCTTCAGTACCCGTCTCGTGTAGACCTTACATCTCCGGCTACACACTCTTCAGTACCTATCTCGTGTAGACCTTATACTCTCTCTGGCTACACCGTATGCACTACTCGGCTCGTGTAGACCTTACACTCTCTCTGGCTACACCGTATGCATTACTCGGCTCGTGTAGACCTTTCTCTCTCTCTGGCTACACCTTGTACATTACTCTACATTACTCTCCCTTACTCTCCATTACTCTCCATTACTCTCCTCTCCGGGCTCTATCTCTGCACCTTCGTCTTCATTCCTAGATGGTTCCACTTCCTCCCCCTACTCCTCTGTGCATCACCTTATATATCCCTTCCTCCCGGGAGACGGAGCGGATGCGGACCTCAACGTCGACACCGCTCCTCAGTTACCCAATCACCATGCGCTATCTCTACGATCCGTTTCCGCCCAGCGCGTGTTTCCACTCATCGACCAATCACACCGCGCTGCCACCCGATCACTCCCTCTCAGCGCGTCCCCGGCACACAGCCAATCAGCAGCACTACCCCCACCCGCGCTGACGCCTGCTCCTCCCCGTCAGCGCGCGTCACCACACACACACCCGTACATACGCGCTGGCACACGACGTATACCCCCAGCGCGTATCACCACTACATCACCCCCTCCCACATAGCTCGCAGCCGGCCCGGCTGCTAACAACAACCAACCGCAACGATAAGACGACAACCCAACCCAAAAAAAAAACCCCCCAGTGTGCCCCGTAACATAACAAGAACAACAACAACAACAAGAACTATGTACAATTTGACAACGAACACAAGAAAAGTCAACAACAACACAATACACGCGAATTCCAGAAAACGAACGCGCCCAGCGTCCCTGCGACTACACGCAGTGACGAGGCGCTCCAACTGCCCCGACTCCTCACGAGGCCGGTCACGCGAAGTAGCGCGACCTGGCGCGAGTCCGTCTTGCTGGTCCGTCGTATGGGACGGGACACTGACGACCGTCCGGCGGTTCCGGCAGCTCCAGACTGCGCGGAACGGGCCTGAAAGGGCCGGCCCCGCCGCGGAGATCCGGCCGCCGGTGGTCGGCAGCTGTCAGTTCTGAGACACCTGGGAGCAGATCAGGCGAAAATACGTGTGGATCAGGCAGAGACATTTCCCCCTGTGGGTCGCCAGTCACGTCACACGCTCGGCCCTCACGACACAAGGGGAGGCCATATGGAGGCGAGAACGGTTTCAGTCGGGAGGGGTGAACGTACCAACGGCGCTTTCCCCACTTTATCTGAACGCACTGGGGCCGTGCAATGCGCACGACCTCCACAGGTCCCCTCCACGGTCTCAACAATTTAAGCGACGTAGCCAAGGGTGCCTGAGGGCAATGCAGCCAGGCCCTGTCACCTGGTTTCCATTCGTGCATGGACACCTTCCGTGCCCGCAACCGTTCATTAGCAATTTGGCGAGCCCGCGAATTAAGCCGTGCAGCCTCCCTCGCCTCTGTCAGCTCGTGAATATTAAACTTAATATGTTCTGCCAATTTAGAATTAGTTCGTGGAGCGGACAGGCCAAGTTGCGTTTCCATTGGCGGGTCAGCTTCCCGACCGTACATCAAATAGAATGGGGAAAACCCCGTAGCTGCATGGGGGGCCATTCTATACGCGGCAAG
This sequence comes from Lampetra fluviatilis, assembly GCF_964198595.1. Lineage (NCBI taxonomy): Eukaryota > Metazoa > Chordata > Hyperoartia > Petromyzontiformes > Petromyzontidae > Lampetra > Lampetra fluviatilis. Next base: position 412,900 of record NC_136337.1, on the reverse strand, counting down.
GACCCCCGGGACCTGCAGGTCCCAATCTACATGTGCCTCACACACCTGCTGGCACAGCATGGAAGTCAAGGTTTTATGAAGCCTCTCCACCATCCCGTCTGTCTGCGGGTGGTACGGGGAGGTACACACCTTCTTGGTACCCAACAGATCGCACACCTCTTGCAACAATTTACTCGAAAAATGTTTACCTTGGTCGGTCAGCAGGCGTTCGGGAGCCCCCTTGTCCAGGACATAGCCCTGGACGAAGGCGTCCGTCACAGCCGCTGCCGACTGGTTAGCGAGAGGCCACGCCATAGGCCATCGGGTAAAGTATTCGACCCCCACTAACAAGTATTTATTCCCTCTCGGCGTGACTGGAAAGGGCCCCAAAATATCGAGTGCAACGAGCTCGTTAGTGCGGGAGACCTGAATAGATTGCAGCGGTGGATTAGCTGCCACAGGCGGTGGTTTACGTCTGGCGCACTCAACGCACCCCTTCAGAATATTTACCACATCACTTCCCATTCCCGGCCAGTAATAGTCACGCTGAAGCAGGGCAAGCGTCTTGTTAACTCCCAAATGCAAGAGGCGTTCGTGGGCCGCCAAGACAACCCTCCCCCGTACAGCGGAAGGCACCACGAGTGCGTTCCGCCGGGACAAACTGTCCCATATTAATAACATGCCCTGCTTAAGTACATAGGAGCCGGTGCGCTCCTGGTCCCCCTCGGGACCCCCCACCTTGCGGCGCAATGCTAGCAGCGAGCTGTCCGCCATCTGGAGACGGCCCCATTCGCTGAGCGACAACGAGAGCAGCGAGTCCCGACCCTGAGAGGCAGTGGAATCATCCACGATCGGTGCGCCCGCTGTCGCAGCCAGTGCCCCCATCTCCCCCGCAAGCGTCGGTTTACAGCGCACCGATTCCGACAAACACGCGCATTCATTACAAGGCAACAACCGCGACAAGCAATCGGCATTTGTGTGTCGCAACCCCTTACGGTACGTAGTCGTAAACTGATAGTCCTGGAGGACTTCCAACCACCGCGACAACTGGCCCGAGGGTTGGGCGACCCTCAATGAATACTGTAGCGCCGCGTGGTCCGTTCGGACCGTAAAGTGACGACCATAGAGATATGGTCTGAACTGTTGCACAAAAAAGACAATGGCAAGCAGCTCGCGACGGGTGACACAGTAGCGCTGCTCCGCCGGAGACAACACCCTACTACCGTAGGCGACAACTCTTTCGACACCCCCGACGACTTGGGATAGCACCCCCCCAATGCCCGTGTTGCTAGCATCCGTGTCCAGCAAAAAGGGACTCATAAAATCGGGATAACACAAGGGTGGGGCACCCACCAAGGCGTCCCGGAGGGAACGAAACGCGGCTTCCTCCTCCGGTCCCCATTTGAACTTCACTCCCTTCGCCGTTAGAGCGTGCAAGGGTTTTGCAATAGTGGCGAAGTGCTCAACGAACCGCCGGTAATAAGAAGCAAACCCGATGAAACTACGCACGTCGGAAACGGACGTAGGTATCGGCCAAGAACCGACACAAACCGTCTTCGCGGGATCGGTGGAGATCCCTGAAGAATCGACAATGTGACCCAAGTATCTAACCGACTTACGAAGGAGGTGACATTTGGCCGGTTTAAATTTTAGTTTAGCCGATCGCATGTGCAAGAACACCCCTCTCAATCGCTGGAGGTGTTCTTCAAATGTTTTACTGAAAACAATGACATCGTCCATATAAATCAAGCATGTATCCCACTGCAAGCCCGACAAAACCAACTCCATAAGTCGCTGAAACGTCGCTGGAGAGGAGTGAAGTCCCATGGGTAACCGGTTAAACTGGAACAGCCCCCCTGGAGTCCGAAATGCTGTCTTAGGTTTCGACTCTTCGTCGAGTGGCAACTGCCAAAACCCCGATAACAAATCAAGAGTCGAAAAATATCGCGCACCAGACAATGCATCGAGGGACTCATCCATCCTGGGGAGCGGATACGCGTCAGCCACAGAGATCTTATTCAGGCGACGGAAATCAACGCAGAATCGCAGGGACCCGTCCTGCTTCTTAACCAGCACAATAGGCGCTCCCCACGGGCTGGAGGAGGGCGAAATAATATCGGCTTCTAACATTTCGTTAACAGCCGACTGAACATGTTCCTTCTCCGCAGGACTCAGTCGGAAGGGATTTAGCCTGACCGGCGCCGCATCGCCCGTTTCAATGTGGTGGTGCAACAAATCCGTCATACTTATGTTTACTGAACACATCAGAAAATTCTATGAGCAACTCGCGCAGCGCACCCAACTGCACCGCCGACAAATCGTCCGAGGCGGCGCATAGCGAATGGACCCACTCAAGGTCCTCCCTTGTCTCAACGTTCTGCGCGGGGCTCGAGCCCACCTGCGCAACCAACCCATCATCCACAGGGACCCGCGCCGCGTGAGCCAGCACGGTGCCCTGTTGAATGACAGCTGGCCACGACCCCGCGTTCAAAACCATTACAAACGGATCCCTGTCAGCCCGCACCAAAGTGTGAGCCACCGATAAATCAAGACCCCCGACAGCCTTGTTAGAAGGACCCAAAAGCACACTTTGTTCCGAAGCCTCCCTCTCCCATGGTTTCCGCAACTGGAGGGGAATTAACATCTGTGAACCCGGCGGCACATGCACGGTCTGTGTCGCCACCGCTTGTATCGTAGCGCACGCCGTCCGAATGTCAGTAGGGCTCGTCAAAAATGCAATCCGGTGACCCGATGGCAGTTCAATGCATCGTTGATCGATAAGAATTTTAATGGGTATTTTAGCCAAAAAATCAGTGCCCAAAAGACAAGGAACCGCCAAAGAAGACGAAACGAAAACGGGTCCCGACAATTTGATATCTCCAATGCAAATGGACGCCCTAATCTGACCGATAATGCCCAACGATCCCCCATTAGCGGCGTAAAATGGCACATCCACCGGGAGCAGCGGACGACATTGGACTGGAAGAATATTATAAATGAGGTCCGATATAATAGTTGCCGACGCCCCCGTGTCCACTAACACCCTAATCTCGACCCCATCAATAGATCCCGTAACAACGGACGAACCCGCCGAAGCAGCCACAATTCTATGCCCCAATTCCGCCCATTCAATATCTCCCTGGTCCCGGCCGAACCCCTCTCGCCGAACCGAATCCCCGAACCTTAACCGGCCCTCCTTTGCCGCGACGCGGCGTCCCATGTGTGTCGAGTATACAGGCCGAGCGTGTGAGGTGCCGCGACTTGCCGGGGATTGTAGAGATGACTTGGGCTCTCGGTCGTCGTCCAGCCGAGCCCCCATGGCGCGCTGACGCGGAGCGCGGCACCCGGACGCCACGTGGCCCCGGAGGCCGCAGTTATAGCACGTGACAAGGGTCGGAGTAGATCTTGGTTGCTCCGACTTTCGGCCCGATCGCAGAGGCGACCGAGCCCCCGGCCTCCAGTCCCCTGGTCGTCCCGCGGCGAACGCCTCCTCTCGTGGGCTGACGACTTGGGGTTCGGTGACCACCGAACCCGGAGCTGCGACGACGGCAGCGTTGCAAACAACTCCTTGTTTCCGTTGTAGGGCCTCGTGCGCTTGAATACTCGTGGCGACTCTCAAAGAAGAAATATCAATCTCGTCAGCTGTGTTGATAGGGACCCCCAGGTCCTGCGCCAACTTAAGCAGCTGCTCCAAAACCATCGCGTCTTGGCCCTCCTCGTCCATCCGAGGGAACGCAGCATCGGCAAGAGCCAGCAACGCCGTGCGATAGGCCAGCGCGGTCTCCGTGGCCGCTTTCCGTCTTGCGTAGAAATGATGGCGGCACGCCGAGGGAGGTCCGTAGACCCTGGCCAACAGACCCAGCGCATCCTTCAGCGTGGAGCGGTCCGACTTCCGTGCGGACCTGAAGGCCGCGAGTGCGTCGTCGTCCAGCATGGCAGGCAACACCCGCAGCGCCGTAGCATCGGACCACGCGGACATCTCTTGATGCGCCAAAAACCTTCGCTGAAATTGGCCCCAGTCTCCGCCTTCCGCCTTGAAGGCTGACAACGTGGGCAGACGCTGCTGAAAAATGAAGTCATCCGCCTCGTGGTTCCTCTCCGCTTCTCCGTCGGTGTGTAAGATGGCGGCTCCAGCGGCAGACGTAAAATGGCGGACCCCATCACGCGCCGATGACGTGGATGTGCGCGCTTGGGACCCCACCACCACGTGGCGCTCGCCGTTCCCGCCAAAAGTAGGCCCAGGCGCAATGGCGGGAATCCCCCATTCGTTTTGGCGGGAATCTGCGGGGCGACCTTGTAAAATGTCCCCCACCGTCCCCGCTCCTCCCGACGAGCTGATCTCCGCCAAGATGGACGCGGCGGCGAGCAGCAGCTCCGCCAGTCGGGAGTGCGCCTCACGAAGCACGGCCTCGGTCCCCGGTCGCTCGCCCGGCGCCGTCGACGGATCCTGTAGCGTGGGCAAGTCGTCCTCCTCACCCCCCGCCACCAGCGGCCCCGAGTCGTCCAGGTTTTCCTCGCGGTCAATCCCGTGGGTCCTACGGGTCTTCCTTGTCTCCATACTTGGAAGCCCGTTTCACTTCTGACGCCAGATGAAGTATTGGAAATGACGGCAGGAAACTCCTTTGACGGGAACACACTTCTTTTATTAAATCTTGACTTGAACGATACAACGCGTGGCTTCTCTTCTTCACAGTACGGTCACCATACAACGGTACAACTCGTGACCTCTTCTCTCCGCTCCACACTTCTCTCAACTCCCGTAGACTCTGTGCTGCTGGCTCTCTGTGCCTCGTGTAGACTCCGCGCCTCGGCTACACTCTTCTCTCGTCTCGTGTAGACTCTGCGCCTCTGCTACACTCTTCACTCGTCTCGTGTAGACTTTACACATCCGCTACACTCTTCACTCGTCTCGTGTAGACTTTACACATCTGCTACACTCTTCACTCGTCTCGTGTAGACTTTACACATCTGCTACACACTCTTCAGTACCCGTCTCGTGTAGACCTTACATCTCCGGCTACACACTCTTCAGTACCTATCTCGTGTAGACCTTATACTCTCTCTGGCTACACCGTATGCACTACTCGGCTCGTGTAGACCTTACACTCTCTCTGGCTACACCATATGCATTACTCGGCTCGTGTAGACCTTTCTCTCTCTCTGGCTACACCTTGTACATTACTCTACATTACTCTCCCTTACTCTCCATTACTCTCCATTACTCTCCTCTCCGGGCTCTATCTCTGCACCTTCGTCTTCATTCCTAGATGGTTCCACTTCCTCCCCCTACTCCTCTGTGCATCACCTTATATATCTCTTCCTCCCGGGAGACGGAGCGGATGCGGACCTCAACGTCGGCACCGCTCCTCAGTTACCCAATCACCATGCGCTATCTCTACGATCCGTTTCCGCCCAGCGCGTGTTTCCACTCATCGACCAATCACACCGCGCTGCCACCCGATCACTCCCTCTCAGCGCGTCCCCGGCACACAGCCAATCAGCAGCACTACCCCCACCCGCGCTGACGCCTGCTCCTCCCCGTCAGCGCGCGTCACCACACACACACCCGTACATACGCGCTGGCACACGACGTATACCCCCAGCGCGTATCACCACTACACTAGTAGTCGTAGTGTCAACTTAATAATACTAGTAGTAGTAGTGTCAACTTAATAATACTAGTAGTCATAGTGTCAACTTAATAATACTAGTAGTCGAAGAGTCAACTTAATAATACTAGTAGTCGTAGTGTCAACTTAATACTACTAGTAGTAGTGTCAACTTAATAATACTAGTAGTCGTAGTGTCAACTTAATAATACTAGTAGTTGTAGTGTCAGCTTAATAATACTAGTAGTTGTAGTGTCAACTTAATAATACTAGTAGTCGTAGTGTCAACTTAATAATACGTGTAGTCGTAGTGTCAACGTAATACTACTAGTAGTCGTAGTGTCAATTTAATAATACTAGTCGTAGTGTCGATTTAATAATACTAGTAGTAGTGTCAATTTAATAATACTAGTAGTCGTAGTGTCAACTTAATAATACTAGTAGTTGTAGTGTGAACTTAATAATACTAGTAGTCGTAGAGTCAACTTAATAATACTAGTAGTAGTGTCAAATTAATAATACTAGTAGTAGTGTCAATTTAATAATGCTAGTAGTCGTATTGTCAACTTAATAATACTAGTAGTCGTAGTGTGAACTTAATAATACTAGTAGTCGTAGAGTCAACTTAATAATACTAGTAGCCATAGTGTAAAATTAATAATACTAGTAGTAGTGTAAATTTAATAATGCTAGTAGTCGTATTGTCAACTTAATAATACTAGTAGTCGTAGTGTTAACTTAATAATACTAGTAGTCGTAGTGTCAACTTAATAATACTAGTAGTCGTAGTGTCAACGTAATAATACTAGTAGTCGTAGTGTCAATTTAATAATACTAGTCGTAGTGTCGATTTAATAATACTAGTAGTAGTGTCAATTTAATAATACTAGTAGTCGTAGTGTCGATTTAATAATACTAGTAATTGTGTCAACTAATAATACTAGTAGTCGTAGTGTCAACTTAATAATACTAGTAGTCGTAGTGTCAAATTAATACTACTAGTAGTCGTAGAGTCAAGTTAATAATACTAGTAGTCGTAGTGTCAATTTAATAATACTAGTAGTCATAGTGTCAACTTAATAATACTAGTAGTCGTAGTGTCAACTTAATACTACTAGTAGTCGTAGAGTCAACTTAATACTACTAGTAGTCGTAGTGTCAACTTAATAATACTAGTAGTCGTAGTGTCAACTTAATAATACTAGTAGTAGTCGCAGTGTCAACTTAATAATACCAGTAGTTGTAGTGTCAACTTAATAATACTAGTAGTTGTAGTGTGAACTTAACAATACTAGTAGTCGTAGAGTCAACTTAATAATACTAGTAGTAGTAGTGTCAACTTAATAATACTAGTAGTCGTAGTGTCAAATTAATAATACTAGTAGTAGTGTCAATTTAATAATGCTAGTAGTCGTAGTGTCAACTTAATAATACTAGTAGTCGTAGTGTCAACTTAATAATACTAGTAGTCGTAGTGTCAACGTAATACTACTAGTAGTCGTAGTGTCAATTTAATAATACTAGTCGTAGTGTCGATTTAATAATACTAGTAGTAGTGTCAACTTAATAATACTAGTAGTAGTAGTGTCAACTTAATAATACTAGTAGTAGTAGTGTCAACTTAATAATACTAGTAGTCATAGTGTGAACTCAATAATACTAGTAGTCGTAGTGTCAACTTAATAATACTAGTAGTAGTGTCAACTTAATAATACTAGTAGTCGTAGAGTCCACTTAATAATACTAGTAGTCGTAGTGTCAACTTAATAATACTAGTAGTTGTAGTGTCAACTTAATAAAACTAGTAATAGTCGTAGTATCAACTTAATCATACTAGTAGTCGTAGAGTCAACTTAATAATACTAGTAGTAGTAGAGTCAACTTAATAATACTAGTAGTAGTAGTGTCACCTTAATAATACTAGTAGTCGTAGAGTCAACTTAATAATACTAGTAGTTGTAGTGTCAACTTAATAATACTAGTAGTTGTAGTGTCAACTTAATAATACTAGTAGACGTAGTGTCAACTTAATAATACTCGTAGTCGTAGAGTCAACTTAACAATACTAGTAGTCGTAGTGTCAACTTAATAATACTAGTAGTCGTAGTGTCAACTTAATAAAACTAGTAATAGTCGTAGTATCAACTTAATCATACTAGTAGTCGTAGAGTCAACTTAATAATACTAGTAGTCGTAGAGTCAACTTAATAATACTAGTAGTAGTAGTGTCACCTTAATAATACTAGTAGTCGTAGAGTCAACTTAATAATACTAGTAGTTGTCGTGTCAACTTAATAATACTAGTAGTTGTAGTGTCAACTTAATAATACTAGTAGACGTAGTGTCAACTTAATAATACTAGTAGACGTAGAGTCAACTTAACAATACTAGTAGTCGTAGTGTCAACTTAATAATACTAGTAGTCGTAGTGTCAACTTAATAATACTAGTAGTCGTAGAGTCAACTTAATAATACTAGTAGTCATAGTGTCAACTTAATAATTAGTGCGGCCTGGAAGCGTATTATTAAATAAGATGCATTACATTTCCTTATAAGGGAAACAAGCACTAACTGATTATTAATGTAGCATAATCACAATAGAACACATTCCAAATGATTACTAATCTACAACTCGCATCGTAACAATAGCCTTATTACTAATCAAGTATCTAATTACAATAACCCCCCTCAAATCTTTGCACCTGATGAGTTAATGAGTTAATGATGACGTCACCCTGCTGCTGCTCTATATAAGAACGGGAGACACAGCAGAGCCTCACAATTCTGGCGAATTGCCCGATGATGCTGGATGCAATTACCAGCGAAACGTCGTACTCAAATTGTAAATGTTGTGGTTTCACGCTTCAACACACCGGTGGGCTAAAGCAGTGAACTATTTGTCTTTTGTCAACGTGACACTTTTTTACTGATTGGCCGTGTCGGGTGGTGGAGGGTTACGACACATTTATAAATAACGCGATCTAAACCCAAAAATCGTTGATTATGATTAATAATACTAGTAGTCGTAGTGTCAACTTAATAATTCTAGTAGTCGTAGTGTCAACTTAATAATACTAGTATTCGTAGTGTCAACTTAATAATACTAGTATTAGTAGTGTCAACTTAATAATACTAGTAGTCGTAGAGTCAACTTAATAATACTAGTAGTCGTAGTGTCAACTTAATAATACTAGTATTCGTAGTGTCAACTTAATAATACTAGTAGTCGTAGAGTCCACTTAATAATACTAGTAGTCGTAGTGTCAACTTAATAATACTAGTAGTAGTAGTGTCAACTTAATAATACTAGTAGTAGTAGTGTCAACTTAATAATACTAGTAGTTGTAGTGTCAACTTAATAATACTAGTAGTCGTAGTGTGAACTTAATAATAGTAGTAGTAGTAGTGTCAACTTAATAATACTAGTAGTCGTAGAGTCAACTTAATAATACTAGTAGTTGTCGTGTCAACTTAATAATACTAGTAGTTGTAGTGTCAACTTAATAATACTAGTAGACGTAGTGTCAACTTAATAATACTAGTAGTCGTAGAGTCAACTTAACAATACTAGTAGTCGTAGTGTCAACTTAATAATACTAGTAGTCGTAGTGTCAACTTAATAATACTAGTAGTCGTAGAGTCAACTTAATAATACTAGTAGTCATAGTGTCAACTTAATAATTAGTGCGGCCTGGAAGCGTATTATTAAATAAGATGCATTACAATTCCTTATAAGGGAAACAAGCACTAACTGATTATTAATGTAGCATAATCACAATAGAACACATTCCAAATGATTACTAATCTACAACTCGCATCGTAACAATAGCCTTATTACTAATCAAGTATCTAATTACAATAACCCCCCTCAAATCTTTGCACCTGATGAGTTAATGAGTTAATGATGACGTCACCCTGCTGCTGCTCTATATAAGAACGGGAGACACAGCAGAGCCTCACAATTCTGGCGAATTGCCCGATGATGCTGGATGCAATTACCAGCGAAACGTCGTACTCAAATTGTAAATGTTGTGGTTTCACGCTTCAACACACCGGTGGGCTAAAGCAGTGAACTATTTGTCTTTTGTCAACGTGACACTTTTTTACTGATTGGCCGTGTCGGGTGGTGGAGGGTTACGACACATTTATAAATAACGCGATCTAAACCCAAAAATCGTTGATCATGATTAATAATACTAGTAGTCGTAGTGTCAACTTAATAATTGTAGTAGTCGTAGTGTCAACTTAATAATACTTATATTCGTAGTGTCAACTTAATAATACTAGTAGTAGTAGTGCCAACTTAATAATACTAGTAGTTGTAGTGTCAACTTAATAATACTAGTATTCGTAGTGTCAACTTAATAATACTAGTAGTAGTAGTGTCAACTTAATAATACTAGTAGTAGTAGTGTCAACTTAATAATACTAGTAGTAGTAGTGTCAACTTAATAGTACTAGTAGTCGTAGTGTGAACTCAATAATACTAGTAGTTGTAGTGTCAACTTAATAATACTAGTAGTCGTAGTGTCAACTAAATAATACTAGTAGTCGAAGTGTCAACTTAATAATACTAGTATTCGTAGAGTCAACTTAATAATACTAATAGTCGTAGTGTCAACATAATACTACTAGTAGTAGTAGTAGTGTCAACTTAATAATACTAGTAGTCGTAGAGTCAACTTAATAATACTAATAGTCGTAGTGTCAACTTAATACTACTAGTAGTAGTAGTAGTGTCAACTTAATAATACTAGTAGCAGTGTCAACTTAATAATACTAGTAGTAGTTTCAACTTAATAATACTAGTAGTTGTAGTGTCAACTTAATGATACTAGTAGTCGTAGTGTCAACTTAATAATACTAGTAGTAGAGTCAACTTAATAATACTAGTAGTAGTGTCAACTTAATACTACTAGTAGTATTGTCAACTTAATAATACTAGTAGTTGTGGTGTCAACTTAATAATACTAGTAGTTGTAGTGTCAACTTAATAATAATATTAGTCGTAGTGTCAATTTAATAATAGTAGTGTCAATTTAATAATACTCGTAGTCGTAGCGTCAACTTAATAATAATACTAGTAGTAGTAATGTCAGCTAAATTATAATACTAGTAGTAGTGTCAACTTAATTATAATACTAGTAGTCGTAGCTTCAAAAGCATTATAATACTAGTAGTAGTAAGTCAACTTAATTATAATACTAGTAGTAGTAATATCAATTTAATAATAATACCAGTAGTCGTAGCGTCAACTTAATTATAATACTAGTAGTAGTAGTGTCAAGTTAATAATAATACTAGTTGTCGTAGTGTAGTTGTCAACTTGTAACGCTGCGCAGCCACTGCCGTACCTTGTCTGCTCCTCGCTCTCAGAGAGAGAGAGAGAGGGGGCGACTCAGAGAGAGAGACTTTTTTGACATTTTATAATTTTATTCCTCCAGCGGCAATTGCGCTGGAGCATTTTCAATGTATCAGGTAAACCAGCCTTTTTGGCCACACAATGCATCAGCCTTTATGGCAACGAAAGAGACAAGCACCGGCCCACACGCCACTCCGCGACGCGCAGCGTCGGCACCACAATCACCACACACCGTCCGCACAACATTGCCACCGCCCCACAGCCAGTGTCCGATACGCTCTGTCAGTCAGGCCTCTGACACCCCTTTTCTTGGCAGGCCCCCCCCCCTGCTCACCCGCACCCTCCTCCCCTGATGGGGGGGGGGGGGTGGTAGGTTCCTCAATTTGGTCAACATTGCCTTCAACCGGTAGATGTCCTGCCGGCTGAACTTGTGCTTGTGTGGGTCCTTGAGCACCGGCCGTGCTACCTTCATGAAGGCTTTCTTATCGGGAAAGTTTTTCTGCACATAGACGTTACGCTTACCATACACCCTCTTCATCCAAGTAAGGAGTTCTTGGGGCGTGTACTCTCCGTGCGGTCTCTCATTCCTCCAACCTCCGATCTTTTTGGGATACTCCTCCTCGTCCCAATCATCCTCAGATTTCTCACCATCAATCCTTTCTTCGGCGCCGGCCCACCCCGCTGCATCCACCGCCTCTCCCGGAGCCGGGACCTCACCAGGCTCGGTTCCAATTCTGTTCACCTTCCTCCAGTCCTTGGGTTTGTCGCCCCACCTCGTGATGGCCGGAAGGTCGCTCCTTAGAGCCACGACACAGCTTGGCACACTGTTTTCATCGGTGTCGGCCCACCCACCGATGGCGCCGGCGGCAATCGCCATCTCCTCTCCCCGCTGTGTCGGGACGGGCGAGGCCGGGTCCGGCCGCTGCGCTCCCTCGGTCTCCGCCGCCAGGTGCGCGTCGCCGCCGGGCTCCATGGCCTCCCCCTCCATGTCCACCGAGCAGCTGGTTCGCTCGGCAGCGTTCTCCTCCCCGGACACCTCGGGCTCCGCGCTCCCCTCCCCGTCACCCGTCAGGGCGAGCGAGGGGGGGGCCCCCCGCGCTGCAGCGCTGCTCAGCACAACGCCGGCGCTGGCGGTGGTCGGCGGCCCTTCTCCTCCTGTCGCTGGGGTGGGTGGGGCCGGGCTCGGCGATCGCGTTCCCGGCTTGGTCGCGTCCGCCTGGTTAGCGACGCCAGTGGCCTCCATGGCCTCCCCCCCCCGTCTCCACCGGGCAGCTGGCTGGCTGGTCGGTGTCGCCAGCTGCGGCCGCCCCCTCGAGCTGGCCGTTCCCACGCCTGCTCATCCTCCTCCTCTTTCTCGCGTTTCTCACGACGTCGAAACCTCCATCGTCGTTGTCGCTTCCCTTCTCAGGAGCCGACTCTCCACGCACAGAGTCGGCACCCCCTTGCTGCAGCTGCTGCTGCTGTTGCGGCAGCTGCTGCTGCGCCTCTTGCGGCGGGGGCGGCGGCAGCGGGGGATGCTCCCTCACCCGCTGCTGCTGCTGCTGCTGGTGCTGCTGTTCTTGCTGCGGCGGTGGCCGCGGCGGCTGCTCCCGCTGCTGCTGCTGCATCCACTGTGGCCACGTACACCACGTAGCCTCGGTTTTCTTTCTGTACGACGCGGATGGCCGCCGGCCCGATGTGTGCCGCCACCGCACCAGCGACGCTGTCGGGCGACGTCCCCAGCGGCGGGAAACAGCGGAAGCCGTGCTGGTCCGTGAGTGCCTCGGTGCTGTCGTGCTGTGCCATGACGCTCGCATGGCAGCAGCACTCCAGCAACAAACATAATAGCAAAAAGGAAACTCCGACAACAGTAGTACAAGTTAAATATGTATATACTAAAACCAGGGAGAAAACGCCACGATGACAGCGCGTTTCTCCCCCGTTCACCTCTCTCTAGGCCAGGCTCAGGCTCTCACCTGAGCCCAGGCCTCCATCCGCTCACCTGGCGGAGCAGGAGCGACCAACAGGTGCGACTGCTCTGCACGGTGGCAGAGAAAGAGAGAGCGAGAGAGAGAGAGGACGACTCAGAGAGAGAGGGGACGACTCAGAGGCGCCAGGAGGCGGACGAATCACAGACGAGCAGCAGCCACGCTACCAAGAATTTCCCAAGCTCTGCAGTCCTTTATATATGAGAAGTGGGCAATACCAGTCACGTTGGGTTGTTTTTTTGTTTGTCGTGGGAGAAAACTGAAGAACCGCGTGGAAGTGGGAGAGAGAGAAAGAGAGAGCAAGAGAGAACGCACAAACTCCACGCGCAGATAGGCGCCCGCGTTGGGAATCGAGCTCAGGCTGTTCTTGCTGCGAGGCGCGAGTGCTACCGACGGCGCTGCCCAACCCCCCCCCCCCCCCCCCCCCCCGAATCATCGAGACTCGGCGAGGCTCCGGGCGCGGGCGCTGGGTGGATCGTTGCATCGCAGGAGCGTGACTGGCGGGGTTGGGAGGCCTTCATCCAGCAGTGGATAGATCGTGACTTATGATGATGATGATGATGACGACGATCGTGGTATGTATTATTACTATTAACACGCCTTAGGTTTGGCGCCTTGACACAATGCGAAAGACGCTAGATGAGTCCAAACTATTAATAGTGTTACATTCTGGATAAGGACCTTTGTCCGGAACGTTAGCCGACTCTTTTTGGGGGGGGGGGGGTGGTTGTTCTCCCCCGTGAGACGAATGCGGGGGGGCCTAAATATAAAAAAACACACATATTAAAACACACATTTTTTTACTCGCATAATAAAGTAGTTGTATTTTTTCATTTCCTATATAGCCAGATAATACGACAAATCGCTAACCTTTAACACCCAGTAGTTCATAAAAGTTGAAGGCGGTATAGTACTATAGTAATAGAGCAAGTGCAGAATCACTGAATCGGAATTGATAACTTGAAAGCATTTAGCGCGGGGCCCTTGAAAGTGCGGGGCCCGTAGCTACATTTTGCTACGAGGATAATGCGGCACTGGAGCCAGCGGGGCGGAATCTGGGATCTTCTCCGTGGCCTTCAACGAAGACAAACACGGACATGTGGAAAAGCAAATAAATAGTCGTGCCCTTCATCACAGCCAGCAAGCCGCGTGCAATGTAGCCGTGGCGTGCGCTGCAGCTGAATTGTGCACAGGAACTAAGCGTGTTAGTTTACCTTTCTCTCCCCTTCATCTTCTTGCAGACAATCTTGTGCCCTACATCCTCCCCTCTCTTCCCCTCCCCTCCCTCCAAGACAAAGATCCCCCATATAGCTTGAATAAGACTTTTGGGGCAAGTGCTGTTATTAAGGTAATGTCGTTGCTTGCAGTTCCATCTCTTTGTTTAACACGTGGGAGGATTTCGCGGCCAATATCATCCATAATAGAGGTTTTTGGGGGTTAGATCGCATGAAGACTTAAATGTGTCGTTAAACCCGCCACCACCCGACACAGCCAATTGGTAAGGTTTAACAGAATATGCCAATTTGTTACTAGTGTAGTGAGCGGCTTCCCATTTGCGTCGAGTAGAAGGCTTCTTGTTTATTAAGAGCACATGGGGCGATACATTACGAAACACAGTCACACACAGGCAATCCCAACACATAGCCCATCTCCGGTACACGCTACGCTGGCTGTCTGACTAGCGCAGCGACAGAGAGGGTCTTGCAGGAGATCAGCCACGTGGTCAGAGACGAAAAGATGACGGCGAGCAGCGCCGCAGCCAGGACCCAGGACCATCAACGGCACCCGAACCTCTGGTTCGGCCCCCCTTATATCTGCCCTGGCGCGGCCAAGTTCCGTCTCTGGCCACGCCTCTTTCCAGAACCTTCGAGCAGTTTCCCAGAGCCTCTGCACTAACTCCGCCTTTCACCTTTACCCCAGATACGCCCCCCTCATAATAAGCCATTACGCAATACCCCCATAACCGCAATTACCCCTTCAGGCCGACAGGTGTCATCCTGTCATTAAACACTAGTACAGCACTAGTGTTTAATGAAGTGTATAGTAGTGTATTGTATAGTGAAGTGTATAGTAGTGCAGTGTATAGTGAAGTGTATAGTAGTGTAGTGTATAGTGTAGTGTATAGTAGTGTAGTGTATAGTGTAGTGTATAGTAGTGTAGTGTATAGTGTAGTGTATAGTGTAGTATACTAGTACAGCAACACCGGTGTGTTGGAGAGCAAATCCACAACATTTACAATCTGAGTCCGACGTTTCGCAAGTAATTACAACTGGCATCATCAGGGGGACAGCCAGAAAGAAAATTTTAAAAAACATGCATCACGGACAAGACAAAGCAGGGGGCCCGCGTGGCCTTAACAGACTGCTGGGACCACCACAGTCAGCGAGCAGCACCCGTGAAGGCCGCCACGGCACAACGCTGGAGGTGGGTGGCCAGCAACATCACGGCCGGCCGCCTCTGCATGCCGAGTGGCGATGTTTACTCCACACCGCAGCAGCTACCCACTTGAGGCCGAGTCGACCTAGGGGAGGATATTATCGTCGCTGGTGTTGGCTGTGAGGTGGAATCAAACTTTTGTCGCCGGGATCGTTGTGCAGTGCGCGAACCGCTACACTACCACTATCCCCGCCCCCCCCCAACACACAAAGACACAGAGAAAGACACACACAATGTCATGTGTACATGCAAAGTACCACGTCGCATATCCGACCGTCACCGTTCACGCAGCAATGCAGGATTTGTCTATGGGTGACGTACCCGTCTTTCTAGAAATATTCTCAAATCTTTAGAACTGCGTTGTTGTTGTTTTTGTCGTGTTTAGTTTGTTGTCCTTCCCCAGGACATCCGACTAGCACGGTTGGCTACGTACGGTGCGAAATAAGTTAAACATACACACACAGACTCACATCGAGACCTATAGACTCACACAGAGACCCATAGACTCCCACATAGACCCATAGACTCACACAGAGACCCATAGACGTACATAGAGACCCATAGACTCACACAAAGACCCATAGACTCACACAGAGACCCATAACCTCACACAGAGACCCATAGACGTAGATAGAGACCCATAGACTCACATAGTAGACACTCATTGACGCACATAGACCGATAGACTCACACAGAGACCCATAAACGTAGATATAGACCCATATACTAACACAGAGACCCATAGACTCACATAGCAGATACTCATAGACGCACACTGAGACCCATAGACTCACACAGAGACCCATAGACTCACACAGAGACCCATAGACTCACACAGAGACCCATAGACTAACACAGAGACCCATAAACTCACAGAGAGACCCATAGACTCACACAGAGACCCATAGACTAACACAGAGACCGATAGACTCACACAGAGATGCATAGACTCACACAGAGACCCATAGACTAACACAGAGACCCATAGACTCACACAAAGACCCATAGACTAACACAGAGATGCATAGACTCACACAGAGACCCATAGACTCACACAGAGACCCATAGACTATCACAGAGACCCATAGACTCACACAGAGACCCATAGACTCACACAGAGACCCATAGACTAACACAGAGACCCATAGATTCACAAGAGACCCATAGACTCAGACAGAGACCCATAGACTAACACAGAGACCCATAGACTAACACATAGACCCATATACTCACACAGAGACCCATTGTCTCACACAGAGACCCATTTCCTCACACATAGACCCATATACTCACACAGAGACCTATTGACTAACACAGATATCCATAGACTAACACAGAGACCCATATATTCACACAGAGACCCATAGACTCACACAGATACCCATATACTCACACAGAGACCCATAGACTCCCACAGAGACCCATAGACTCACACAAAGACCCATAGACGTAAATAGAAACCCATAGACTCACACAAAGACCCATAGACTTACACAGAGACCCATAACCTCATACAACGACCCATAGACGTGCATAGAGACCCATAGACTCACACAGAGACCCATAAACGTAGATATAGACCCATAGACTCACACAAAGACCCATAGACTCACACAAAACCCATAGACTCACACAGAAACCCATAAACTCACACAGAGACCCATAGACTCAAACAGAGACCCATAGGCTCACACAGAGACCCATAGACTCACATAGCAGAGACTCACAGACGCACACAGATACTCATAGACTCACACAGAGACCCATAGACGAACGCAGAGACCCATAAACTCACACAAAACCCATAGACTCACACAGAGACCCATAAACTCACACAGAGACCCATAGACTCACACAGAGACCCACAGACTAACGCAGAGACCCATAGACTCACACAGAGACCCATAGACGCACATAGCAGAGACTCATAGACGCACACTGAGACACATAGACTCACACAGAGACCCATAGACTCACACAGAGACCCGTAGACTTACACAGAGACCCATAGACTAACGCAGAGACCCATGAACTCATAGAGAGACCCATAGACTCACACAGAGACCCATAGATTAACACAGAGACCCATACACTTACACAGAGACGCATAGACTCACACAGAGACCCATAGACTAACACAGAGACCTATAGAATCACACAGAGACCCATAGATCAACACAGAGACCCATAGACTTACACAGAGACTCATAGACTCACACAGAGACCCATAGAATAACACAGATACCCATAGACTCACACAGAGACCCATAGACCCACACAGAGACCCATAGATCCACACAAAGACCCATAGACTTACACAGAGACTCATAGACTCACACAGAGACCTATAGACTCACACAGAGACCCATAGATCCACACAGATACCTATAGACTCACACAGAGACCCATAGATCCACACAGATACCCATATATCCACACAGAAACCCATAGACCCACACAGAGACCCATAGATCCACACAAAGACCCATAGACTTACACAGAGACTCATAGACTCACACAGAGACCTATAGACTCACACAGAGACCCATAGATCCACACAGAGACCTATAGACTCACACAGAGACCCATAGATCCACACAGATACCCATATATCCACACAGAAACCCATAGACTCACACAGAGAGCCATAGACCCACACAGAGACCCATAGACTCACACAGAGACCTATAGTGTGTTGTCGTTTGTCCGTACCTCCGCTTCGCATGGTTGGCTAAGAAGTTCAACATACAACGATGTTCGCAGATCCGACCTTTGATTACATGCGGGTCTCGTACAAATATTCGCATACTCAATTTACAAACTCGGTGCCAGCATAACATTACCGTTTTGTTTCTAATCTTAACTCGCATCGAGGGCCCACGGCATAAAGCGCGTCTCGAATCCAACTCTCACGATCCAGTCGCTCTCTTTTTTTTACGATCAGAGGAAACAAGAAGATGCTCGGTGTAGTCGGCACTTTGCTTCGTTCATCATTTAGTTTTTTTTAATGTTTGGCTTCATGTAACCCCCCCTTTTTAAA
The DNA here is from genome assembly GCF_964198595.1 of Lampetra fluviatilis. Lineage (NCBI taxonomy): Eukaryota > Metazoa > Chordata > Hyperoartia > Petromyzontiformes > Petromyzontidae > Lampetra > Lampetra fluviatilis. The sequence goes on along the minus strand of NC_136337.1, from coordinate 394,507 downwards.
TGAAAAATTTAACAAAAGATTTCTGCGCCGACCTCTCTCTATGTTTTGCGTCATGGAGAAGGCCCACTTTCCCGAAACGTCGCCCCTCATATATATGTGTTTCCTTTGTAACGCCGCAAACAACAACAACCGCCATTCGCCACTAAGTGGCAGTGACGTCACCACGACGCTTGTGCCAGGCTAAGTGCACGTTGAGGCCACGTGAAGTGTCGAACGCCCGCTGGCAGGAGGCCACGGGGCAGACCCAGGTGCCACAGGTCGACTGACTGAGAAGACCGAAATGACTGGCTGATGCACCACCTGTGCCCCTACTGTGCCAACTTGCTGAGCTTTAGCCACCCGGCGCTCCGCTCGTTATTGTGAGCGTCTTTCCTCCGCAGTCCGTTGTTGTTGGAGGGCGACTGCCTCCAACTGCCCAGTAGCGTCCTTCACGAGCCTCCTCCACAGAGGCCGATCTTGACATCGCTGGTACCGGTCATCGGCAAGTCCACTCAGCTCCACGTCCTCCTGTACCACATCACTCCATCTCTTCTCGAGCTCGTGCAACGCGCCCGTTTAGCCCCCGCAAACACAAACACACACACAGGCAGGGCACGGCGATATTATTGACGAACGTTTTGCTCTGTTGCGGCAGTTAATATCGTTTTTGTTTTTCTTTCATAATGTGACTACGTACGGTGCGATGGAAGTCCCAACATGCGTTTGACATGCATGCCGATAGGGATCGTGCATGGCATGGGCCACTTGATAGGGATGCGGGAGTTTGTTGTTAAACAGAGTGGTAGACAAATCGCAACAAATCTAAACAAGTTAACTTATTAAAATCGGACCAAAAATGTATATTTATTTGCTGGGAAATCGTCACTTTTGTTCGGGTCCAACTGGCTCGTAACTTTCTGGCCACTCCATCACCACCACCATCACCCTGTGAAGGTTCTCCTAAATCCGGCGAAATGTTGTGATTGTCTTTCGTGATCTTGGAGGTTGGGGTAACGAACACCGGACAAGTTAATTAAGTTAAATTCATAATGTCTGCGATGATCATTTTCTTGTTACGTGCATTATTTCGTGTCTCTCTCTTTCACGTTCATGATGTGCTAATCTTTTATTGTTTTGTTTTATTCGCTAAGTGTGGGGCGGGGGGGTCAGTTTGTTATTTGCGTGTTGTCTTCGCAAGGGACTGGCGAATTGACGTGGCAGCGTTGTGGGACGCCAGTTGCGTGAATGACGCTCTCTAAAATTACATTTCCTCTAGCATTAGTAGCATTCTTAATTTAGGAGCTTTCGTGACTGCAGGAATTATTCTTTGGTTCTTTTCGGTTAAGTCACGTCTAAAAATAAAATAATAAATTAAAATAACATATTACGACGTTTCGATTAGTAGCATTATTACAATAATGTCTCAATAGCCCCCCCCCCGCGTCACGCGGAGTGTGCCCATTGCCCCTTGTTGTATCGTGATGGCGAAAAGATCAGACGACCCCCCCCCCGTGCCACCCACAGCCCCCCCCCCCCCCCGCGTGCCCCTATGATACCGTATTCTCCCGAAGTGTGGAGACGCCCCGGGAGAGTGACGGCCACGGCTCGAACGAGGCGCCCCTGTTCACGTCGAAGTGACTCAAATCTCATGGCACGCCGCGTGCGCTGCGCGCATGGCTCGCACGCGCGCGCCTACCGGATTAACTTTTTGTTTAAAAAAAAATGGGGGGGGGGGGGGGGGTGAGAGGGGACTTATAATCGGGAGAATACGGTGCGAGCTAGCAGGATACAATTACAGCGTGGCTCAGTCACAGGCAGAGGGAGGCGAGGGAGGAGGAGGGAGAGGAGGTATCGAGCCAGGGACGTGAACAGGGTCAGGGAGTCGACAGCACGGACGACTGGGGGGAGGCCAGTTTCAGACTGTGGGAGCAGCAGAAGACGATGAGAGACCGAACTCGCACCGAGCGAAAGCTTGACTCGGGGATTCGACAGAAAGCCTAAAGTGGAGAGCGCAAAGAGCGAGATGAGAGGGGAGAGGTAGGAGAGTGCGTGAAGAGGAGTGGAGTGAGATGAGAGGGGAGAGGTAGGAGAGTGCGTGGAGGGGAGTGGAGTGAAATGAGAGGGTAGAGGTAGGAGAGTGCGTGGAGGGGAGTGGAATGAGATGAGAGGGGAGAGGTAGGAGAGTGCGTGGAGGGGAGTGGAGTGAGATGAGAGGGGAGAGGTAGGAGAGTGCGTGGAGGGGAGTGGAGTGAGATGAGAGGGGAGAGGTAGGAGAGTGCGTGGAGGGGAGTGGAATGAGATGAGAGGGGAGAGGTAGGAGAGTGCGTGGAGGGGAGTGGAGTGAGATGAGAGGGGAGAGGTAGGAGAGTGCGTGGAGGGGAGTGGAGTGAGATGAGAGGGGAGAGGTAGGAGAGTGCGTGGAGGGGAGTGGAGTGAGATGAGAGGGGAGAGGTAGGAGAGTGCGTGGAGGGGTGTGGAGTGAGATGAGAGGGGAGAGGTAGGAGAGTGCGTGGAGGGGAGTGGAGTGAGATGAGAGGGGAGAGGTAGGAGAGTGCGTGGAGGGGAGTGGAGTGAGATGAGAGGGGAGAGGTAGGACAGTGCGTGGAGGGGAGTGGAGTGAGATGAGAGGGGAGAGGTAGGAGAGTGCGTGGAGGGGAGTGGAGTGAGATGAGAGGGGAGAGGTAGGAGAGTGCGTGGAGGGGAGTGGAGTGAGATGAGAGGGGAGAGGTAGGAGAGTGCGTGGAGGGGAGTGGAGTGAGATGAGAGGGGAGAGGTAGGAGAGTGCGTGGAGGGGAGTGGAGTGAGATGAGAGGGGAGAGGTAGGAGAGTGCGTGGAGGGGAGTGGAGCGAGATGAGTGGGGAGAGGCAGGAGAGTGCGTGGAGGGGAGTGTGTATGAGTTGGTGTGCATGAGTTTGTGTGTATGAGTTAGCTTGTGTATGAGTTTGTGTGTATGAGTTTGTGTGTATGAGTTATCTTGTGTATGAGTTTGTGTATATGAGTTAGCTTGTGTATGAGTTATCTTGTGTATGAGTTATCTTGTGTATGAGTTGGTGTGTATGAGTTTGTGTATGAGTTAGCTTGTGTATGAGTTTGTGTGTATGAGTTAGCTTGTGTATGAGTTTGTGTGTATGAGTTTGTGTGTATGAGTTTGTGTGTATGAGTTAGCTTGTGTATGAGTTTGTGTGTATGAGTTTGTGTGTATGAGTTATCTTGTGTATGAGTTTGTGTATAAGAGTTAGCTTGTGTTTGAGTTATCTTGTGTATGAGTTAGCTTGTGTATGAGTTTGTGTGTATGAGTTAGCTTGTGTATGAGTTTGTGTGTATGAGTTTGTGTTTATGAGTTATCTTGTGTATGAGTTTGTGTGTATGAGTTATCTTGTGTATGAGTTAGCTTGTGTATGAGTTGGTGTGTATGAGTTTGTGTGTATGAGTTAGCTTGTGTATGAGTTTGTGTGTATGAGTTAGCGTGTGTATGAGTTTGTTTGTATAAGTTATCGTGGGGAGCGGTAGTGTAGCGGTTAGCGCGCTGCGCTACGAACCTAGCGCCCCGAGTTCGATTCCCGCTCACGGCCAACACCTCCCCTAGGTCGACTCAGCCTTAAATGAGTACCCGGTGCTGTGCGTAAAAACATCGCCACTAGGGAGACAAAGGCGGCCGGGCGTGGTGCGGGCCACCCACCCCCTTGTGTGCCGTGCTGGCCTTCATAGGTGCTGCTCGCTAACAGCACTTGCCCCAACAGTCTGTTCAGGCTATACGGGGGATCTTTGTCTTTTTGTGAGTTAGCGTGTGTATGCGTTCGTTTGCGCATGAGTTAACGCGTGTTTAGTGTGAACGAGTTAGAATAATAATAATTAGATATTTACTCAGGAAATCCACACTTATTATGAACAAATGTTTTTACCAGGATCCTGCTACATTGGGGTGTCAGGGCAACCCAGACCACACTGTGTGTGTGTGTGCCAGGGTAGTTCGACTCAGCCTCAAATGAGTACCTGGTGCGGTGTGCAGTAAGCATCGCCACTGGGGAGACAAAGGCGGCCGGGCGTGGTGCTGGCCACCCACCCCCTCGTGTGCCGTGCCGGCCTTCATAGGTGTCTTAAGAGACTGTTGGGGCAAGTGCTGTTAGCGAGTAGCACTTATGAAGGCCTGGACGGCACACGAAGTCGTCAGCTGGGTGGCCAGCATCACGCCCGGCCGCCTTTGTCTCCCCCGCGACGACGTTGACACATCGCGGCACATGCTCATGTGAGGCTGAGTCGACCTACGAACACGAACGACTCACTCACGCTCCAGCGAACATGGGGTGGACATACTAACTCCTGTGACACACTCTGCAGAATAAGGCGGGAGGGGATGGGAGTGTGACATACAAACCCCGCACGTAAAACGTGCCCGGGTCCGGAATCGAACCGAGGTGGTTCTTCTTAATAGGCGCGGTCTGGCAGGCGAAGCCCGAGCGTGATGGGTGACACCCACGTGGTGCGAGAGTCTGTGAAAGGGCACTGGGATAGGGAGCAAACTCCCCGTGCATGCGTCGCGTTACAGGGGCTCCCCACACACACCCACACACCCACCCACACACACTCACACACCCACACACACCCACACACCCACAGACACACACCCACACACACACACCCACACCCACCCACACAAAACAAAGATCCCCCGTATAGCCTTAACAGACTGTAGGGGCAAGTGCTGTTAGCGAGCACCTATGAAGGCCGACCCACCCACACACACACCCACACACACACACCCACACACACACACACCCACACACACCCTCACACACCCACACACACCCTCACACACACACAAAGTGTTAACAGGCATCGCATACGGGAACAATCCAGCAGCAGAGTCGACGAGCAGGGCGACGAACGGGCAACGGCCACCCCGAGAATCGTCTCTCCGCAATTTCCTCCGAAGCCCGGGAACTCCTCTTCCCCCTCCCTCCCTCCCTCCTCCTCCTCGCCTCCGTCCGTCTTCCCGTCCCACCCTCCTCCTACTCCTCCTCTTGGGCTCTCCCTTCTCACCCCCCCCTCACCACCACCACCACCCCTCCCCACCTACACCACGAGCATCAAGGCGACTCACCTCCCCCGGCACCCACCGCGACTCCAACCGCCCAACCCGCTCGAAGAAAAGGCGAAGGTCCCCCGCGTAGCCTCGGCACGCTTCTGGGGGCAAGTGCAGTCCCGCGAGCGGCGCCCCACGAAGGGGGCCGGCACGGCGCGTCGAGGCGCTGGGGGTTGGGTGGACAAGGGGCCACCCGCTCGCTCGCTCGCTCACTCGCATCTCCACCACCCACACCACCCACCACCACCCACATCCATCCGCAGCACCCCACCCCTTCACCACCCCTCTCTCTACCCCCCTTCCCCCCAACCATTAAGGTCGCGATTAACGTGACTACTTAAAGCCCGATCATTGCACATCGCGGGACCCACTCGCTGCAAGGAGCTCAAAGCAGCGGCGCTCACTCCGGCAAGCGACTTGCAGCGGCGGCAGCAGCAGCAGCAGCAGTGGGTAGCAGCAAGAGTCGGCCACGTCCCCGGCTAACGAGGTTGGAGGAGGGAGGAGGAAAGCTTCCTCTCTTCTTCCCGTGCTCCCCGAGAGAGCGAGAGAGAAGAGAGAGAAAGAGAGAGGAGAGAGAGGGCTTCAGAACGCCGGCTGGGGAGGCTGCCGCAAGGCACGAGTTGTCAGCCCCTGGATTTACCTCGCGGCAAACTCTAGTGACCTCGTGAAACAACTAACCAGCAGCCGGCAGCAACAAACAACAACAAGCGTCATCATCAGCAGCAGAAGTGCCATCAGCACGAACATCAGCAGCATCATCATCAGCAGCAGAAGTGCCATCAGCAGCATCATCATCATCATAAGTGCCATCAGCACGAACATCAGCAGCAGCATCATCAGCAGCAGAAGTGCCAGCAGCAACATCATCATCATCAGAAGTGCCATCAGCAACAGCATCAGCAGCAGAAGTGCCATTAGCAGGAACATCAGCAGGAGCATCAGCAGCAGAAGTGCCATCAGCAGGAACATCATCATCAGCAGCATTTCGTAGCTTGAGCTCCAGGCGAAGGTGAGTGATGTGCGCCAGTCGCGTGGATCCGGCGTTTTGTGCGGGTTGGTCGAAAAACGAGAGGCGTGTGTGAGTGTGTGAGTGAGTGTGTGAGTGTGTGGGAGTGTGTGAGTGAGTGTGTGAGTGAGTGTGCGAGTGTGTGTGTGTGTGAGTGAGTGTGTGAGTGAGTGTGTAGGAGTGAGTGTGTACGAGTGTGAGTGTGAGTGTGTTAGTGAGTGTGTAGGAGTGAGTGTGTGAGTGAGTGTGTGTGAGTGAGTGAGTGAATGTGTGAGTGAGTTTGTAGGAGTGAGTGTGTGCGAGTGTAAGTGAGTGTGAGTGTGAGAGTGTGTGAGTGAGTGTGAGTGTGTGTGTGTGGCAGTGAGTGTGTGAGCGAGTGTGAGTGAGTGTGAGTGTGTGTGTGAGTGTGTGGCAGTGAGTGTGTGAGCGAGTGAGTGTGAGTTGAGTGAGTGAGTGTGTAGGAGTGAGTGAGTGTGTGTGTGTGTGTGAGTGTGCGTTGAGTGAATGAGTGTGTAAGTGAGTGTGTAGGAGTGAGAGTGTGTGAGTGATTGTGTGAGTGAGTGTGAGTTGAGTGAGTGAGTGTGTGAGTGTGTGAGTGAGTGTGTGGGAGTGTGAGTTGAGCGAGTGTGTGAGTGAGTGTGTGTGAGTGAGTGTGTAGGAGTGTGTGAATGAGTGTGTGTGTGTGTGTGTGAGTGAGTGAGTGTGAGTGAGTGTGTGTGTGTGTGATGAGTGAGTGTGTGTGAGTGACTGTGTGAGTGTGTAAGTGTGAGTATGTGTGAGTGAGTGTGAGTTGAGTGAGTGAGTGAGTGTGTGAGTGAGTGTGTCGGAGTGAGTGAGTGTGAGTTGAGTGAGTGTGTAGGAGTGAGTGTGTAGGAGTGAGTGTGAGTTGAGTGAGTGTGTGTGAGTGAGTGAGTGAGTGTGTGGGAGTGAGTGTGTGTGAGTGAGTGTGTAGGAGTGAGTGTGTGTGAGTGTGTGGGAGTGATTGTGAGTTGAGTGTGTGTGTGGGAGTGAGTGTGTACGAGTGTGAGTGAGTGTGACTTGGGTGTGTGGGAGTGAGTGTGAGTTGAGTGTGTGTGAGTGAGTGTGAGTTGAGTGAGTGTGTGGGAGTGAGTGAGTGTGAGTGAGTGTGTGGGAGTGAGTGTGTACGAGTGTGAGTGAGTGTGACTTGGGTGTGTGGGAGTTAGTGTGTGTGTGGGAGTGAGTGTGTGGGAGTGAGTTGAGTGAATGTATGTGAGTGAGTGTGTGGGAGTTTGTGTGGGAGTGAGTGTGAGTTGAGTGAATGTGTGTGAGTGAGTGTGTGGGAGTGAGTGTGAGTTGAGTGAATGTGTGTGAGTGAGTGTGTGGGAGTGTGAGTTGAGTGAGTGTGTGGGAGTGTGAGTTGAGTGAGTGTGGGAGTGAGTGTGAGTTGAGTGAGTGCGTGCGAGTGAGTGAGTGTGAGTTGAGTGAGTGGGAGTGAGTGGGAGTGTGTCAGTGAGTGAATGGGAGTGAGTGAGTCTGTGTGAATGTGTGTGAGTGAAGGTGGGAGTGAGTGTGAGTGAGTTGTTTGAGTGTTAGTGTCAATGAATGTGTGGGAGTGAGTGAGGGTGTGATTGAGTGTCAGTGTCTGGGGAGCGGTTGTGTCGTGGTTAGCGCGCTGCGCTACGAACCCGGCGGCCCTAGTTCGATTCCCGCTCATGGCTAACACCGGTAACGATTATCTGTACCCGTCCTTGACCTCCCCTAGGTCTACTCGGCCTCAAATTAGTACCTGGTCCGGTGTCTAAACATCGCAAATGGGGAGAAAGAGGCGATCGGGGATGGTGCTGAACCAACCACCCCCTCGTGTGCCGTGCCGGCCTTCATGGGTGCTCGCTAATAGCACTTGCCCCGACACTCTGTTTATGCGGCTGGCTGGCTGGCTGGGCTGAGAAAGTGGTAAAAGTTCCACGTTCTCGCGCAGAGAGAGGTCGGTTGCATTGTGCGCGCAAGAACACCGCGTGCGTGATTTGGCTGGGCTTGCATGGCAGCGTTGCCTTCAGGATAAGGATGAGGGGTGAATACTGCTCGTGAATTTTTAACACTGATCATGCCGGCAGCTTTAAAGATGGACAGGCAATGGGCCGAGTGGCTCAGAGAGGTCAGGAGACGCTAAGCCGGCAACGCTGAGGGCCTGGGTTCGAATCCGGGCCTCTCAGGCACTGCCCGTGGTGAAACCGGGTTCTGGAGCGGAATGAATTTATTGGCTCAGCCCGGGCATTAATGACTCGCATAGAGACCCATAGACTCACACAGACAGCCATATACTCACACAGAGACCCGTAGACTCACAGAGAGAGCCATAGACTCACACAGAGACCCGTAAACTCGCATAGAGACCCGTAGACTCACATAGACAGTCATAGACTCGCATAGAGACGCGTAGACTCACATAAAGACCCGTAGACTCAGATAGAGACCCGTAGACTCACACAGAGAGCCATAGACTCACGCAGACATCTATAGACTCACCTAGAGACCCATAGACTCACACAGAGACCCATAGACTCACACAGAGAGCCATAGACTCACGCAGACATCTATAGACTCACATAGAGACCCATAGACATACATAGAGACCCATAGACTCACACAGAGACCCATAGACTCACATCGACTGAGCTGTGAGTAGAGCAGCTTCTTCAGTGTCGGGAGTCGGTAGCTTTATCCCCAGCCACCAATGACGGAACATTGAAACATCAAATCAAAGATTCGCATCTTCGCACAGCTTGGCACCGCCGCAGCTTTGAGGTTCACGGATGAGGGTTTCGTTGACGTGCCGGGGCGAACAGGCACACGCGGCATCGACTTTGGTGTTGGACTTCGTATTCCAAGGCGCCTTGCAGCGATGATGAAAGTGTGCGTACTAAGACGATGGTGGTTCAAATAAAAGAGTGGGGGGGGGGGTTATTAAAAGTGGTGGTGGTGTTAGTTGTTGTGACAGTGAGGATGAGAGGCGGCAGTTAGGAGGGGTTGAAGTAGTGGTTAGGGTAGTAGGTTAGGGTGGTGATCGAGGTAGGGGTACTGATGGGAGCAGTAATAGAGGTTAGGGTGGTGATAGGGGTTGAGATAGGGGTAGTGATAGGGGTAGCGATAGGGGTATTGATAGGGGTAGTGATAGGGGTAGTGATAGGGGTAGGGGTAGTGATAGGGGTAGTGATAGGGGTATTGATAGGGGTAGTTATAGGGGTATAGTGATGGGGGTAGTGATAGCGGTAGTGATAGGGATAGTGATGGGGGTAGTGATAGTGATAGCTGACCAGAGTGGCGAAGTATGGACGAGTGAAAAGACCCGCAACGTAATTGTTTATTTACGCGTGCGCGTTGTGGATGTCCCATATGGCTTTGATTGTAAGCACACATGCACACACAAAGACAAAAATCCCCCGTATAGCTACAACCGACTGTGGGGGCAAGTGCTGTTAGCGAGCAGCATCTGCGAAGGCCGGGACGCGAGGGGGAGTGTGGCCAACACCACGCCTGGCCGCCTTTGTCTCTCCTGGATACTCATTTCAGGCTGAGTCGACCTAGGGGAATCCCGGGACCGGTTCAGATAATCGTCACTGGCGTTGGCCGTGAACGGGAAACGAACTCGGACCGCCGGGTTCGTAGTGCAGCGCGCTAACCACTACACAGACGCACACACAACAACAACATACTCTTAGTTTTTTCGGTAAAGTCATGTAGGTAAAAAATAAAATAAAACATTACTAAAAGTAATAAGAGAAATAAAATAAAATAATAAATCACGACGTTTCGGAGGCAACACAAGTCTCCGTCATCAGGTGGGACTGTCACAGCTAGATTTGCTGTATCAAGTGAGGCAGAGATTTCAAGATACAAGTTCTTAAATACAAGTTAAGGGGGGGAGGCGGGAGGGAGGGGCTTATCTGAATGTGGTGGTCAATGAAAGGAACGTATTGGGAGGGGGGGGGCTAACAGAGAGTGAATGTGGAACTGTTGGACCTGTTGGTGCACATTGTAGAAGAGAACGAAAATGCCCATGTTTTTTTACCCAGTGTTGGTTGACAATCAAATACAAAAAGGAGAGTACTGTTAAACGCTGGGGATGTTAACACTCGGTAAAGTAAAATAGTGCCTTTTAGTAATTTTTTATTTTATTTTTTACCTACGTGACTTTACCGAAAAAAAACATAAGAGTATGAATCCTTGCAGTCACGAAAGCTTCAAATCTAAAACAACAGCAACCCCCATTCGCCACTAAGTGGCGGTGACATCACCACGGCGCTTGTGCCAGGCTAGGTGCACCATGTTAAGGCCACGTGAAGTGTCGAACGCCCGCTGGCAGGAGGTCACGGGGCAGACCCAGCAGGTGCCACGGGTCGACTGACCGAGATGAGTGACCGATGCACCACCTGTGCCCCCTTACTGTGCCAATTGGCTGTGCTTTAGTCGCCCGGCGCTCCGCTCGTTGTTGTGAGCCATCGCTCCTCTACACAAAAAGACAAATATCCCCCATATAGGCTTAACAGACTGTAGGGGCAAGTGCTGTTCGCGAACACCTATGAAGGCCTGCACGGCACTCGAGGGGGTGGGTGGCCAGGTCCACGCCAGACCGCCTTTGTCTCTCCAGTGGTTTACACACCGCACCAGGTACTCATTTGAGGCTGAGTCGACCTAGGGGAGGACAGGGACCGGTTCAGATAATCGTCACTGGTGTTGACTGTGAGCGAGAATCGAACCCGGGTGGCCGGGTTCATAGCGCAGCGCGCTAACCGCTACACTACCGCTCCCCACACACACAGACACACGCACAGACACACACACACAGACACACGCACAGACACACACACACGTGCACACGCACGTGATTCCTTACGTCCGTAATATCGCTTGCAGCTGTAACGTACACAGATTGTCAGAAATTTCTAACAAAGTGTGGGGTGCGCGCCGTATCTGCAGTGCGTGTGTGTGCGCACGTGTTATGGGGAGCGGTAGTGTAGTGGTTAGCTTCACTACGGACCTGCCTTTACCCGAGTTCGATTTCCGCTCGAGGCCAACAATCGGTGACGAATTTCTGATCCGGCCCTGGGCCTCCCCTAGGTCGACCCAGGCTTAAAAAAGTAGCATTGTGCTGTACCCGGTGCGTAAAAATCAGCACTGGGGAGAGACAAAGGCGGCCAGGCGTGGTTTCTAAGAGCGCTTGACCCAACAGTCTATTTAGCCGATAGCACACAGAGGGGAGTCTTTGTCTTATGTGTGAGTGATCGTTATTGATGTTACTCTGACTCGGTACTGTGGAGAGACAAAGGCGGCCGGGCGTGGTGTTGGCCACTCACGTAGCTCTCTCGTGCGCCGTGCCGCCTTATGAAAGGCGCTGCTCGCTAACAGCCCTTGGTCCCCACAAGAGGAGTCTGTTACAGGCTACAACGGAGGTGGTGTTGGGTCTTTGTCTTTTTTTATTACACGCTTTATTTAACTCACTCCGTCTGTTGTATCCTCGAAACAAATCTTGTAACTCAATTTTTACTCACTTCCAAATATGCTATCAACTGCAAACTTGAAATACCTATGTCATACTGGTGACAATACTATATTCTTTCATAAAAAATAAATAAATAAAAATAACATTATTTTATATATGTTACGTTTCAGCTTTGGTCTAATTGTCCACGGTCAACTAACGTTGGCTGTAATTGGCCACGGTCCCTTACGTTATGGCAAGCTTCGGGGACCCTTCCTGGAGTCATGGTGTTCTTCCATTACTAGTGCGGTACATTTAATTAAAGCGTGTTTACTTGTTTTTTTTTATGTTACCGCTTGCCTCCGCGATGGGCCACGTGCCTACTCGTGCGCCCCCCCGCCTTCGCTCAGAGCGGGCGGCCCCTCCGAGTCGCCCAAGGCCACGGAAAGGAGGAGGCCCCTAGACAAGACATTTGTCCGCCCTCCCACCCCCTCTACCATCTCAATCATAATCCCATCCACAACCGCCCCCGATACTAACTCGAAACAGAGAGTATCGGCAACAGCTGATCGGCATGACGACAGCCACACGCACTGCGCTTAGGAAAGACATCCGCGGAGGCAAACCCCCACCCTCCCCCCCACCACCTTGTCTCATCCTCTGCCCAATGGCTGATCCTTGGCTCAAACTCCGCCCCCCACCTTGTCCAATCTTGAGCTTTCTCCCTCCTTCACTCTGCACTCCCTCCTTCACTCTGCACTCCCTTCTTCAATCTTCAATCCCTGCCTCCTTCACTCTGCACTCCCTGCCTCCTTCACTCTGCACTCCCTCCTTCACTTTGCACTCCCTCCTTCACTCTGCACTCCCTCCTTCACTCTGCACTCCCTCCTTCACTCTGCACTCCCTCCTTCACTCTGCACTCCCTCCTTCACTCTGCACTCCCTCGTTCACTCTGCACTCCCTGCCTTCTTCACTCTGCACTCCCTCCTTCACTCTGCACTCCCTCCTTCACTCTGCACTCCCTCCTTCACTCTGCACTCCCTCCTTCACTCTGCACTCCCTGCCTCCTTCACTCTGCACTCCCTCCTTCACTCTGCACTCCCTGCCTCCTTCACTCTGCACTCCCTCCTTCACTCTGCACTCCCTGCTTCCTTCACTCTGCACTCCCTCCTTCACTCTGCACTCCCTCCTTCACTCTGCACTCCCTCCTTCACTCTGCACTCCCTCCTTCACTCTGCACTCCCTCCTTCACTCTGCACTCCCTCCTTCACTCTGCACTCCCTGCTTCCTTCACTCTGCACTCCCTCCTTCACTCTGCACTCCCTCCTTCACTCTGCACTCCCTCCTTCACTCTGCACTCCCTGCCTCCTTCACTCTGCACTCCCTCCTTCACTCTGCACTCCCTCCTTCACTCTGCACTCCCTGCCTCCTTCACTCTGCACCCCGGCCCCCACCGATGATGCTGTGGGGGGAGGTGGGAGGGGGGGGTGGCGGGGGGGGTTTCGTCACCCACAGCTCCCACTCTGGGCCCCCTCTCGCAACCCCTAGCGCCCGCGCTCCCCAAGAGCGCGATCCCCAATGCACACACCGCCTCTTCCACTGCCCCCACCACTTCACGTACCCCCCCCCTTCTCCAGCCCCCACTCTATCCCTCTGTCATGGGTACCCATTCCCCGCCCCTTGAGCATCCCTGCCATCTCGATCACGTCTTCCGTTTTTTTGTTTTTAAAGTTATGTTAAAACGTTGATTATGAATTATGTTAAGGGCTTTGATCGAAGGTGATTTATGAATATAAAATGTATATATATCATCTCTTGTCTTCCCCTTCAAGCTGGCCGTGAACCTCCTCGATTTGCCGATCTGCCTCGCGAGTGGTTTGCTTTGCACCCTCCAACCCATGTCTCGGATTTACCGTCTCTCGGTCCTCGAACGCGCGTCTCTTCTTCACTTTCTCGCGGTCCGAGTTGCTCGCGACATGCCCACGACTCCGTCACCTCGGATCGCCGGGCCAGCGGCACTGCCGCCACCACCAATAACACCGCTACCACCACCACTACTATTACCGCGACCACCACCACTACATCATCGCCACCACCACTACCATCACCACCACCACCACTACTATTGCCCCGACCATCGCCACTACATCATCACTATCGGCGGAGGTGGGCGGTGTGTGGCCGAGTGGTGTTCAAGGCTCCGATGCTGGTGGGAGGTAAGGGCCAAGGGCTTTGAAGGGTGACACGTGGAGGATTTAGTAGCAGCAGTCGGTGATTGCTTTGCTTGGCTCGAGTGGAAAAGAAAGAGAGAGGAAGGGGGGGGAGAGAAAGCGGCGGGCGGGGGGGGGTGTGAGATGTGTAAGTAAATAAATAAACAAATAACGAGTCTCGACTGGGGAGGGCTTCTCTCTGACTGAACACGTGGTGCAAATAAATAAATGAATATGACCACCCCCGTACCCCCCACGCTGCCAGCTTACTCACTCGGCTCACCACGAGACGAGGAGCTGCTACGCACGCGTCAACGCGTGTCGTCACGCCGCAAAGCGGTGACGCGTAGGCACGTGTCCCCCCGCGCGTCACCGCGTGTCGTCACGCCGCACGCAGTGACGCGTCGGTACGGGTCCCCCCGCGCGTGTAGGGAAGGGCCGTCGTCCAGCAGTGGATTGGACACACAGGCATGTGCCTTCTTGATACCCGACGTCAACCAAACGCATTGGCCCAGAGTGGTGAAGTATGGTCACATATGAGCTACACGGGGAAGTTCCTAGTATCCAGCGGTGGATTGACAAAAGGGAATGCTGTATACGTGAGCACGTGGTTGTGTATGTGGGGAGCGGTGGTGTCGCGGTCAGCGCGCTGCGCTATGAACCCGGCGACCTGCGTTCGATTCCCGTTCACGTCCAACACCGGTGACGATTATCTGAACTGATCGTGGGCATCCCCTAGGTCGACTCGGCCTCAAAATGAGTATCTGGTACCGTGTGTCAGTATCGGCACCAGGGAGACAAAGGCGGTCAGGCGTGGTGCTGGTCACCCACCCCCTCGTGTGCCGTGCTGGCCTTCATAGGTGCTCGCTAACAGCACTTGCTCCATAAGTCTGTTGGGGTTATCCGGGGTATCTTTATCATAGTCGGTGAAGGTAAAGATGGTTCCCACGACACGCCTTGGCTCGGATTTAGTTAAACATCTTTCCCATAAGTAATACTTTCTCGTATAAACAAAGGAAGCTGTTGTTAATTGTAATATATATCGCATGCGAACTTACTCGAAAGTGGAGCACAGCCTCCGCGGATTCTATGGACACGCGCTCGCCCTTTTCAGCACACAGCTTCCACGGATTTCTATAGACGCACGCTCGCACGTACCCTTGTTAGGGGGAACGCAGCTTCCACGGATTTCCACAGACACACTCGCTCGAACCCTTGTTAGGGGGTACGCAGCTTCCACGGGTTTCCACAGACACACTCGCTCGCACCGCGAGGCTATACTTGACGACTGGTCCCGGCGCGACTAATCGCTGTAGACTCGGCTCAACGTTTTGGATGAAGGAAGGGTGGGGACGGGTGTGGGAGGCGATATTTGAAAATGCTCAGACACAAAACACCAACTTCTGGATCATTTCCCGACGCGGTAATTCCCAGCTCGGCCCGATATGCGTCCCGTGTGACTCGTGGGACGTCTCCCCCCGCAGCCTTGCAGCACCTATCACGGTCGGTGCTGTTAGCGAGCACCTATGCCATAGGGGAGAAGGGCTCCTGGCCCGAGCAACTTCGTCTCATCGATCACTGATCTCGACCACGCTCCCGGCAGCAACTCGTTTATGGCTGAGGCACAACCGTGAACCTCGCTCAGCAGGGATGTTCGTGTGCCGGTGCACGAAGCACGCGCTGCACCAGCCGTGCGTGCCCCACCCCCTCCCTGTTGTGCCCACTTCTGACGGCGAGAGGAGGTGAACCGCCGCGGTATTCTGCCTGGGAATGTCGATTGAGCGGCCCTCGACTTGAATGGATGGCAGCCGAGGCGCTCTCTTGTGACTGCAACAGCGGCACCGACGGCGCCTTTGGCTATCTCAGGAAGGCGCGTGGGGTCCACCCTGCTCGCCCACCTCCAGGAAACAAGACCTCTACACATAACACAACCCTACAGAGGACGTTATTGAGATATATATAACAGGCGACGTTTCGGGCAATGGATCTTCCTCCTCCTCCATAACTTTTTTGTATTCTCTCGTAGCAGGGAGAGAGGTCGAATGAGTGAGGCATCGTTGGGGGCTGCAACCGAACACAGCGCAGCCCTGATGGAGATGTCCACGTGAGAACGTTGCTCGCTGATCGGTCTCACACCGTGAGGAGGTTGTTCAGTAGTGGCCCCTACAATAGACTGTCCGTGCAAGTACAACCTGGACGAGGTTCCGTCATCACCCCCCCCCCCCCCCCCCCCACTGGCTCCCTTCCCATCATCGGCAGCAGCAGTGAACTAACAAAAAAACCCCGTTCTCATGGATAGTGTTGGTCGCGAAAGCCTACGTGTTAAAGTACGTGTGTGTGTTGAACTTCTTTTGCGCCGTACGTAGCCAACCGTGCTAATCGGAGGTTGCGGGGAAGGACAACAAACGATGGGTTTCTGTGTGAGTCTTTGGGTCTCTGTGTGAGTCGATTGGTTTCTGTGTGAGTTTATGGGTCTCTGTGTGAGTCTATGGGTCTCTGTGTGAGTTTATGGGTCTCTGTGTGAGTCTATGAGTCTCTGTGTGGATCTATGGGTTTATGTGTGAGTCTATGGGTCTCTGTGTGAGTCTATAGGTCTCTGTGTGAGTTTATGGGTCTCTCTATGACTCTATAGGTCTCTGTGTGAGTCTATAGGTCTCTGTGAGTCTATGGGCCTCTATGTGAGTATATTTATGTATGTTGAACTTCTTTTGCACCGTACGTAGCCAATTGTGCCAATCGGAGGTGCGGGGGAAGGACAACAAACTCAACACACAAAAACAAAGAGGGTGACCTCACCCCCTCCTCCTCTACAACCTCCTCCTCCAACAACTCCTCGTGGCCACCCGCTCGGCAGTGCAGGGGCGAAGCGGCGCTTCGAGGGCGCTGTCCGCGGTGCTGAAAGCCGTAGCTCGTTCGGACACGGTATCCAACTGGTCCATTTGGGGGTGGAAGTAGGTTGTTGGGGGGTGGGGTAAAAGGCAGTAAGTACCCACTTCTAAATGTGACAGTACCACAAAATAAACAATAGTACCGTGGTGATTTCGTTTATTTAATGTAAAAAATTGTTAGTCCAAGAAAGTCTCACTGAGTTATTCAACTTTATATATATAATTCAATATGGTCTTGCATTTAAATCATTTGTCCAATTCCATTTAAATGTGGGAGGTGGGTGGAGGTGGGTGGAGGTGGGTGGAGGTCTGTGGAGGTGAGTGTGAGGGGTGGGGCTAGATAAAAGCCAACCTGCACCACGCGAAGGGGTTGACAACTCACAGCTCCGCACAGATGCATTTAAGAATCCACAACTCCGCCGTATGCATCGTCGTAACTTGTTGTGTATTACTTGGCGATGTTTATGCGCGAAGTGTAAGGCCAGGGTGGCGCGCCGTGCACACACCAGTTCCCCGACAGCTCCCTCGTGATTGTGATCAGGTTCGCAGCTGAGTAGCAGGAATTAATGTACTCGTCCAATTTGCAGTTAGGTAACTTGATTTATTTGTCATGCATTTTTGTTTTTAGTGGTTCGATTACCTTTACTCTGCACCCGCTATCGTGTTTGCACCCTACTCCTCCCTCTCCCCCCTTGCCCCTCCCCCTTTCTTACCTATACAACCTCTTACCACGGCATCTCTCTCCCACTTCAGAAAAAAAAAATGTCTTGCTGTGGTTTTCCCACCTGATGATGATCGCTTGTGATGCAATCTAAACGTCGTGATTTATTTTATTTTATACCTACGTGACTTTACCGAAAGAACCAAAGAATAATTCAGAATAGGGTGTTACCCTTTCTGCCGATAAAGCAGGAGTTGTGTTAAGACGTTCAAACACCAAATAGAAACCTTTCGCGAAAAATAAAGTTATTGCATTGACCACGTGCGGTACGTGTGGAGAACATTAAAATGAGACTTGCTCTGATAATTGTAATCGATGGGCATTGTCTTTGAAAACGATTGGCCTCCACCAGAGACAGCCTTCTGCATTGCCTCGTCTCATCCAGTGCCAGCCTCGATTCCTTGCAAAAGGTCTCTATGTGGTGTTTGAACACAGGGGCGGTTTCTTCATTAGGGCGATTGGGCGACGCACCACCAATGTCATTCAACCACAGAGTCACGCTAGCCGTCACTGTGCCTCTGGATATAGTCCAATCAGCGTCATGTCCCGTTCTGTGGAGTACCGCCTCTTTTTGGGCGATTTCACTCCGGCTGAGAATCGCCCCGAGTGGTCCCATAGACTTACATTCAAAAATGTTTTTTTTTGAACGGGGGGCGCTGCAATGCATTCTCTATGGCTTCCGGGAGGGCTCGCACTAACGTGCTTACGTCATCATACGTAAGCACGTTGCATTCAACAATATTATTTGTCGCCACCTAGTGGAATCTTTAATAAAAGAAACTTGAGTGGATTGTATTAATAGTGAGTATAGAAACAAACAAGATGTATTGTAAGAGTCACTTTATTTTTCATTAATATTAAAGAAGTGAAGTTGCCTTTACATGCTTAAGCTGTTAATGTATCCTTTGCATGGGTGGACCTTATCCTTATAAATCATCCAGACATTTGCCCCCACTGAGAGATTTTGCAGGAGCCGCCACTGTTTGAACATATTAACACAGCTCCTGTTGTATTATTTGCCAGAAAGGGTTACAACCCTGTTCTTATTTTTATCGAATGTTTGCACAGAGAAGGCGTCGGGAGGCCCGGGAGAATGTGGGTGGGGGGGAAGGGTGGGTGGGGGGGAGGTGGGGAAGGGTAGTGGGTGGGGGGAGGAAAGGGGGGGGGTGGTGGGGGGGATTTGGGGGGTGGTGGGGGGGGGTGTTTCTCGTGACCACCGTGGATTTTACTTTTTTCCCGAACCGATAATATAACTTCGCGGTTTTCACAGTGTGCCCATGTGACGCTTCCACGCATGGATTTATCCTCACGCAGAGCCAGCCACTGGTAACAAACAAACAACACACACAACACACACCACACACACACACCACACACAACACACAACACACACACACCACACACAACACACACACAACACACACACCACACACACACAACACACACACACCACACGCAACACGCAACACACACACACCACACACAACACACACACACCACACACACCACATACAACACACACACCACACACACACAACACACACACAACACACACACACAACACACACACACACACCACACAACACACACACCACACACAACACACACACAACACGCACACACCACACACAACACACACACCACACACAACACACACACACCACACACAACACACACAACACACACACACACAACACACACACACAACACACACAACACACACACACCACACACAACACACACAACACACACAACACACACACACAACACACAACACGCACACACGACACACAACACACACACACCACACACAACACACACACACCACACACAACACACACACACCACACACAACACACACAACACACACACACAACACACACACACACCACACACACATCACACACACACCACACACAACACACACACACAACACACACACACCACACGCAACACGCAACACACACACACCACACACAACACACACACACCACACACACCACACACAACACACACACAACACACACACACCACACACACACCACACACAACACACACACCACACACAACACACACAACACACACACACAACACACACACACAACACACACACATCACACACAAACCACACACAACACACACACACCACACACGAAGCCTCGCAAACTGTTCTGCTCTCTTTGCGGGATGTTCAGAGCGGGCTCGTGTTCCCATTTCATCATCGAGAACAGAAGCAGCAGCAACAACAATACTATACACTACAATATACTACACTGTATACTACACTATACACTACACTACAATATACTACACTGTATACTACACTATACACTACACTACAATATACTACATTAGAAACTAAACTATATGAAGTATTGGAAAATGACGGCAGGAAACTCCTTGACGGGAACACACTTCTTTTATTAAATCTTGACTTGTAACAATACAACGCGTGGCCTCTCTTCTTCACACCGCACTTCTCTTGACTCAGGATTCTGTGCTGCCGGCTCTCTGTGCCTCGTGTAGACTCCGCGCCTCGGCTACACTCCTCTCTCGCCTCGTGTAGACTCTGCGCCTCTGCTACACTCTCCTCTCTCGCCTCGTGTAGACTTTGCCTCTCTCTCGCTGGCTACACCGTATGCATACTCGGCTCGTGCAGACCGTTCTCTCTCGCTGGCTACACCGTATGCATACTCGGCTCGTGCAGACCGTTCTCTCTCGCTGGCTACACCGTATGCACACTCGGCTCGTGCAGACCGTTCTCTCTCGCTGGCTACACCGTATGCATACTCGGCTCGTGCAGACCGTTCTATCTCGCTGGCTACACCGTATGCATACTCGGCTCGTGCAGACCGTTCTATCTCGCTGGCTACACACTATACATTACTCAGCTCGTGTAGACCTTTCTATCTCGCTGGCTACACACTATACATTGCTCAGCTCGTGTAGACCTTTCTATCTCGCTGGCTACACACTATACATTACTCAGCTCGTGTAGACCGTTCTATCTCGCTGGCTACACACTATACCTTACTCTCTTCTACTCTCCATTACTCTCCTCTCCGGGCTCTATCTCTACACCTTCGTCTTCATTCTTAGATGGTTCCACTTCTGCCCCTTGCTCCTCTGTGCATCACCTTATATACCCCTTCTTCCCGGGAGACGGAGCGGATGCGGACCTCAACGTCGGCACCGCTCCTCCGTTACCCAATCCCCACGCGCTATCCCCACGATCCGGTTCCGCTCAGCGCGTGTTTCCACTCTCCGACCAATCACACCGCGCTGCTACCCGATCACTCCCTCTGGGCGCGTCACCGGCACACAGCCAATCAGCAGCACTACCCCCACCCGCGCACTGACGCCTGCTCCTCCCCGTCAGCGCGCGTCACCACACACACACCCGTACATACGCGCTGGCACACGACATATACACCCAGCGCGTATCACCACTACATCACCCCCTCCCACATAGCTCGCAGCCGGCCCGGCTGCTAACAACAACCAACCACGACGATAAAACGACAACCAACAAAAAAAAACCCCATAACCCCCCGAGTGTGCCCCGTAACATAACACAACAACAACAACAACAAGAATAACTATGTACAGATTGACAATGAACGCGAAAAGTCAACAATAACACGATACGAGCAAATACGAAACGAACGCGCCCCACGTCCCTGCGACTACACGCAGTGACGAGGCGCTCCAGCTGCCCCGACTCCTCACGAGGCAGGTCATGCAAAGTAGCACGACCTGGCGCGAGTCCGTCTGGCTGGTCCATCGTATGGGGCGGGACACTGACGACCGTCCGGCGGTTCCGGCCGCTCCAGACGGCGCGGAACGGGCCTGAAAGGGCCGGCCCCGCCGCGGAGATCCGGCCGCCGGTGATCGGCAGCTGTCAGTTCCGAGACACCTGGGAGCAGATCAGGCGACAATACGTGTGGATCAGGCAGAGACATTTCCCCCTCTGGGTCGCCGGTCACGTCACACGCCCGGCCATCACGACACAAGGGGAGGCCATATGGAGGCGAGAACGGTTTCAGTCGGGAGGGGTGAACGTACCACCGGCGCTTTCCCCACTTTATCTGAACGCACTGGGGCCGTGCAACGCGCACGATCTCCACGGGTCCCCTCCACGGTCTCAACAATTTAGGCGACGTAGCCAAGGGTACCTGAGGGCAATGCAGCCAGGCCCTGTCACCTGGTTTCCATTCGTGCATGGACACCTTCCGTGCCCGCAACCGTTCATTAGCAATTTGGCGAGCCCGCGAATTAAGCCGTGCGGCCTCCCTCGCCTCTGTCAGCTTATGAATATTAAACTTAATATGTTCTGCCAAATTAGAATTAGTTCGTGGAGCGGACAGGCCAAGTTGCGTTTCTATTGGCGGGTCAGCTTCCCGACCGTACATCAAATAGAATGGGGAAAACCCCGTAGCTGCATGGGGGGCCATTCTATACGCGGCAAGGACTCCCGGGACCTGCAGGTCCCAATCTACATGTGCCTCGCACACCTGCTGGCACAGCATGGAAGTCAAGGTTTTGTGGAGTCTCTCCACCATCCCGTCAGTCTGCGGGTGGTACGGGGAGGTACGCACCTTCTTGGTACCCAACAGATCGCACACCTCTTGCAACAATTTACTCGAAAAATTTTTACCTTGGTCGGTCAGCAGGCGTTCGGGAGCCCCCTTGTCCAGGACATAGCCCTGGACGAAGGCATCCGTCACAGCCGCTGCCGACTGGTTAGCGAGAGGCCACGCCATAGGCCATCGGGTAAAGTATTCGACCCCCACTAACAAATATTTATTCCCTCTCGGCGTGACTGGGAAGGGCCCCAAAATATCGAGTGCCACGAGCTCGTTGGTACGCGAGACCTGAATAGATTGCAGCGGTGGATTAGCTGCCACGGCCGGTGGTTTACGCCTGGCGCACTCACCGCACCCCTTCAGAATATGCACCACATCACTTCCCATTCCCGGCCAGTAATAGTCACGCTGAAGCAGGGCAAGCGTCTTGTTAACTCCCAAGTGCAAGAGGCGTTCGTGTGCCGCCAAGACAACCCTCCCCCTCACAGCGGAAGGCACCACGAGTGCGTTCCGCCGGGACAAACTGTCCCATTTTAATAACACGCCCCGCTCAAGTACATAGGAGCCGGTACGCTCCTGGTCCCCCTCGGGACCCCCAACCTTGCGGCGCAATGCTAGCAGCGAGCTGTCCGCCATCTGGAGGCGGCCCCATTCGCTGAGCGACAGCGAGAGCAGCGAGTCCCGACCCTGAGAGGCAGTGGAATCATCCCCACTCGGTGCGCCCGCTGTCGCAGCCAGTGCCCCTATCTCCCCCGCAAGCGTCGGTTTACAGCGCGCCGATCCCGATAAACACGCGCATTCATCACAAGGCAACAACCGCGACAAGCAATCGGCATTTGTGTGTCGCAACCCCTTACGGTACGTAGTCGTAAACTGATAGTCCTGGAGGACTTCCAACCAACGCGACAACTGGCCCGAGGGCTGGGCGACCCTCAATGAATACTGTAGCGCCGCGTGGTCCGTTCGGACTGTAAAGTGACGACCATACAGATATGGCCTAAACTGCTGCACAAAAAAAACAATGGCAAGCAGCTCGCGACGGGTGACACAGTAGCGCTGCTCCGCCGGAGACAACACCCTACTACCGTAGGCGACAACTCTTTCGACACCCCCAACGACTTGGGATAGCACCCCCCCAATGCCCGTGTTGCTAGCATCCGTGTCCAGCAAAAAGGGACTGGCAAAATCGGGATAACACAAGGGTGGGGCACCCACCAAGGCGTCCCGGAGGGAGCGAAACGCGGCCTCCTCCTCCGGTCCCCATTTGAACTTCACTCCTTTCGCCGTTAGAGCGTGCAAGGGTTTTGCAATAGTGGCGAAGTGCTCAACGAACCGCCGATAATAAGAAGCAAACCCGATGAAACTACGCACGTCGGAAACGGACGTAGGTGTCGGCCATGAACCGACACAATCCGTCTTCGCGGGATCGGTGGAGATCCCCGAAGAATCGACAATGTGACCCAAGTATCTAACGGACCTACGAAGGAGGTGACATTTGGCCGGTTTAAATTTCAACTTAGCCGATCGCATTCGCAAGAACACCCCTCTCAATCGCCGGAGGTGTTCCTCAAACGTTTTACTGAAAACAATGACATCGTCCATATAAATCAAGCATGTATCCCACTGCAAGCCCGACAAAACCAGCTCCATAAGTCGCTGAAACGTCGCTGGAGAGGAGTGAAGTCCCATGGGTAACCGGTTAAACTGGAACAGCCCCCCTGGAGTCCGAAATGCTGTCTTAGGTTTCGACTCTTCGTCGAGCGGCAACTGCCAAAACCCCGATAACAAATCAAGAGTCGAAAAATATCGCGCACCAGACAATGCATCGAGGGACTCATCCATCCTGGGGAGCGGATACGCGTCAGCCACAGAGATCTTATTCAGGCGACGGAAATCAACGCAGAATCGCAGGGACCCGTCCTGCTTCTTAACCAGCACAATAGGCGCTCCCCACGGGCTAGAGGAGGGTGAAATAATATCGGCTTCTAGCATATCGTTAACAGCCGACTGAACATGTTCCTTCTCCACGGGACTCAGTCGGAAGGGATTTAGCCTGACCGGCGCCGCATCGCCCGTTTCAATGTGATGGTGCAACAAATCCGTGCACCCAATGTCATACTTATGTTTACTGAATACATCAGAGAATTCAATGAGCAACTCGCGCAGCGCACCCAACTGCGCCGCCGACAAATCGTCCGAGGCGGCACATAACGAATGGACCCACTCAAGGTCTTCCCTTGGCTCAACGTTCCGCGCGGGGCTCGAGCCCACCTGCGCAACCAACCCATCATCCCCAGGAACCTGCGCCGCGTGAGCCAGCACGGTGCCCTGCGGGATGACAGCTGGTCGCGACCCCGCGTTCAAAACCATCACAAACGGATCCCTGTCAGCCCGCACCAAAGTGTGAGCCACCGATAAATCAAGACCCCCGACAGCCTTGTTAGAAGGACCCAAAAGCATACTCTGTCCCGAAGCCTCCCTCACCCATGGTTTTCGCAACCGGAGGGGAATCAACATCTGTGAACCCGGGGGCACTTGCACTGTCTGCGTCGCCACCGCTTGTATCGTAGCGCACGCCGTCCGAATGTCAGTAGGGCCCGTCAAAAATGAAATCCGGCGACCCGATGGCAGTTCAATGCATCGTTGATCGATAAGAATTTTAATGGGCATTTTAGCCAAAAAGTCAGTGCCCAAAAGACACGGAACTGCCAAGGAAGACGAAACGAAAACGGGTCTCGATAATTTGATATCTCCAATGCAAATGGACGCCCTAACCTGACCGATAATGCCCAACGATCCCCCATTAGCGGCGTAAAATGGCACATCCACTGGAAGCAGCGGACGACATTGGACTGGAAGAATATTATAAATGAGGTCCGATATAATAGTTGCCGATGCCCCCGTGTCCACTAACACCCTAATCTCAACCCCATCAATAGATCCCGTAACAACGGACGAACCCGCCGAAGCAGCCACAATTCTATGCCCCAATTCCGCCCATTCAATGTCTCCCTGGTCCCGGCCGAACCCCCCTCGCCGAACCGAATCCCCGAACCTTAACCGGCCCTCCTCCGCCGCAACGCGGCGTCCCATGTGTGCCGAATAAACAGGCCGAGCGTGTGAGGTGCCGCGACTTGCCGGGGATTGTAGAGATGACTTGGGCTCTCGGTCGTCGTCCAGCCGAGCTCCCATGGCGCGCTGCCCTGGAGCGCGGCACCCGGACGCCACGTGGCCCCGGAGGCCGCAGTTATAGCACGTGACGAGGGTCGGAGTAGATCTTGGTTGCTCCGACTTTCGGCCCGATCGCAGAGGCGACCGGGCCCCCGGCCTCCAGTCCCCTGGTCGTCCCGTGGCGAACGCCTCCTCTCGTGGGCTGACGACTTGGGGTTCGGCGACCACCAACCCCGGGGCTGCGACGACAGCAGCGTTGCAACCAACGCCTTGCTTCCGTTGTAGGGCCTCGTGCGCTTGAATACTCGTGGCGACTCTCAAAGAAGAAATATCAATGTCGTCAGCTGTGTTGATAGGGACCCCCAGGTCCTGCGCCAACTTGAGCAGCTGCTCCAAAACCATCGCGTCTTGGCCCTCCTCGTCCATCCGAGGGAATGCAGCATCAGCAAGAGCCAGCAACGCCGTGCGATAGGCCAGCGCGGTCTCCGTGGCCGCTTTCCGTCTTGCGTAGAACTGATGGCGGCATGTAGAGGGAGGCCCGTAGACCCTGGCCAACAAACCCAGCGCATCCTTCAGCGTGGAGCGGTCCGACTTCCGTGCAGCCCTGAAGGCCGCGAGCGCATCGTCGTCCAGCATGGCGGGCAATGCCCGCAGCGCCGTAGCATCGGACCACGCTGACATCTCTTGATGCGCCAAAAACCTTCGCTGAAATTGGCCCCAGTCTCCGCCTTCCGCCTTGAAGGCTGACAACGTGGGCAGGCGCTGCTGAAAAATGAAGTCATCCGCCTCGTGGTTCCTCTCCGCCTGTCCGTCGGTGTCTAAGATGGCGGCTCCAGCAGCAGACGTAAGATGGCGGACCCCCTCGCGCGCTGATGAAGTCGATGCGCGCGCTTGGGAACCCACCACCACGTGGCGCTCGCCGTTCCCGCCAAAAGCAGGCCCAGGCGCAATGGCGGGAATCCCCCATTCGTTTTGGCGGGAATCTGCGGGGCGACCTTGTAAAATGTCCCCCACCGTCCCCGCTCCTCCCGACGAGCTGATCTCCGCCAAGATGGACGCGGCGGCGAGCAGCAGCTCCGCCAGTCGGGAGTGCGCCTCACGAAGCCCGGCGTCTGTCCCCGGTCGCTCGGCCGGCGCCGTCGACGGACCCTGCAGCGTGGGCAAGTCCTCTTCCTCACCCCCCGCCACCAGCGGCTCCGAGTCGTCCAGGTCTTCCTCGCGGTCAATCCCGTGGGTCCTACGGGTCTTCCTCGTCTCCATACTTGGAAGCCCGTTTCACTTCTGACGCCAGATGAAGTATTGGAAAATGACGGCAGGAAACTCCTTGACGGGAACACACTTCTTTTATTAAATCTTGACTTGTAACAATACAACGCGTGGCCTCTCTTCTTCACACCGCACTTCTCTTGACTCAGGATTCTGTGCTGCCGGCTCTCTGTGCCTCGTGTAGACTCCGCGCCTCGGCTACACTCCTCTCTCGCCTCGTGTAGACTCTGCGCCTCTGCTACACTCTCCTCTCTCGCCTCGTGTAGACTTTGCCTCTCTCTCGCTGGCTACACCGTATGCATACTCGGCTCGTGCAGACCGTTCTCTCTCGCTGGCTACACCGTATGCATACTCGGCTCGTGCAGACCGTTCTCTCTCGCTGGCTACACCGTATGCACACTCGGCTCGTGCAGACCGTTCTCTCTCGCTGGCTACACCGTATGCATACTCGGCTCGTGCAGACCGTTCTATCTCGCTGGCTACACCGTATGCATACTCGGCTCGTGCAGACCGTTCTATCTCGCTGGCTACACACTATACATTACTCAGCTCGTGTAGACCTTTCTATCTCGCTGGCTACACACTATACATTGCTCAGCTCGTGTAGACCTTTCTATCTCGCTGGCTACACACTATACATTACTCAGCTCGTGTAGACCGTTCTATCTCGCTGGCTACACACTATACCTTACTCTCTTCTACTCTCCATTACTCTCCTCTCCGGGCTCTATCTCTACACCTTCGTCTTCATTCTTAGATGGTTCCACTTCTGCCCCTTGCTCCTCTGTGCATCACCTTATATACCCCTTCTTCCCGGGAGACGGAGCGGATGCGGACCTCAACGTCGGCACCGCTCCTCCGTTACCCAATCCCCACGCGCTATCCCCACGATCCGGTTCCGCTCAGCGCGTGTTTCCACTCTCCGACCAATCACACCGCGCTGCTACCCGATCACTCCCTCTGGGCGCGTCACCGGCACACAGCCAATCAGCAGCACTACCCCCACCCGCGCACTGACGCCTGCTCCTCCCCGTCAGCGCGCGTCACCACACACACACCCGTACATACGCGCTGGCACACGACATATACACCCAGCGCGTATCACCACTACATATACACTACAATATACTACGCTAGAAACTACACTATACACTACACTATACCACACTATATACTACACTACAATATACTACACTATACTACACTATACACTACACTACAATATAGTACACTAGAAACTACACTATACACTACACTACAATATACCACACTATATACTACACTATACACTACACTAGAATATACTACACTGTATACTATTCACTACACTAGAAACTACACTATACACTACAATATACTACACTATACACTATACTACAATATACTACACTAGAAACTACACTATATACTACACTACTATACACTACACTACTATATACTACACTATACACTACACTACTACATACTACACTATACACTACACTACTATATACTACACGTCTCCCACTTCTTCCGCCAATCCCCTTCACCGGTTTTCCCGCCATTTTCAAATCCTCCTCCTCTGCACCAATCGGATCAGAGCGTCCTCTACGACAGCTCCCGTGAGCCCCAAGCCGTCGTTGTGACGTGTTCGTATGGTGAGGATGTCACGGCCATCCTCTGCTGCACGCGCACCACCGCCATCGTCGTTGTTATTGAAAACAACAACCCTTGACGATCGTCAGTCGCGACCCAAACGGCAGGAGACTCCCACCCCCTCGGGCTCGATCTTCCAAGAGCTCCGTGATTCCACCCCTTCAACTAAACCCGCCTCCCGGTGCCAAAGCAAATGCTGGACGTGACCACGGCGACGTTCTGCGAAGCGCCGCGTTGAACGCATCGATCACCATCGCTGTAGCGTCGGCAACGTCGCCGCTACGTTGGCGTAGAGGAGGGAGAGAGAGAAGGAGGGAGAGAGACAGAGGAGGCCTTTGTGTTATTTGCGTGCACAATGAAGCGAGGTCACGGTCAACAGCAGCAGCAACAACAACTTCTCTCTTGACAATGTTGGCTACGTGTGGTGCGAAATAAGTCCAAAGTGTCCTTTAACCGGTCTGCTCCCGTTACGCAAGACACGCTGCACGCGTCTGATGATGATTTAAAAAAACACAAACCCATTCCCGCGCCCACGCAGATTGGACCGATTCCAATTCGGCTCCTCTCTGTTCATTGTGCTGGGCGGCGGAGCGGTGGCGCAGCGGTTAGCGCAACTGCACTTGCTAAACGGCGGCCGGTAACCCGGCTAATATCAGTGGCGAGTGACTTCTCAACCCAGTCCTGGGCTACCACCACCACCCCCTCTTTCACCATTCACCAATCCGCACCGCGATCCGTTCGGTGAAGTATGGCCAAACAACCCACGTGACCGACACGCCTTGGGGAGGAAGCCTTCATCCAGCAGTGGATTTGACAACTACTGTGATTGTTCATACAGTGCACTACGATCGCCTTTGTCTCCTCGGTCCTGATGCTGACTGCACTAAAAACAGGTGTAAGTTTTAGGCTGAGTTGACATAGGGGAGGTACAAACCAGTAGGACGCGTGCACTGGAGCTCTGTGGATTATGGATGCCCTGTGTGCGTGTGAGAGCCATAATTCGTGTCGTTAATCCCACCACCACCCGACGAGATTGTCACCTTTACACAAAGATAAAGACAAAGATCCCCCGTATAACTTTAGCAGACTGTAGGGGCTAGTGCTGTTAGCGAGCACCTATGATGGCCGGAACGGTACACGAGGGGGTGGGTGGCCATAACCACGCCCGACCGCCTTTGTCTCCCTAGTGGCGATGTTTACACACTGCACCAGGTACTCATTTGAAGCTGCGTCCACTTAGGGGAGGCCCGGGACCGGTTCAGATAATCGTCACTGGGTGTTGGCCGTGAGCGGGAATCGAACCCGGGTCGCCGGGTTCATAGCGCAGTGCGCTAACCGCTACACCACTGCTCCCCACGTATACACGGACATTGTTACACAGGCATTACGCGCCACGATGGCTCTGAGATGTTAACTTCCTCGACGGGTATGCAGGAGATCGTGGTTTCGATCCCGATCCAGAAGTATGCTGTTTATTTGGAGTTTGCGTGTCTCTCTCTCTCTCTCTCCGTGATCGCGTGGATTTTTCTCCGGGTCCTCCGGTTTTCTCCTTCCATATTTAGAATGAACGAATGAACGTTAGAGTGTTTGGCTGCTGTTGTAAACGTCCATGTGATGATGATGACGATGATGATGAGCCCACTTCGTTGAGCCATCATTTGTGATAGCCAGATCTTCTGAAAACGAGCCACACCGCTCACTGGGCCTCACCTGGTCAAACGAAATAAAGTGTTTCGTTTAATATCACAATCTACAACGTGCCCAATGCATTGATCCAACTGTGGCCGATGAAGCTCTTTCCTCTTCATTGCTCGGCGGTGGCGGCTCGAGGTTTCTCGCCACTCGAATTCAACATCGGCGCACGATGGAGTTTAGCCACCAACTGCGCTCCTTCCACGCAGGAGGAGAAGAAAGAGCGACGCGACACGAACTCTGTCTCTGTTTTTTAAACAACTTTTATTGCCGCCAGCAGCAACAGCACTGGAGGCGATTCCGATATGAAATACACAGTCACCAGCAAATAAATAAATGCTAAAAATCCACGCGCTGTGGCGCTAAATGCAGCGTGCACAACACGAAAGAAAATTCACGTGGCGGTGGTGGTTGTGGTGGTGGTGGTTGTGGTGGTGGTGGTTGTGGTGGTGGTGCTGGTGGTGGTTGTGGTAGTGGTGATCGTGGTGGTGGTGGTGGTTGTGGTGGTGGTGGTGGTGATCGCGCACGCCTCTGTTGAAACTCTCTCGTCGCGGCCAGCAGCAACAGCAGCGGCCCTCGACATTTGAAATCAAACTCTTCGTCAGCATATTGCCGTGCTCGCCCAGTGGGATCGTGACCTTGAAAAGCTTTAAGTAAGTCAAGGGGTATAATCATGATTACAATTTTATAGAGCGTCAATCGTGAAATTGCATCCCGCAACACTGCAAGGTGAATTTAGCCGGTCCCTTACGCAGATGACAGAAAAACAAAACCCGCTAACTTAGCAAATGAAAAAACACTAATGAATGAATAAATAACGAGAAAATCCCCCCCACTCCGCCCCCCTAGTTAGAAAAGCTAAGAGGTAGTAGTAGTACCACTACTGCCCCCGTGTGTGTTCACACATGCCCTCTCACGGACAAGCCGTGAAGTCTAAAAAGAGCCGCCAAGGCCACGCGGTCCCACCGTCCGTGACGCATTCGGATATCGCCCCCGAGTGGAGAGACTCCAGAATAGTTTAACACGTTGTAGGCTATCGCGACCAATATTATTCATAATAAACGTTTTTGGGTTAGATCGCGTTATTTATAAATGTGTCGTGACCCTCCACCACCCGACACGGCCAATGAGTAAAAAAGTGTCACGTTGACAAAAGAAAAAATAGTTCACTACTTTATCCCACCGGTGTGTTGAAGAGTGAATCCACAACATTTACAGTTTTTGAGTACGACGTTTCGCTGGTAATTACATCCAATATCATCAGGAAATTTGCCAGAATAGTGAAGCCCTCACTTCCTCTCGGTCTTAAATAGAGCAGCAGGGTGACGTCATCATTAACCCGACTCTGCCCCCCCCCAACCCACCCAAAACTGAACCCCAAGAAGCAATTGCCGAGAGGGTTGTGGACATTAGACTCGTCTAAGAGCCCCAGAGAGATCAGAGGCTGACGATGTGACGTAGTAACAATAATGCCTCGCTCTCGCAGAGAGAGAAGACTCAGAGGAGTGGGAAAGCAGCAGAAGCAGCCAACGCGGTGAAGAGCTGCCAGGGCTGCCCAATAATTTCCCAAGCTCCGCGGCCCTCTGTATATGAAGATGTTTCAGCCAATTGACGAGCAACTGTGCACGGTTTGGCCACGTACGGTGCGGAAAAAAGTTCAACATACGCACGGGGCATACATACGAATCGAGAAAACCCCACGCATGTGTAGTGGTGGTATTGACGTGCGCCGACTGTGACAGTGATGGATCACGGGGCGGCGCGGGGTGCGGGGTTGGGCACGCGTTGTGGGCGTGGTGTGGACGCGCGCGCCGGGAGTGACAGATGACGAGGCGGCGCGGAGTGAGTGGTGAGGCACGATGAGATGTGGGAAAAGAGGATCGTAGCCAGCACCCGGCGATTGGTCGAATAAGTGGGTGCTCGCAGCGACGTCCGCAGGTGGGGTATAAAGGGGGACGCGCGAGAGCACTCGGGGAGAGTTACCCAGTTGAAGACCCGAAGACGGAGCTGAAGACCTAGTGAAGCCGAGTAGCTCAGTGGCGTTAGTCGCCGAGTAGCTAAGTGGATGTTGGTCATCCGAGTAGCTCAGTGGCGTTAGTCGCCGAGTAGCTAAGTGGATGTTGGTCATCCGAGTAGCTCAGTGGGCGTTAGTCGCCAAGTAGCTAAGTGGGTGGTTGTCACCCGAGTACTAAGTGGATGTTGGTCATCCGAGTAGCTCAGTGGCGTTAGTCGCCAAGTAGCTAAGAGGATGTTGGTCATCCGAGTAGCTCAGTGGGCGTTAGTCGCCAAGTAGCTAAGTGGGTGTTTGTCACCCGAGTACTAAGTGGATGTTGGTCATCCGAGTAACTCAGTGGGCGTTAGTCGCCAAGTAGCTAAGTGGGTGTTTGTCACCCGAGTACTAAGTGGATGTTGGTCATCCGAGTAACTCAGTGGGCGTTAGTCGCCAAGTAGCGAAGTGGGTGGTTGTCACCCGAGATACAAAGTAGGTGTTAGTCACCTGTAACCAAGTTTGATAAAATAAAGAGTGTGTTACCCGTGAAGTCGTCTCCCGTGGAGTTACTACATTACAACTGGCGTCAGAAGTAAACCTGTCTTCAAGAAGTATGGACACAAGGAAGACTACCCGTACCCACGAGCGAGGTCGGGATGACGACGGCGTACCGGGGACACCGACCTCGGGAGTAGAGGACGAGGAGTTGCCGCCGATGCAGCACTTCGCGGTGATGGCCGACGCTCCGCTTGCCTCCGACACCGGCCTCCAGGACGCGCACGCCCGCTTGGCGGAGTTGCTACTCGCCGCCGCCGCTGTCTTGGCCGACATCTCCGTTCCGGCGAGCGGAAAAACGGCTGCGGGGGTCGTGGAGGAAGCGACGGTGGAGGATTCCCGCCAAAGGGCGCTTCGCGCCAAAAGCCTGGAAGTTGCCGCCGTTTTTGGGGGGCCGCCACCGATTGGCGGGAAAGACGGACGCCACGTGGCCGGACACCTCCGCGCAGCGCAGCCCACGTCATCGGCGCGCGCCGGAGCCCTCCATTTTGCGCCTGACAACCGAGCCGACATTTTACACAACTCCAGCGGAGCGCGGGAAAATCTCTCCGACGTCGACGACGATCGGGTCCTCCAGCAAAGATTGCCCGCGCTGTCGGCGTTCAAGGCGGATGGGGGCGACTGGGGAGCCTTCCAACGAAGGTTCCTCGCTCATCAGGAGATGTTGGGGTGGTCCGACACCACTGCCCTGCGTGCGTTGCCAGCGGTGCTTGACGACGACGCGCTTGCAGCCTTCACATCTGCTGCAAGGTCGTCCCGCTCTACGCTCCAGGCCGCACTACACCTGATGGCGAAGGTGTTCGGGCCGCCCTCCACGTGCCGCCACCAGTTCTACGATCGGCGGAAGGTGGCTGGGGAAGCGACGCTAGCCTACCGCACGGCACTGCTCGCCTTGGCGGACGCGGCTTTTCCCCGCATGGATAAGGAGGGGAAGGACGCCATGGTGACGGAGCAGCTGCTGGTGTTGGCCCACGAGTTGGGGGTCCCCATCAACGTGGCGGACGAGATGGAGATCTGCTCCCTGGCGATCGCCACGAGCATTCACGCGTACGAGGTCCTCAAACGCAAGCCGGGGGTCGTCTGCAAATGGCCGGGGAATGCGGCACTGGCCGCCACGATCGCCGAACCTCAGCCAGCTGCGGTGCAGGAGCGGGCCTTCGCTGCACCGTGTCCGGGGGAGTGGAGAACGGGAGGTCGTTCGCCCACACGTTCGCCCCGCAAGCTGGAGCAACCGAAACCTACGACGTCCGTCGTCTGCTACAACTGCGGCCTTCGGGGTCACGTCGCAGCCGGGTGCCGGGCCCCGCGTCCGCGCACCGCAGGACCACGTCGGGACGACGACCAGGGCCACAAGTCATCCCAACAAAACCCGGCAAGTCGCGGCACCTCACACGTTCGGTCCACAAACACGGCACATTCGGGTCGCCGCTTCGCGGTGGGGGGTTCGCGGCTGGGTGCCGGGGGTTCAATTCGGCGGGGGGGGTCCGTACGCGGCCCGCAAGCAGTCGAGTGGTCCGAATTGGCCCACAGGATCGTGGCTGCGTCAGCCGGGTCGTCCGTGGTAACGGGGTTCATTGACGGGGTTGAGGTCCGGGTGCTTGTTGACACGGGTGCGTCGGCCACCATCATCTCGGACCTTATTTATAACATCCTTCCCGTCCAAAGTAGACCCCTTCTGCCGGTAGACGTGCCATTTTATGCGGCGAATGGGGGATCCCTGGGGATCATCGGCCAGATTCGGGCGACTATTTGCATTGGGGACATTAAATTAGCGGGCCCTATTTTTGTATCATCATCGCTGGCCGTTCCCTGTTTGCTAGGTACGGACTTTTTGTCAAAAATGCCCATCAAAATTCTTATTGATCAGGCCTGCATAGAGCTTCCGTCAGGTCGGCGGGTTGCCTTCTTGTCGAGCCCTATCAAAGTGCGCACGGTTTGTGCGACGGTGCAGGCGCTGGCGACTCACACTGTACGGGTACCCCCGGGATCGCAAATGTTAGTACCCCTTCGGTTCAGGAAGCCACTCGAGGTGGGTGCGGAGGCACAGGGGGTGCTGTTGGGGCCGTCAAACAGAGCCAGTAAGGGCCTCGACTTAGCGGTTGCTCAAACCATGGTGAGAGGGGACAGTGAGCCGTTCGTAATGGTCCTGAATACGGGGTCGCGGCCGGCCGTAATTGCGCAGGGAACGGTGCTGGCTCACGCCGCGCCGCTGCCCGTTGAGGAACGGCTCGTGGCTCAAGCAGATTTTACTGTCGAGTCGCATCCTCAAAGTGATGAGGGGACTGAGTGGTTGGACTCGCTGTGTGCGGGTTCTGCTAACTTGTCCGGGGTGCAATTGGGAGCATTGAGGGGTTTGCTCATCGAGTTTGCTGACGTGTTCAGCAAACATAAGTACGATATCGGCTGCACTGACCTGTTGCGCCACCACATAGCTACAGGGGACGCGGCCCCTATTCGTCAGAATCCTTTCCGGCTCAGCCCGGCCGAGAAGGAACATGTGCAATCGGCGGTTAATGATATGTTGGCGGCCGATATCATTTCGCCCTCTTCTAGTCCGTGGGGTGCTCCTATTGTCCTAGTAAAGAAACAGGACGGGTCCTTGCGGTTTTGTGTCGATTTCCGCCGCTTAAACAAAATCTCGATGGCGGATGCGTATCCGCTCCCCAGGATGGATGAGTCGCTGGATGCCTTGGCGGGAGCGCAGTTTTTTCCACACTCGATCTGCTTTCTGGATTTTGGCAATTGCCACTCGATAACGAGTCTAAACCTAAAACTGCTTTCCGCACACCTGGGGGCCTTTTTGAATTCAACCGTTTGCCCATGGGCTTACATTCCGCCCCCGCCACGTTCCAGAGACTCATGGAATTGGTTTTGTCAGGCCTCCAATGGGATACCTGTTTGATTTATCTTGACGATATTATCGTCTTTAGTCGGACTTTCGAGGAGCACCTCCAGCGACTGAGAGCGGTGTTCCTCAGGATGCGTTCCGCTAAGCTAAAATTTAAACCGGCTAAATGTTTTCTGCTTCGGGAATCTGTCAGGTATTTGGGCCATATCGTGAGTCGTTCAGGGATCTCGACGGACCCTGCTAAGACGCATTGCGTCAGCTCATGGCCAACGCCAACCTCGGTCACGGAGGTTCGTAGTTTCATTGGTTTTGCCTCCTATTACCGTCGTTTTGTCAAGCAATTTGCCACCATAGCCAAGCCCCTGCACGCTTTGACGGCTAAGGGTGTGAGGTTTCACTGGGGGGCAGAGGAGGAGGATGCGTTCTGCTCCCTCCGTGACGCTTTGGTGCAGGCTCCCCCCTTGTGTTACCCCGATTTCACACAACCGTTTTTGCTTGACACGGACGCCAGCAATACGGGTATCGGGGGGGTGCTCTCACAGTTGGTCGGGGGGGTTGAACGGGTGGTCGCCTACGGTAGTAGGGTTCTTTCCCCCGCAGAACAACGCTATTGCGTAACTCGTCGTGAATTGTTAGCCATTGTGTTTTTTACACAGCAATTCAGGCCGTATCTTTACGGCCGTCATTTTACGGTCCGGACGGACCATGCGGCTCTACAATACGCTATGCGCGTGGCGCAGCCATCGGGCCAATTGTCCCGATGGTTGGAGGTCCTTCAAGACTACCAATTCACGACGATTTACCGAAAAGGGTTGCGGCACTCAAACGCGGACGCCTTGTCGCGGTTGCCGCCGTGCACGGACTGCACATGTTTGTTGGGATCAGCGCGGTGCAAACCCCCGGTCGCCGGCGCCCCGGGAGTTGCGCTCGCCGCCACTGACACCCCGGGAGAGGACGCCCCCACGGGGAGGGATTCGCTGTTGTCGTTGCCCCTCATTGAGTGGGGCCGCCTCCAGATGTCCGACAGCTCCCTACTTACGCTGCGTCGGAAAGTTGGCTCTCCCGAACAAGGGGAGGCGCGGGTCGGTTCCTGGGTGTGCAGACAGGGCCTGTTGATGAGGTGGGACAACATGTCCCGGCGTCACGTGCTCGTGGTGCCTGTTGCTATGCGGGGTAGGATTGTTCTGGCAGCTCATGAACGGCTCATGCATCTGGGTTTTCACAAAACGCTCGCCCTAATCCAGCGAGACTATTATTGGCCGGGGATGGGTAACGACGTGGCGAATATTCTTAAGGGATGCGTAGAGTGCGCCAAAAGGAAACCGCCACCATTGGCGGCTAATCCACCGCTGCAATCCATTCAGGTTTCGCGTATAAACGAATTGGTAGCGTTGGACATCTTGGGGCCCTTTCCGGTTACACCAAGGGGAAATAGGTTCCTGCTGGTTGGCGTGGAATACTTCACCCGATGGCCTATGGCATGGCCGCTCGCCAACCAGTCGGCTGCGGCGGTGGCGGACGCCTTTGTCCAGGGTTATGTGTTGGACAAGGGCGCCCCCGAACGCTTGCTGACGGATCAAGGGAAGAATTTTTCGAGCGTTTTGTTGCGCGAGGTGTGCGACCTGTTGGGTACAAAGAAAGTGCGTACTTCCCCCTACCACCCGCAGACTGACGGGATGGTTGAGCGTCTGAACAGAACGATTACGTCTATGTTGTGCCAACAGGTCTGCGACGATCAGGTTGATTGGGACTTACAGGTGCCGGGGGTACTCGCGGCCTATCGAATGGCCCCTCATGCGGCGACAGGGTTTTCCCCATTTTTTCTTATGTATGGGCGGGAGGCCGATCCGGCCATGGACGTCCAACTGGGGATTTCCCAGCCACGTGCAAAATCTAAATTGGCAGACCACATCAAATTTAATATCGCCAAATTGACTGAAGCGCGGGAGGGGGCAAGGTTGAATTCGCGGTCGCGGCAAATGGCAAACGAGAAATTGCATGAGCGGAGGGTGCATACGCATGATTGGAAACCAGGCGATAAGGCCTGGCTGCATTGTCCACATGCACCGTTGGCTACGTCCCCCAAGTTGTTGAGACCTTGGAGGGGACCGGTGGAAATTGTGCGGGTTGCACGGCCCCAGAGTATACAGATTAAATGGGGGAAACGCCGTTGGTATGTGCACCCCTCCCGACTGAAGCCCTATGCGGCACCGTGTGACCCCGTTCTGTGCCGTGACGACCGGGCGTGTGATGTGACCGTCGACTCGGGGAGGGAGGTGTCGCAGGCTGATCCTCACGTGTCTCCACCTGACCCACCCCCAGGTGCCTCGGGCTTGACGGCTGCTGACCATCGAGAGCCTGAACCCCGGGGCACGCACGAGTCCTCGATGCCTGGCCGATGTCTTCCTGAACCGCCGGCACCACCGGACGTTCAACCGCGTCTGGTGCCGTACGACGGACCGGCAAGGCGGACTCGGGCTAGGTCTCAACAATTTTCATGAGGACGGGTTTTTTTTGTGCTCTACACCGAGCTCGCCCGGTGTTCCCCTCTGCCGGGATAATGTCCCGTTGTAGGGACGCTCGGAAGAAAAGGGGACACTGCACGAGTCGAAAGAAAAAAAAAAAAATTTCCATTTTTTTTTTTTTTGTATACACATTGCTATTGTCACTCGCCGGTTTGTATATATTGTTCTGTTGTCGCGGTGGCATTGGTTGAGGGTTGCGGATGGTGGTGTTCGCGTCGTGTTGTGTTGTTAGCTTAGTTGTTGTTCTTGTTGTTGTGTTGTGTTACGGGGCACACAGGGAGGGTTTGTAATTTTTGTAGCAGCCGGGGCGGCTGCGAGCTATGTGGTAGGGGGTGATGTAGTGGTGGTATTGACGTGCGCCGACTGTGACAGTGATGGATCACGGGGCGGCGCGGGGTGCGGGGTTGGGCACGCGTTGTGGGCGTGGTGTGGACGCGCGCGCCGGGAGTGACAGATGACGAGGCGGCGCGGAGTGAGTGGTGAGGCACGATGAGATGTGGGAAAAGAGGATCGTAGCCAGCACCCGGCGATTGGTCGAATAAGTGGGTGCTCGCAGCGACGTCCGCAGGTGGGGTATAAAGGGGGACGCGCGAGAGCACTCGGGGAGAGTTACCCAGTTGAAGACCCGAAGACGGAGCTGAAGACCTAGTGAAGCCGAGTAGCTCAGTGGCGTTAGTCGCCGAGTAGCTAAGTGGATGTTGGTCATCCGAGTAGCTCAGTGGCGTTAGTCGCCGAGTAGCTAAGTGGATGTTGGTCATCCGAGTAGCTCAGTGGGCGTTAGTCGCCAAGTAGCTAAGTGGGTGGTTGTCACCCGAGTACTAAGTGGATGTTGGTCATCCGAGTAGCTCAGTGGCGTTAGTCGCCAAGTAGCTAAGAGGATGTTGGTCATCCGAGTAGCTCAGTGGGCGTTAGTCGCCAAGTAGCTAAGTGGGTGTTTGTCACCCGAGTACTAAGTGGATGTTGGTCATCCGAGTAACTCAGTGGGCGTTAGTCGCCAAGTAGCTAAGTGGGTGTTTGTCACCCGAGTACTAAGTGGATGTTGGTCATCCGAGTAACTCAGTGGGCGTTAGTCGCCAAGTAGCGAAGTGGGTGGTTGTCACCCGAGATACAAAGTAGGTGTTAGTCACCTGTAACCAAGTTTGATAAAATAAAGAGTGTGTTACCCGTGAAGTCGTCTCCCGTGGAGTTACTACATTACACATGCAAGGGGGCAACACGCTATACGTGTATGTATGTGGAACTTCTTTCGCACCGCACGTAGCCAGCCGTCCACGTGTTTTCTGTGTCTGCTGAGTGCAACCCTGACCTCCTCCGATACTGATACAACATCGTCATCACCATCAACGCCACGCTGGTTGGGATTTTTGGGCAGACTCCAGCTTGTTCAGAATGCAGCTGCTAGAGTGCTTACACGACATACACCATTCTATGAACACGTTACACCCAAGTCCTCTTATCCCTTCATTAGCTACCGGTCAAATTCCGAGTGGATTTTAAGATACTTGGCTTTGAAAGGGCTCACCCCACATCACTTGCAGGAACATTTATATATTTATATATTTAACTATTCCATCAAGGTCCTGAAGATCTTCTGATGTCCAACTGCTCAGCACTCCCGAGTCTACAGGTTGCGCTCTTTTGGTGATCGGTGCTTTTGTCAGCGTGGCACCCACAAGTCACGGAACGCCCTGCCACTTGAAATCAGGGCAATCTGAGTCGGTTGATAGATTTAAGTCCGCTGAAAACCCCATCTCTTTAACGTGGCATTGCCTCTGAATGAATGGGGAATGAGTGAGAGTAAACGATGACAGTAACATTGATGACACTAAATGGTGATGAAAGGAATGAATGGGGAATGATGACTGTAAATTATGATGAAAGGAATGAATGAATGGGGTTAATGAGTGGCAGCCAGATAATGAGAATGTGCAGAGGGAAAAATAACGGTGGCGGTGGTTATGGGGGATGAGGGATTCAGGGGTCGCGTGGTGGTGAGGGAGGGGCACCAAGGAGTGAGTTTTTGAGTGCGGAGCGGAAACTTGGTGAGCGAATGGTGTTTAGCGCTTTATGTGAAGAGGGGGAAGTTTTGTTCCAGTGAAGGGGGCGAGAAGGGAGAAGAGCGAGAGAGAGCGGAAGCGTGGATTGAGCGGAAGGAGAAGGAGGAACAGAGAGAGATGGCAAAGATCATCTTTGTCAGACCCCAACCACGAAGCCCCCCACTCCCCTCGCCCTCCCCCTCCCTCCCTCTCTCTTTTTTTACGATCAGAGGAAACAAGAAGATGCTCGGTGTAGTCGGCACTTTGCTTCGTTCATCATTTCGGTTTTTTGTTTTTTTCAATGCTTTGCTTTATGTGCCCCCCCCCCCCCTCTGTTTAAATGAAATATTTCACGAAAGATTTCACGCTCTGCTCTCCTCCTTCTTACCCCCTCCCTCTCACGACCACGCAGATGCTGTGCCGCAAGGTGACCTCGGCGCTGCGTCTGGTCGGCACCACGATGTTCGCCCTGGTGGTGCTGGGCGCCATCGTGGCCGCGTACATCACGGGCTACCAATTCATCTCGACCGACAACTACTACCTCTCGTTCGGCCTCTACGGCGCGATCCTGGCGCTCCACCTGCTCATCCAGAGCCTCTTTGCTCTTCTCGAGCACCGCAAGATGCGCCGCGCCGGCACCTCGCTCAAGCCGACGCGTCGCAGCGTGGCGCTGTGCGTGGCCGCCTACCAGGAGGACCCCGACTACCTGCGCAAGTGCCTGCGGTCGGTCAAGCGCCTCGCCTACCCGGGCGTGCGCGTCGTGATGGTGGTGGACGGCAACTCGGACGAGGACGCGTACATGATGGACATCTTCCGCGAGGTGATGGGTCGCGCCGCCGTCACCTACCGGTGGCGGAGCAACTACCACGAGCTGGGCGATGGCGAGAGCGAGCGGTCGTACGCCGAGGGCGAGGCGCGCGTCCGCGAGGCGACGCTTGGCCACCGCCACGTGTGCCTCATGCAGCGTTGGGGTGGCAAGCGCGAGGTGATGTACACCGCCTTCAAGGCGCTTGGCATGGCCGTCGACTACATGCAGGTACGCGCGGCGTCGTCGTCGTCGTCGGTATCATCATCGTCGCCGTCGTCATCATTATCGTCATCATCGTCGTCATCATCATCATCGCCGTCATCATCATTGTCGTTATCATCGTCGTCGTCATCATCATCGCCGTCATCATCATCGTCGTCGCCATCGTCGTCATCATCATCGTCATCATCGCCGTCGTCATCATCTTCGTCGCCGTCGTCATCATCATCATCGTCGTCATCATCGTCGCCATCATCATCGTCGCCATCATAACAATCGTGATGGCGAACTGGTCAAGGGTGCTTAAATTTTTGTTTAACACTTACATGGGACCATCGTTTTGAATGAAAAAAGAACGGATACTACACTGTAACATGACAACAAATGCATGTTCATGGCTTCAAAAAGTCACGAGTCTCCACTTGTTCGCCATTGGTGTCAACACGTGCCTGGAATCTTCTCCAGGTGGTCTCCAGAGGCACATTTCTTGTGGCGTTGTTGACAACTTCTCAGAAGTGTTAACATTTCTTTGAAGCACCCTGTACTATTCTTGCTCGTCACTTTCGTAGTGAGTGAGAGCCACTCAAGAGGCGCGTGGATGAACCCACAGGAAGGGCGCTACCTGTAACTTCCTCCAGCTCTGCGGTCCTCTGTGCATTCAGATGTTTTGGATCAATTCGTGATTTAATGTGCGAGCCCCTCTATAACGTGCGTGTGTATGTGTGCGTTTGGAGTGTGGTAGTTTAGCGGTTAGCGATCTGCGCTATGAACCCGGCGACCCGGGTTCAATTCCCGCTCACGGCCAATACCGGTGACGATTATCTGAACCGGTCCCGTGCCTCCCCTAGGTCGACTAAGCCTCAAATGAGTACCCAGTGCAGTGTGTAGTAAACATCGCCACTGGGGAGACAAAGGCGGTCGGTCGTGATGCGTACCGTTACGGCCTTCGTAGGTGCTCGCTAACAGCACTTGCCCCTACAGTCTGTTAAGGCTACACGGGGGGGTCTTTGTCTTCGTTTGGAGCGGTGGCGCAGTGGTTAGCGCACTTAGTTGCGTTCCTTCTACCGGTACCGCGCCTCTCCCTCGGTCGACTCAGTCTCGAACCAGTGCTCGGTGGAATATCAACGCTGGGGAGACAAAGGCGGTCGGGCGTGCTGTTGGCCACCCCACTCCCATTTTGATTATTTGGTCCACGCCTTCGAGAGTGCTTGCTTACAGCACTTCCCCCAACAGCCGAGTGCAAATTTTGATTTATAGCTTTCGTGACTGCAGAAATTCATATTCTTGGTTCTTTCGGTAAAGTCACGTAGAAGGGAAATAATAAAATAATAATTTATTTACCAATCAAATTCTCACGACGTTTCGATTGCAACACAAGCAATCATCATCAGGTGTGAAAACCACAGCAATAACATTTTTGAAAAAAGTGGCGGTTTTTTATAGAGGTGTGTCGGGGGGGCGGGGGTGTGGAGGGCTTTAAGTCTTTTTTGTAAACGGTCTTATTTTCGAATGTGCATGGCAAATTAGAATAGGTTTATAACTCTTTATGACTGGGCTGAGTCCATCAACTCGCTACCCTTGAAACCTGTTTTTTTTATCACGGGCAGGAGCTGGGAATCTGGGCTCGAACCCAGACACCCCCCCCCCCCCTTAATCAGGTCCGCTGAAGTTCCATTCCATTTTTATTGAGACGAGGAGAGGGCCTGACGTTACTCTACATAATAAGAGACGGCTGTCATCATCGTCATAATCATCCATTCACTCGTCAATAAATAAACATCATTAAATATCTATACACTTGCACTTATTAAGCGGGTAGCGAATTCAACTAATGGCGCTTTCTACTATTTGTGATGGTTGCTGTTTCTTAGTGTTCAGTTTTATGATCGTGCTGTACGGCGCTTTGAGATGCATGATGAACGGCGCTTTACACGTAAGACTCGTC
Source organism: Lampetra fluviatilis (assembly GCF_964198595.1). Taxonomy (NCBI): domain Eukaryota; kingdom Metazoa; phylum Chordata; class Hyperoartia; order Petromyzontiformes; family Petromyzontidae; genus Lampetra; species Lampetra fluviatilis. Next base: position 351,903 of record NC_136337.1, on the reverse strand, counting down.
ATTAGTATTACTGTAATAACAGCTATAGTGGGTTCACGTGGGGGATTGGCTTGCCGGTCCTGCTTGTAGCCAATAAGGGTCGAGATAGGGAGCGTGGGGCCGGCGTGATCACGGCATGTCATCAGGGGTGATTGGCCCAGCCATTGGGGCCCCAGCTAATGGGGATCCGGATAAGAGGCGTGGTCCCGGGAGTGACAGGGAACCATCGAGAACGGTCGAGATTGCCCATGGAGGATTGGCTGGGGGGACCACGTGACGAAGGGATTAAGAGGGAGGAGAGAGGGATGATCGAGGGGAGACGGGGAACTGAACGGGGTGAGAGCCACGCGCGAACGGGGCTCCGGGTGCCACGTGCGCGGTGGGAGTTGTGGGAGTCTGCCGCTCTCCGTTGTCTGCCAGCAACGGAGCATGTGGGAACAAGTGTACCGTGAAGTGAAAATAAAGAAGACCGATTCCGAATCCGTCTCCGGAGAATTATTACATTGGTGTCAGAAGTACTTCTGCGACTGTTTGGACGATCGTCAAGATGTCCAAGCACCCCAGAAAAAAGAACCTACCTGTGCCTCTATCGGAGGAGGAGGTCGAGATGGATGAAGATGAGCTGTTGGGAGCTACAGCCCCTATGCCGCCTGCTGAAAATGTACTTCTCGACGTCTCTCAGCGTCGACCGACGGAAGATGCGACCGCTGCAGGAACAAAAGGCGAGTGGCGGCTGATGGCGGAGCAGATCGAGTCATTACGCGCCATTCTGCTTAGTCTGGTGACCGCGGTGGCATCCTCACCAGCCGCGGGCCGCCAGATTGCCGATCAACTGGACGCCGCGGGAAGGAGTCCGGTGAAAGAACCTGCGTCCGCCATTCCTTCTGCTACGCGGGAGGACGCCGTCATTCTGGGTGGGGCGGCTGCGCCGAAGCCGTCGGCCGCCATTTTGGGCACGCCTACCGCCACGCGGCCGCCGGCCGCCATTTTGCCTGATACGGGTGGAGAGCGGGAACGTCAGTCGGAGACGCCCGCGGCGCGCGCTTGCCACCGCGGGCATCGCCTTCCACAAATCAAAGAATTCATCGCCGGGAGTGATTGGAGTGCTTTCACATGGCGCTTTGAATCGGCTTTTAGATCCGTCAATTGGACGGAGGATGAAGCGCTGGGAGCGCTACCTACACTGCTCGACGATGTTTCTCTGGGGGTCTTCCGTTCCATCCCGGCGGCCAAGAAGAAGACACTGCGGGACGCGTTCGCGGAGATGGCGGAATTCTATGACCCACCGACGTCAGCCACCAGAAAATTTATGTTACGTCGCCGAGCATCGGAGGAATCGCCGTTGACCTATCGTGGGGCGTTGATGGCGCTGGCCATGGCTGCCTACCCCGACGCGACGGCCGACCATTTGGATCCTCTCATCCTCTCCCGTATGCTGGAGTTGGCTCAGGAACTCAAGATTTCGCTGCCAGTTTGCGGCCACGAACCACTTACATCGCGATGGGTGGCGCGCTGCCTGGACGCAAAATTTAATATCAGGCGTTGGGACCAGATGGCGGCGTGGACGGGGAAACCAGAGATCGACGGGCCACCTTTGGGGTGGTCTCCACAACTGGTGGTCCACTGCTCCGACGACTCGGGCGACGACGACATGCTGGCTGCTGCTGTTTCGCACGGGATTCCGGGACGGCGGCTGCGCGACCAGCGTGGCAACTACATGGGCCGTCCGCGTGCAAGGGCCGGGTCGTCCGACCGCCGGCCGACGTCGGCGGCGTGCTTCACGTGCGGCAGACGGGGCCATTTCGCCCGTGACTGCCGCTGTCGACCTCTACTGTCGCCTCCTCCGACGAGGGGACCTCCATCTCCTCCACCTACTGCGGAGCCGCAACAACCTCGGGCGAGTCGGCACACATCGGACACCCGGCAGGTCCTGTCACATCACCCATCCATTCGCACTCATTCTCACACTCCTCAGGAAAAATTTACTTCCCCCGCTACAGTTACGCGCTCTGCTACGCAGTGGAAAAAATTGGCTCGCAGGGTTGTAGCTGCGGCTTCGGGCTCGTCGACGGTACGCGGTACCATCGACGGCGTTGATGTGCGCATCTTGGTGGACACGGGCGCGTCGGCCACCATCATTTCTGATGTTATTTTTCATTTGTTGTCCATCCCTGCGTCGCAGATACGTAAGGTTAATGATGCGTGTGTCGCCGCGAATGGGGGAAGCATGGGTATCTGTGGCCAGGCAGATGTGAGCATCACTATCGGGAATATTACCGCCGCAGGACCTGTATTGATCTCTCGCTCGCTAGCTGTTCCATGCTTACTCGGTACTGATTTCCTGCGTCGGATGCCGCTGAAAATACGAGTCGACCAGGACTGTTTGGAAATGCCGGGGGGTCGTCGAATGGCGTTCCTGCCTTCCTTGCTGGCCAGCGCGCCTGCAAGTAACGCAGTTACTGCCGTTGTTGCTGCTACGGTAGAAGTACCACCGGGAGCACAGATGCTAATACCGTTGCGTTATCGTAAACCCCTTCGAATGGGGAAGGGTGCAGAAGGCGTGCTGCTATCCCCATCGAATTCGGCATCTAAATCCTTTTCTTTAGCGGCGGCACAAACGATCGTGCGACCGGGTCAAGCACCTTTTATACAGGTGTTAAATGGGGGACCTGACCGCGTTATTGTTCCGGAGGGGTCGGTGTTGGCTCACGCCACTACCGACTTCGCCTCTTGCAACGCAGCGCCGCGCGCACGAATGCCCGCTGGTAGGCCCCCACACGATCGCTCTCAAGAACGTTGGATCGCTGATTTGTGCGGAGAAAATTCTTCCTTGTCGAACGAACAAAGGAATGCCCTGCGTTCATTATTGATACAGTACACTGATGTTTTCAGTAAAAATGATTTGGACCTCGGCCGCACGTCGCTTTTGTCGCACCATATTGACACCGGTGCGACGCCTCCCATCTGTATGCACCCTCATCGCATGAGCCCGGCGGAAAGGGATCACGTGCGCGGAGCGGTTAATGAATTGTTGGCGGCGGACATCATTTCGCCGTCCAACAGCCCTTGGGCCGCGCCCGTCGTTCTGGTAAAGAAGAAAGATGGTGGTACAAGATTTTGTGTTGATTTCCGCCGGTTAAACAAAGTTTCGGTGGCAGATGCATACCCCTTACCGAGGATGGATGATTCGTTGGACGCTTTATCGGGTGCTAAGTTTTTTTCCACCCTTGACCTGTCCTCGGGGTTCTGGCAGCTTCCCCTCGACGATGAGTCGAAGGCGAAAACGGCGTTCCGCACGCCGCAAGGTCTCTTTGAATTTAATCGGTTGCCTATGGGCTTGAATGCGGCACCGGCGACGTTTCAGCGGCTCATGGAATTGGTGTTGACGGGACTGCAGTGGGAAACGTGCCTCATATATCTTGACGATATAATTGTTTTCAGCCGCACGTTCGAAGAACACCTCCAACGTCTAGAGGCGGTTTTTCAAAGAATGCGTACGGCTGACCTTAAATTTAAACCTAAAAAATGCCACCTTCTGCAACACTCTGTCCGTTACTTGGGTCATATTGTCAGTTCGGACGGCGTATCCACTGACCCTCTGAAAACGAAATGTGTACGAGAGTGGCCCACACCCACTTCGGTGGGAGATGTTCGGCGGTTTATTGGGTTCGCTTCCTATTATCGCCGCTTCGTTAAAAATTTTGCGACGTTGGCAAAGCCATTACACGTTCTGACTGGCAAAAATCAAAGGTTTAAATGGGGAGCGGAAGAGGAAAAATCTTTTATGGCACTTCGGGACCACCTCGCCACGGCGCCAACGCTGGATTACCCAGATTTCTCACAGCCGTTCATCCTCGATACGGATGCTAGTGATATCGGCATTGGGGCCGTTTTGTCGCAACGTAAGGACGGGGTAGAGCGAGTAGTGGCGTACGGCAGCCGGGTTTTGTCTCCTGCGGAAACACGCTATTGTGTGACAAGACGGGAACTTTTGGCAATTGTTCACTTTGTCCGATTGTACCGGCCGTACCTGTATGGACGGAAATTCCTAGTTCGCTCAGATCATGCGGCTTTACAATACTCCTTGAAATTAGATCAACCGTCAGGCCAATTGGCTAGGTGGTTGGAATCGCTACAGGAATTTTCCTTTGATATTACATACAGGAAGGGGACCCGTCACACGAACGCTGACGCGCTCTCACGGCTGCCGCCCCTTCCTCAGTGCACTTGCCTGACGGGCACGCACCGCTGTGCGGCACCAGCCACCTCGCCTTGTCCGGTTATGGGGGCGATAGCGGATGAGGATGCAGGGGCGAAAGCGAAGGAGGACGACCAGCAAGGGTCGGTGGACACGGATGATATCTTACGGCTACCACACGCGGTCTGGCTACGTGAGCAGGAGGCTGATGCCTCGCTGTCTCCGCTACGGAAATTGATAGGGAAACAAAAATCTCAATTGGCGGGTTGGAAATGGTAGATGTTCCGAGGCAAGTCGGGATTGTTAATGTGTACCGACGGGTTGTCTGACCGACCACGCTTGGTGGTGCCTACTTCGCTTCGCTACGACCTGCTTCGTGCTCTGCACGCTGATAAGTTGATGCACCTCGGTGTCCAAAAGACTTTGGCCGCGCTGCAGAAGGATTTCTTTTGGGCCGGTATGACGGCAGACGTCAAGGACTTTATTCGTTCATGCCAGGACTGTGCAAAGAGGAAGCCGCCTCGGAACCCCTATGTACCACCGTTACGTTCCATTGAGGTGTCCCGCATTAACGAATTGGTTGCTCTCGATATTCTGGGCCCGTTTCCCCTGTCGGCGAGGGGCAATAAATACCTTCTCGTCGGGGTGGAATATTTTTCTCGATGGCCGATGGCCTGGCCTCTGCCCGACCAGACGGCAGCATCCATTACCGACGCTTTCTTGAACGGGTATGTCATGGACAAGGGGGCACCTGAGAGGCTGCTCACAGATCAAGGGCGGAATTTCTCTTCCAAATTGCTTAAGGAAGTTTGTGACGCGTTGGGTACGAAGAAAATTCGCACTTCTCCTTACCACCCACAAACAGATGGTATGGTGGAACGATTCAACCGCACCCTCTCGGCTATGCTTTGTCACACAGTCAGTGAAAAGCAAACCGATTGGGACCTGCACATACCAGGCGTCTTAGCGGCTTACCACATGGTTCCACACACGTCCACGGGATACTCACCATTCTTTTTGATGTATGGCCGTGAAAATGTTCCACCCATCGATGTGCAATTGGGTGAGCCGAGTAAGCGACCGTCCCGTTCCTTGCCTGACCACGTGCGTGACTCGCTTGAACGAGTGACGGAGGCGCGAGAGGCTGCCCGGTGTGCGACGGCCCGTGCTCAGGCAAGGAACGAACGTTATGCGCGTCAATCGCATACTCACATGTCTTGGTCAGTGGGGGACCGGGCGTGGCTCCACTGCCCCCAGGTACCGGCGGGCACATCCCCCAAGCTGCACAGGCCGTGGCGAGGGCCTGTGACACTAGTGGATGTTCGGAACTTGCAGAGTATCCGTGTTCAGTACGAAAATCGGCGGTGGTATGTCCACTCCTCACGGCTTAAACCCTATGTTGACGCGCGTGTCGGCCCTTCATCCCCACTAGTTGACCTGCCGGGTTCCGTCGAGCCGACCACGCCGATTGTCACATCCATTGATCCCAAGGGGGACTGTGTTGTGCCTCCTACAGATGAACAGGTTCTGAGGGCTGAGGCGGCCCCAGCCACCCCCCCTCCAATGAGACCTGCCCTGGACGTGACCGAGCATCAACAACCTACTTCTTCTTCGAGCCTACCACCTCCTGTCCATCCGGAAGCAAGGGGATCATGCGCTGGAAGCGGAGGGGGTCCCGCGTCGCGTACGCGGTCGAAATCTCTTCCGTTTCGTTAACGTTTGATCGTTCGTTTACTTCCCTGTTGTTACTGCGCTGCAGGGGCGCCCTAATGTATGTGGTGATTCTTGTTGTATGGGTGACTTTTTTTAAATGTTGTTGGGCGCAGGGACGCCGGTTCACCCTCGTATCGTTAAATGCACCTTGGTGCCCTAATAATGTGTTCGGAATTGGTTTATCACCCTTTCCCAGCCGAGACGGCTACTTTTTTTTCACCGGGGGGGGGGGGGGGGGGGTGATGTAATAACAGCTATAGTGGGTTCACGTGGGGGATTGGCTTGCCGGTCCTGCTTGTAGCCAATAAGGGTCGAGATAGGGAGCGTGGGGCCGGCGTGATCACGGCATGTCATCAGGGGTGATTGGCCCAGCCATTGGGGCCCCAGCTAATGGGGATCCGGATAAGAGGCGTGGTCCCGGGAGTGACAGGGAACCATCGAGAACGGTCGAGATTGCCCATGGAGGATTGGCTGGGGGGACCACGTGACGAAGGGATTAAGAGGGAGGAGAGAGGGATGATCGAGGGGAGACGGGGAACTGAACGAGGTGAGAGCCACGCGCGAACGGGGCTCCGGGTGCCACGTGCGCGGTGGGAGTTGTGGGAGTCTGCCGCTCTCCGTTGTCTGCCAGCAACGGAGCGTGTGGGAACAAGTGTACCGTGAAGTGAAAATAAAGAAGACCGATTCCGAATCCGTCTCCGGAGAATTATTACATTACTATGATTTTAATTCCAGCTGTGAAAAGTTTTTTTTTAAATGCCAATTTGACTGTCAAGCGACGTAAATGTATATTTATGCATTCACTCACTCAACCATCCATCCAGCCACTCGACCACCCACTCACTCAGCCACTCGGTCATTTATTCATTTACCAATTCACTCACTCACTCAACCATCCATCCAGCCACTCGACCACCCACTGACTCAGCCACTCAGTCATTCATTCACCAATTCACTCACTCACTCAACCGTCCATCCAGCCACTCGACCACCCATTCGCTCAATCATTCACTCACTCAACCATCAATCCACCCACTCACTCGTTCACTCACTCAACCATCCATCCACCCACTCACCCACTCACTCAACCATCCATCCAGCCACTCAACCACTCACTCGCCCATTCGCTCAACCATCCACTCGTCTCTTGACTTCTCAATGGGCTAAACAAAACACACAACGTGAAACTTGATTTTTTTTTTTAACAACTATCACAGATAAGTGTCCAAAAATGTTTTCGATCAGCTGGTCAGTCCGATTCGTCAAAGTTATCTTCTCCATTCCCCCCCTCCACCACCACCACCACACCCCACAGGTGTGCGACTCCGACACGGTGCTGGACCCCGCCTGCACCGTGGAGATGGTGAAGGTGCTCGAAGAGGATGAGAAGGTCGGAGGCGTCGGAGGCGACGTGCAGGTGCGTGCGGTGACATTGGACGTGGAGTTATCCGGTTTACCGATGACTCCGCGATGTACAAGTAACGTGTCCTCCTGGTTCTCGGGTTTGCACCCATAGCTTTAAAAAAACAACAACAACATACATCGAACGTAACACAGGCGTTGGGTCAGACAACATCGCAATGTTTAACACGTGGCAGGCTTTCGCGACCAATGTCATCCATAGTCGATATGTTTTTGGGTTAGATCGCGTAAATGTAAACACGTGTCGTTAAACCCACAAACCTGGCTGTCGCCTGATGAAGCTAGTTGTAATTACTGGTGAAACGTCGTACTCAGATTATAAATCTTGTGGCTTGGCTCTCCAACACACCGGTGTGCTGTACGAGTTACGAATTGGCCACGTTCTGTTTACGTGACAACCCTTACTAGTTGGCTGTCGGGTGGTGGCAGGTTTAACGACGCAACATTTATATATTTACGCGATCTAACTCCAAAAAAACCTCTACTAACATCGCAATGCTGACAAAATCCCAACCGCAAGTTACTCACCTCCCCCACCATCCCCACCACCTCTCCCGCACCCAGATCCTCAACAAGTACGACTCCTGGATCTCGTTCTTGAGCAGTGTGCGCTACTGGATGGCCTTCAACGTGGAGCGCGCCTGCCAGTCCTACTTCGGATGCGTGCAGTGCATCAGCGGCCCGCTGGGCATGTACCGCAACTCGCTGCTGCAGCGCTTCCTCGAGGACTGGTACGAGCAGCGCTTCCTCGGCTCCAAGTGCAGCTTCGGAGACGACCGCCACCTCACGAACCGCGTGCTCAGCTTGGGCTACTCCACCAAGTACACGGCGCGCGCGCGCTGCCTCACTGAGACGCCCACAGGCTACTTGCGCTGGCTCAACCAGCAGACGCGCTGGAGCAAGTCCTACTTCAGAGAGTGGCTCTACAACTCGCTGTGGTTCCACAAGCACCACCTGTGGATGACGTACGAGGCGGTGATCACGGGCTTCTTCCCCTTCTTCCTCGTCGCCACGGTGGTGCAGCTCTTCTATCGGGGCCGCATCTGGAACATCCTCCTCTTCCTGCTCACCGTCCAGTTCGTGGGGATGCTCAAGGCTGCGTTCGCGTGCTTCCTACGCGGCAACGTCGTCATGATCTTCATGTCGCTCTACTCGCTCCTCTACATGAGCAGCCTCCTGCCCGCCAAGATGTTCGCCATCGCCACCATCACCAAGGCGGGCTGGGGCACGTCCGGCCGCAAGACGATCGTCACCAACTTCATCGGCCTGGTGCCCATCTCGCTGTGGTTCGCCGTGCTGCTGGGCGGCATCGCCTACACGGTGTACCGCGAGGTGAGCAATCCCTTCGACAGCACCGAGCAGACCTTCCTCATCGTGGGCGCGGCGCTCTACGCCTGCTACTGGGTCGTGCTGCTCTCGCTCTACTTCGCCCTCGTCATGCGCCGTTGCAATCGCAAGAACGACCGCTACACCCTGGCCGTGGACGTATGACCCCCTCCACCCCTCCCCACCTCTCCGAGCCGTGGTGGTGGTGGCTCTGGGTGGTGGTGCACATGACCCCCCAATCTCAACGGCTGAGATTGGGGGTTGCGATGGAATCGGTGGTGGGGTTGGTCGATAGCGCATGGACGGGCGCGTGCACCGATGTTGTGTTGTGTGTTCGCTCTCACTTCCCTCCCGTCCGCCACCTCGTACAGGATGGGAGGGAGGGTGTTGTTTTTTTTAACATAGTTGCCGTACCCTCTGCATCGAGTGGAGTTCCTCTGAGAATTCTTCCGGTTACATCCCACAAGCAACGACAACAGCAGCAGCAGAAATTACTCCACACGGAACTGGAGGAAGGTTCGCTATGCGGGACCGACCCTTACTTCGAAAGTACTGCCAAAAATATATATATGTATCAGAATCTTTATTTATCCTGGAGAAATCCGATGAGCTATGAAGCTCTTTGTCACAGACGTCAATGTATATTGTGACACGAGTTGAATACTTTCTCGGCTGAAAAAAAATGACACTTTTTATAAGTCATAATTTTCTTTTTCTTCGGGTTATAAAAAAATATATATTGTGCCTTCACTGTCATTATAGTGAGCTCAAGCGTGCAAGCTCACGCATTATGTCTTGCGCTCCAAAGCCAAAGAGATTTACACGCGAGCCCATCATTAGGGGAGGCGAGGCGAAGGTGGTGATGGTGGCAGTGGTCGCCACCGCGTGGAACTTTACCACCCACACGGGCGAAACGGTGCCCAACACACACAACACGTGCTCCCGCTCTCACACAGCGGAACCATTCTCGCCCTGCCACGGCTTCGGGGAAGCGGCATGGGCTCGAGAGAGGAAGGTTTTGTTTATTTTTAACAATCGACGCTATCGACACACCGCGCCATTAAGCACGGCGACGTGCGAGCATCGCTCGCATCTTGGGAGACGCTGCGCAGGAGCCAGCGGAGTCTTATTTATTTCACGAGAGGGGAAAGAGAGGTTGAGACAAGAGAGACGGGCGCAGGTCTTTGCGTAGCAACAGTGGTCGTTGGTGGAGAGGTGCGTGGGGGCGTGTGTGTGCTACGAATTATATAAGTGGCACGCCGAGGAATTGACACAATCATACAAATCGTGGGAACCTGCTTCCACCCGTCCCCCCTCCGAGACTCATGTGGCTGGGAGAATAACTTCTTCCCTAGCAACGTGACGAGACGCCCTCCGACAAAATAAAAAACAAACAACACACACGCGCACACGTCGAAAAAAAACCTGCAACCTGGAGACCCGACTTGGAAGGGTCGCCTCTCCAGGTCCGCTGCGTCGAGTTGCGGCTATAGGCACGCGTTCGCCACCAAAGAGGAGCCCGTGCCTTTACTTACAAGCTGTCGCAGTATCGAGTTGTGCGCATCTGCACGCGTTCGCCACCAAAGAGGAGCCCGTGCCTTTGGGAGTTCGACTTGGGGTCGCAGTGTCAATTTGTACCAATCTGCACGAGTTCGCTACCAAAGGTCACCCAGCTCGCTTGGTCACTTGTTCTTGACCACGCGGTGGAATTAATTATACGAAGCATCCCAGACTTCCGTTGCTGCTGCTAGCGCAGATGTTAAGTAAAAAAAAAGTACTATTATATATTTTTTAAAGAAACGATTTTCACTCTCCCGAGATCCCAAGTCAACTTCGTTTTCGAAACAAACCCCCCCCCCCCAAAGAAAACGATGACGAGAAAACGATTCCAAATGCATTATGGGAAAGCGTCTGCCCTCAATGATGCCCCCCTCTAATTTTCGGGGGGGGGGGGGCAGCAGTTAGATTTTTTGTTGATTAATTTTTTGTATTGCGGAATGTCGTAAAGTGTCGAGATGAACGTTGTGGGTTACACGTTGAAAAATGTGTACTCGCAATCGTGTCCGTTAACAGTTTACGTATTTCACACACATATATATATACAAATGTAAACGTTTGACGTAATTGTTTCAATATCGATGCAGGGCTGCGAACACGATGTTGCGTGTGCTGCGTTGTGCGGAAGACACGTAGCAGCGGCGAGGGGGTTGGTGAATTTCAAAGTAACATTTTTTTAAATTAAGAATCAAATAACACTAAAATATCGTGGGGTTGTCTGTAATTTATATTCACTGCGTCGTATGCATTTCAAGTGCCATCAGTATTATTATGGTGCCTTTGGTCCGAGTCTGGCTCTTGTCTCTCTCGACTGTCGAGTCGCCGGTACTATCTCCAAATGAATTCCCCGAGGCGTGATGAACAACGGGACGACACGTGTCTTTAGCGACCGGCAGACCGACCGACCGCCCAGAAGGGCTTCAGTGGGCCACGTTTTCACCGTCCAATCACTCGTGCACAGCGTTCAGGAGAAGCACGGCCCCTGCTGCGGAACATCAGCAGCAGCAGGAGGCAAGCGTCCAGGGAAACGCAGAGCGCAGTATTTATTTTATATCGTATCGCCCCTTCAACGATCAAACAAATCCTCCAAAATCTCTACTTCCATCCGAAAGACAAAGATCCCCCCGTCTGGTCTTAGCAGACTGTTGGGGCAAGTGCTGTTAGCGAGCAGCACCTACGAAGGCCGGCACGGCACACGAGGGGGTGGGTGGCCAGCACCACGCTCGGCCGCCTTTGTCTCCCCAGTGGCGATGTTTACTACACACCGCACCAGGTACTCAGTTGAGGTTGAGTCGACCTAGGGGAGGCCCACGACCGGTGCAGATAATCGTCACCGGTGTTTTGGTGGCCGCGAGCGGGAGTTGAACCCGGGTCGCCGGGTTCGTAGAGCAGTGTAGCGCTAACCGCTACACCACCACTCCCCACCTGAAGGAATACAGCAGTTGGACAAACTGCAGGGGTGCTTGCAAAAGGTGGCCATCAGCATAGGGACTCCTCTACTTACGAACGAGTTGGTTCCAGAGCTTCTGTTCGTAAGTCGATTTGTTCGTAAGTCCAACTTCACTCCCGTCGATTCCAAACGCTTGTACGCTGTGTACACTAAACAGGGGCGAAAGGCTTTACACGTTGTATAATCTTCTGCAGACGTAGATGCTACTGGTTCTTCACGTTCTGTAGATGTAGATTCCACTGGTTCTTCACGTTCTGCAGATGTAGATGCCACTGGTTCTTCACGTTCTGCAGATGTAGATGCCACTGGTTCTTCACGTTCTTCATATGTAGATGCCACTGGTTCTTCACGTTCTGCAGCTGTAGATGCCACTGGTTCTTCACGTTCTGCAGATGTAGATGCCACTGGTTCTTCACGTTCTGCAGATGTAGATGCCACTGGTTCTTCGTGTTTTGCAGCCGTAAATGCCACTGGTTCTTCACGTTCTGCAGATGTAGATGCCACTGGTTCTTCGTGTTCTGCAGATGTAGATGCCACTGGTTCTTCACGTTCTGCAGATGTAGATGCCATTGGTTATTCACGTTCTGTAGATGTCGATGCCACTAGTTCTTCACGTTCTGTAGATGCAGATGCCACTGGTTCTTCGTGTTCTGCAGATGTAGATGCCACTGGTTCTTCACGTTCTTCAGATGTAGATGCCACTGGTTCCTCATGTTCTGCAGATGTAGATGCCACTGATTCTTCATGTTCTGCATATGTAGATGCCACTGGTTCTTCACATTCTGCAGATGTAGATGCCACTGGTTCTTCACGTTCTGCAGATGTAGATGCCACTGGTTCTTCACGTTCTGCAGATGGAGATGCCACTGGTTCTTTGTGTTCTGCAGATGTAGATGCCACTGGTTCTTCACGTTCTTCAGATGTAGATGCCACTGGTTCTTCGTGTTTTGCAGATGTAGATGCCACTGGTTCTTCACGTTCTGTAGATGTAGATGCCACTGGTTCTTTACGTTCTGCAGATGTAGATGCCACTGGTTCTTCACGTTCTGCAGATGGAGATGCGACTGGTTCTTTTGTGTTCTGCAGATGTAGATGCCACTGGTTCTTCTCGTTCTTCAGATGTAGATGCCACTGGTTCTTCACGTTCTGCAGATGTAGATGCCACTGGTTGTTCACGTTCTGCAGATGGAGATGCCACTGGTTCTGTGTTCTGCAGATGCCACTGGTTCTTCGTGTTCTGCAGATTTAGATGCCACTGGTGCTTTGTGTTCCGCAGATATAGATGCCACTGGTTCTTCATGTTCTTCAGATGTAGATGCCACTGGTTCTTTGTGTTCTGCAGATGTAGATGCCACTGGTTCTTTACGTTCTTCAGATGTAGATGCCACTGGTTATTCGTGTTCTGCAGATGTAAATGCCACAGATTCTTCACGTTCTGCAGATGTAGATGCCACTGGTTCTTCGTGTTCTGCAGATGTAGATGCCACTGGTTCTTCAAGTTCTGCAGATGTAGATGCCATTGGTTATTCACGTTCTGTAGATGTCTATGCCACTGGTTCTTCGCGTTCTGTAGATGCAGATGCCACTGGTTCTTCGTGTTCTGCAGATGTAGATGCCACTGGTTCTTCACGTTCTTCAGATGTAGATGCCACTGGTTCCTCATGTTCTGCAGATGTAGATGCCACTGGTTCTTCTGCAGATGTAGATGCCACTGGTTCTTCACGTTCTGCAGATGTAGATGCCACTGGTTCTTCACGTTCTGCAGATGGAGATGCCACTGGTTCTTTGTGTTCTGCAGATGTAGATGCCACTGGTTCTTCACGTTCTTCAGATGTAGATGCCACTGGTTCTTCGTGTTTTGCAGATGTAGATGCCACTGGTTCTTCACGTTCTGTAGATGTAGATGCCACTGGTTCGTTACGTTCCGCAGATGTAGATGCCACTGGTTCTTCACGTTCTGCAGATGGAGATGCCACTGGTTCTTTTGTGTTCTGCAGATGTAGATGCCACTGGTTCTTCTCGTTCTTCAGATGTAGATGCCACTGGTTGTTCACGTTCTGCAGATGGAGATGCCACTGGTTCTGTGTTCTGCAGATACCACTGGTTCTTCGTGTTCTGCAGATTTAGATGCCACTGCTTCTTCACGTTCTACAGATGGAGATGCCACTGGTGCTTTATGTTCTGCAGATGTAGATGCCACTGGTTCTTCACGTTCTTCAGATGTAGATGCCACTGGTTCTTTGTGTTCTGCAGATGTAGATGCCACTGGTTCTTCACGTTCTTCAGATGTAGATGCCACTGGTTCTTCGTGTTCTGCAGATGTAAATGCCACAGGTTCTTCACGTTCTGCAGATGTAGATGCCACTGGTTCTTCGTGTTCTGCAGATGTAGATGCCACTGGTTCTTCAAGTTCTGCAGATGTAGATGCCATTGGTTATTTACGTTCTGTAGATGTCTATGCCACTGGTTCTTCACGTTCTGTAGATGCAGATGCCACTGGTTCTTCGTGTTCTGCAGATGTAGATGCCACTGGTTCTTTACGTTCTTCAGATGTAGATGCCACTGGTTCCTCATGTTCTGCAGATGTAGATGCCACTGGTTCTTCATGTTCTGCAGATGTAGATGCCACTGGTTCTTCACATTCTGCAGATGCAGATGCCACTGGTTCTTCACATTCTGCAGATGCAGATGCCACCGGTTCTTCACGTTCTGCAGATGTAGATGCCACTGGTTCTTCACGTTCTGCAGATGGAGATGCCACTGGTTCTTCACGTTCTGCAGATGTAGATGCCACTGGTTCTTCAAGTTCTGCAGATGTAGATGCCATTGGTTATTCACGTTCTGTAGATGTCGATGCCACTGGTTCTTTACGTTCTGTAGATGCAGATGCCACTGGTTCTTTGTGTTCTGCAGATGTAGATGCCACTGGTTCTTGACGTTCTTCAGATGTAGATGCCACTGGTTCCTCATGTTCTGCAGATGTAGATGCCACTGGTTCTTCACGTTCTGCAGATGTAGATGCCACTGGTTCTTTGTGTTCTGCAGATGTAGATGCCACTGGTTCTTTGTGTTCTGCAGATGTAGATGCCACTGGTTCTTCACGTTCTGTAAATGTAGATGCCACTGGTTCTTTACGTTCTGCAGATGTAGATGCCACTGGTTGTTCACGTTCTGCAGATGGAGATGCCACTGGTTCTGTGTTCTGCAGATGTAGATGCCACTGGTTCTTCGTGTTCTGCAGATTTAGATGCCACTGGTTCTTCATGTTCTGTAGATGTATATGCCACTGGTTCTTCACGTTCTGCAGATGTAGATGCCACTGGTTCTTCACGTTCTGCAGATGGAGATGCCACTGGTGCTTTGTGTTCTGCAGATGTAGATGCCACTGGTTCTTCACGTTCTTCAGATGTAGATGCCACTGGTTCTTCGTGTTCTGCCGATGTAGATGCCACTGGTTCTTCACGTTCTGTAGATGTAGATGCACCACCGCCATCTATTGCGTGGCGTTTGAACTTACGACTCTTGGTTCAGAACAGGCAACTTGACATACGGACAGGTTTTTCGTATCTCTGAAAGTTCCTAAGTCGAATGTTCATAAGTAGGAGACCCTGCAGTGATTTTTTTACGCAGTGCTCTCGCCCAAAACTCCCCTGGGCCCATCCACTCCGACCCAATTACATCACTAAATGGCCAGAAAAATCTCCCCCACCCCGCCGGCCCACAGCCAAATGATGCAGACAAGGAGGTCAACTCTTTTGAGACCACAGTTTCCAGCGAACGAGCAGAGCCTAACGGGCAGAACCTGGTCCTTGCGAAGGGGTTTGCTGGAAGTGCAAATTGATTGTTACATTTAATGTGGTGGTAGGGGCAGCGGGGGGGGGGGGATTATTGATCGTAAAGTTGTTAATTCTTGTGGCTCAAGATCATAGAGCGGAGCGCAGAACCAAAATCACCAGACGGCAAAATCACCAGATGCCGGCTCGCAAAGATTTTGAATGTCGCGTCAGCCAAGTTAACGCGTAGTAGCGGGAGTTTTTGTGACCAATATTACTCACAATAAAGGTTTTTGTTGTTGTTGGGTCAGATCGCGTGAATATAAATGCGTCGTTAACCACCCGACACGGCCAATCAGTAGTAATGTTGTGCCACGTAAACGAAACGTGCCAATTGGTGACTAGTTCAGCACTCACCGCTTTGTGTGCCCGGAGAGTTAACCCACAACACTCGCAAATTGAGCACCGTGACATTTCACCGACAATTGCCAGAATTGTGGCAACAACAGCAGCAGCAACAACAAAAAACCTCGATTATGAACCACGTACATCCCACCGGACTTGCGCCACGTGCGCATGGAGCTAGGGCACGCGGGCGAGGGGTCGAGTCAGCGACAGGCAACTAGCCTGGTGCCTGCTAGCCAGTTTCTCTATGCCGCCGAAGGTCAGAGGAGCGTGGGAACACGCGTTTCCGATATGAAACGGGGGTCAAGCACCTGCTTTTTCGTAACAGGTTTGGATTATGTTGACGCTGTGCGCGTGTGCGTGCGCGTAACGATGTGATGTATCAGGCCCGCAGAGCCTCAATCAAAAAAATGTATATGAAAAAAAACTGAATGGGTCAAGCTACGGAGCGATGCTTCTCAACAGTTTTGGCCCCGTGATCAACAGGTTTTTATTTTAGTTTCTTAGCGGACCACCGTGCAGTAAAAACAGAAGAAAAATCCCGTGTTTAGGTGAAAACACAAATCGCATCTCTGCAACAGTTCCGCGGACCGACTTCCAGGGGCCTAGCGGAGCCAGCAAGGACCCCTCCGCGTAACCTGGGGTGGAGTGGGGGTCTGGGGTAGGAGTCTGGGGTAGGAGTCTGGGGTAGGAGTCTGGGGTGGGAGTCTGGGGTGGGAGTCTGGGGTGGGAGTCTGGGGTGGGAGTCTGGGGTGGGAGTCTGGAGTGGGAGTCTGGGGTGGGAGTCTGGGGTGGGAGTCTGGGGTGGGAGTCTGGAGTGGGAGTCTGGGGTGGGGGTCTGGGGTGGGAGTCTGGGGTAGGAGTCTGGGGTGGGAGTCTGGGGTGGGAGTCTGGGGTGGGAGTCTGGGGTGGGAGTCTGGGGTGGGAGTCTGGAGTGGGAGTCTGGAGTGGGAGTCTGGGGTGGGAGTCTGGGGTGGGAGTCTGGGGTGGGAGTCTGGGGTAGGAGTCTGGGGTGGGAGTCTGGGGTGGGAGTCTGGGGTGGGAGTCTGGAGTGGGGGTCTGGGGTGGGGGTCTGGGGTGGGGGTCTGGGGTGGGGTGGGGTGGGGGTCTGAGGTGGGAGTCTGGGGTGGGAGTCTGGGGTGGGGGTCTGAGGTGGGAGTCTGGGGTGGGGGTCTGGGGTGGGAGTCTGGGGTTGGGAAGCCACTGCAATAGCGGGGAGGCGAGCGAGTGACCCGACCCCTCCGTGTTGGGACAGCAGCAGATAAGAGTTGGTTTACTCTATGTGCATTATTTAAATCGCATGTCAGTGTAACCTACGTGGTTTTTGTTGTAAGATGAAATAAGCTATGCATTTTTTGTTCCAAAAATATATATTTATTAACGTGTAATATCATTTAATTTGTTTTGGGTTTTTTTATATACGAATAAATGTACTGATGTATTTAAAATATTGTTTGGGTTGTTTTGTGCGCGTTTGGAATGCTGAGTGGGGAGACGGGTGTCGTTTTTATTATCGCAAACCTAACACACGTGGGTAGAAGTCGCCTTTCGTGACCCATGTTAAGTTTAAAAACTAAACAATGTATTTTATTTTACCATGTCAAGGCCCACTGAGCACCCATATCGATCTTTTTTTCAGAAGCCACCTGGCTGTTGGCAAATGATGGTTCAACGAAGTGGCTCATCATTATCATCATCACCACGTGGAAATTCACAGCAGCCAAATAACTCTAAATTACTCGAAATTACGACTTGCTCTAAATTACAATTCACAATTGACGTTTCGGTCAGATCGCCGCGTAAGTATAATGTCCTGTCAAGTGATGGCCAAAGTGTAATATTATATATTGCCATAATTGCCCATGACTTGACAGCTGATAGGCTGTCACCGAGTGGTGGGAGGGTTATAATTATTGACATTACAGGTACTCCTCTATTTACGAACGAGTTATGTTCCAGAAGTCTGTTAGTAAGTCCAACTTTACTCCTGTCAATTCCAAATGTGTTGTACGGCATGTACACTAAACACGGGGAATGGCTTTAAACATTGTATAATCTTTCGTAGATGTAGATGTCCACTGGTTCTTCAGGTTCTGCAGATGTAGATGCCACCGCAACCATCTATTACGCGGCAGTTGAACTTACGACTCTCGGTTCCGAACAGGCAACTGGACATACGGACAGGTTTTTCATATCTCTGAAAGTTCGCAAGTCGAGTGTTCGTAAGCAGGAGTTCCTGTACACCTACACGACAATGACGATCTCACCCCCCAAAGAAACGAATCGCGAATCACATCGGTCGTGAAAGCCTACGTATTAAAAACCAAAGTTCACGGACGGACTTAACGATTGCTGGAACGCTTCCACGCAAAAAAACGAACCTCCGAGCCCACTGGATTCAAGAAAAAAGACGAATGCGACATTCTGCCGTAAGTCCAATAACAGCCACGCAGAACGCACACACTTTGGCAACACAGCACTCGATTCAACGTTCTCAACAACTCAATTACTCTAGAACGCAGGCGTAAACGTCTTGCGGAGTAGAGCGCGAGGCTTGGGATTAGAGTTTTGTGACGACACGGCCTAAACAACAACAAAAATACCTGCACTTTATTGGTGCATCACGCCAATGTTGTCAAAGTCCCTTCGCCTTGAGTGTTGAGAGGCCATAACCTCTAGGCGGTACGGCAAACGTGGACTCGATTCCATCTGTATGGGGATCGAGCGTCGCCCACCTCTCACGTTTTCTCCAGGCGCTCCCGTTTCTTCCCGTATAATTGGCTGAAAAACATACTTTTTAAAACCTATATATAAACCTCAGTGTAGAAAAACTCTCCTTAAAATAAAAAAGAGAATCAATTTGGCTTCCCTGGATAAGTAACTGCAATCATTCACTCATTTATAAACTAAACATCAGGGAGATCATCAAGAAGAATCCTTCGTACGGAACGAAAACCGTTTACTCCGCTACGAACCAAATGCAGCGCACCAGAAAGCCTCACCGCATCAGCGCCGTGTGACCACACCGGTTTACGGGGGGGAGGGGTGGGGGCACCGTGGGTACTCGACACACTCTTCACTTTGAAACAACATGAATGTTCAGTGGATGGTGGAGTTTGGCTTTTGCACACGACGACCTTGCATTAAAGCTTCCTCGACCCGTGCACCGACGACAATTCGAGTGCAGGCGACTGGAGGTGGCCTGCCCGATTGCTTTAATGAATCGATTACTCTAGCGAGCAACCGGACGGTGGCGGTGGCTACGTGGCTTCCTGAGCTCCAGCAACTGCAGTGGCGAGATGTTAACTATCTCGCCTGGTATACAGGAGGTCGTGGATTCAATCCCGACCCTGACACCTGCTGTATATTTGGAGTTTGCGGTGTCTCTCTCTCTCTCATCATCACGGTGGCTAAGACATGCCAACTACCTTGCCTGGTATACAGGAGGTCGTGGGTTCGATCCCGACCCTGACACCTGCTGTATATTTGCAGTCTGCGTGTCTCTCTCCCCGTAGTCGCGTGGATTTTTCTCCGGGTCCTCCGATTTTTCCCTCCACATTTAGAATCAACCACGCGTTTTAGAACATTTGGCTGCTATCAATTTCCACATAAGCCACTTCGCTGAACAATCATTTTTGATAGACAGTTCGCTTCTGAAAAAGAGCTACGAAGCTCAGTGGGCATTAGTTGGTAAAATAAACAGTTACTTTAGTGGAGGCAGCAGCGACGGTTGCTGGATGACCGCACGCAAAAAGTGTTTCTAAACTCCCCTTCCCGCGGGAGTAGAGGTGCTATACTCTAGTTCGCCAGGAGAAGGCGGTACGACAAAAATGCGTGGTTATTTGCTCGAGTTTTCACAGATAAAGCGCTCATTAGTTTTCTGATAACGCCTTAAATATGTAGACCGCAGAGCTGCTGGATTTTCCCACTTGGTTGCGATTCCTCCACGCGCCCCTCGAGTTGCTCGCTCTCTCTCTCGAGCGCTCTCTTCGAGAGCGAGCGGCTGCGTGACAGCGGCGCATCATAAGACGTGGGGGGGGGGAAGGCGGGCGCTTGGCGACATCAGAAGCCTCCCCATTGGTCGAAGTTGCGCGAGGAGTGGGGAGGGGGTTCATGCCTTCACAAGGCACAACGTAGTAGGTGTGGCCGCCACGTGTAAAACAGACCTGAGTTTAATCGATCACAGACAAAGTGTTCGATTGTAATTTCTTGTTTTACTCAATTGAGTTTAACACGTAGTCGGCTTTCGCGACCAATACCATCCAAAAATAGAGGTTTTGTGGGTTAAACCCACCGCCACCCGACACAGCCAATTAGTAAGGTTTGTCACGTAAACAGAACGTGCCAATTCATGACTAGTACAGCAACACCGGTGTGTTGGAGAGCAAAGCCACAACATTTAAAAACGTTGTGTATTATGGATTACTCAAATGAATCGACGTAAATCTACTAATCATCGCAGCTGTAAGGTCAGACTACTCATGTATTGCGCAGCGATCTACGTTGTCTCTTCTCGTGTCCAGGAGCCTCAGCGAAGCGGCCACTCTGCAAAATCAGAAAGGAAAAAAACATGACTTAAAGCTTTTGTGACGACAGGAATTTATATTCTTTGGGTCTTTCAGTAAAGTCACGTAGATAGGTTCACCTATGTAGGTTGAACCTATCTACGTGACTTTACCGAAAGACCCAAAGAATAGAAGGGAAAAAACATCAAGATGGGCACCGTCAAAAGGTCTCACGTTGTGCGTGGGAATGATGAACATTCCAACGCTTGGCCAAGGCTTCGTGGGCGATGGCCCCCTCGGTAAATAAAGCTCTTTATCAATCCATGACTGGATGGAGGACTCCCTGCGCCACAGTTGGTCATGGGGGCTCTTTGACCGTACTTCGCCACGCTGGTCCGTGCGAGAAGGTGGTGGGATCGGGTGGTGGGGGTGATAGAGGATTGGCTCCAATATCGCTTCACAACAGATGTTAACCGTGGCCAAGGATTTAACTCAGGTCGTGAGGTTCAAGGCAAAGTGTGCTAACGGCTGCACCACCACCCCACCCCTGATGGTAAAACTATCAGTGCACTGGACTTGTGATCCAGAGGTCGACGGCTCGATTCCACCTCCGGGCGCGGCAGTTGCGAGGATGAGTGTCTCAAGTACCCCTCCCACCACCCTCCATCTCTGTCCACCGATCGGTATAAATAGGTACACTAGTTAAGTCCATCTATTGCGGCGGGGTAGAGTGTGGGTACTCTTACAAGCAGTGCCGGATTATCCTAGGAGCAAAAGTATCAATACTAGGGCCCCGCACTTTCAAGGGCCCCGCGCCAAATGCTTTCAAGCTCTCAATTCCGCACTATGAGACCTCCTTTACCAGTGGCAAAATATAGTAATAGGTTTGTACCCTTTCAACTGGTACAAAAACTGACACCTTTATATAAGGCATCATGTTCGCAATAACCACAACACAAGCAGCCAAAATGCAAACAAAAAGAAACAACTCTGATGATAATGATATGCACTGTCGTTGAAGTTGATTGGTCCACACCCAAGACAGCTTTTCTTAGAGCCTAGTCTCCATTGGTGTTGGACCAGATGACGCCAAAAGGCGTACAACTCAAAGACAGCACACTATCAGAGTATTGAGAGCTCGGGGAAGCATTTACACTATGAGACCTCCTTTACCAGTGGCATTTTGACTGCTTGTGTTGTGATAATTGCAAACATGATGCCTTATATAAAGGTGTTAGTTTTTGTACCAGTTGAAAGGGTAAAAACCTATTACTATATTTTGCCCCTGGTAAAGGAGGTCTCAGTGTAAATGCTTACCCCGAGCTCTCAATACTCTGATAGTGCGCTGTCTTTGAGTTGTACGCCTTTTGGCGTCATCTGGTCCAACACTAATGGAGACTAGGCTCTAAGAAAATGTCTTGGGTGTGGACCAATCAACTTCAAGGACAGTGCATATCATTATCATCATCAGAGTTGTTTCTTTTTGTTTGCATTTGACTGCTTGTGTTGTGGTTATTGCAAACATGATGCCTTATATAAAGGTGTCAGTTTTTGTACCAGTTGAAAGGGTAAAAACCTATTACTACTCTCAATTCCGGTTCTGTGATTCTGCACTTGCTTTACTACTATAGTATTATACTGCCTTCAACTGTAATAAACGACTGGGTGTTTAAGGTTAGCGATTTGTAGTATTATCTGGCTGTATAGAAAATGAAAAAATAAAATGTTTTTTTTATATTTACGTTTTTTTTTATTTAGGACCCCTTTATAAGATATGCTACAGGCCCCGCACTAGCTTCATCCGGCACTGCTTCCAAAGACGTCTGGGCAGCGTAGAGGAGTAGGCCAAATATCTTCTGAACGGCAGGGGGGGGGGGCTCCCTTGAGGTCCCTCTAGTGGAGGTCCCTCTCTCTGGAGGGTGCTCGCGAGCGACCAATTGCAGGGCCGCACCACTGTCACCGACCGCTCATCGCGGCCACCACTCCGGCGGCAACACTGGGGCCAACGAATCTTACCGCGGCGGTGCGATTCGAACTCCTCCAGCCTCGTCCGGGTCATCAGATCCGACACTTGCCTCTCCAGGTCATCGACGTGCCCGCTCATCCCATCGAGTTGGCACCGGGGTTAAGGGATACGACGC
The DNA here is from genome assembly GCF_964198595.1 of Lampetra fluviatilis. Lineage (NCBI taxonomy): Eukaryota > Metazoa > Chordata > Hyperoartia > Petromyzontiformes > Petromyzontidae > Lampetra > Lampetra fluviatilis. The sequence continues at coordinate 329,434 of NC_136337.1, read as the reverse complement.
GGCGGGCGCAAAAGAAGTTCACGAACGAACAAGCGCAATGCTCTCAATTCCGTACGCCTCTCGCAGGACATTGGCGCAGTGGTTTAACATCTGCGCCTCACAGCAAGAAGCACCTCGGTTTGATTCCCGACTCGGGTGCCTACCGCCTGTGTGGCAGCAGGCGTGTGTGGCGGCAGGCGTATGTGAGTTTGAGAGTGCCGTCATAGGCGCTACTCGCTCAAACCACTTGCCCCAAGAGTCTGTTGAGGCCATACGGGGGATCTTTGTCTTGTCTTTGTGTGCAAGTGTGAGTACGTGGGGGGAATAGTGGTGTACGGTTAGCACGCTGCGCTACAAACCCGGTGACCCGAGTTAGATTCCCGCTCATGGCCAACACTGGTGACGATTATATGAACCGGCCCTGGGCCTACCCGAGGTCGACTCAGCCTCATACGAGAACCTGGTAGGCTGTGTAAACATCGCCACTGGGAAGACAAAGGCGGTCGGGCGTGATGCTGGACACCCCCCCCCCCCCCCACGTATGCCGTTCTGGCCTTCATAGGTACTCGCTTACAGAACTTGCCCCAACAGTCAGTTAAGGCTACACAGGGGATCTTTGTGTTGGATTTTGTATATTCCCCACGACTGTTGCACAGGTTTTCTCCGGGTTCCTCCGCTTTTGCTTCCATAGCTTTAAAAAAACCCACACAATGTAACTTGGCATCGGTCAAACGTCCCAATGGTGAACAATTAACCCGCAAATGACTGAATTGAGATTAGATGCAGCAGGAACGTTGCCCGCTCCTGCAGCAAACTTGGCAGGACCCTACCGAAAGTGTCGTGAGACACAGTGAGCCTTTCCTGGGGTGACTAATAAGGACAACAAAATAAATATCAAATAATAAAGATCAATACAGAGCACGGAGCGTGTCTCTTGAGCCACGAAACCTTTTACGAAACCCAGGACAACGTGGCATCTCTTTTATGTTTACCTATCGGTTGCTCCGTTGAACTCAGGTTTTCCCACGAGCAATTGGATTCACTGCTTGGCTGAATGTAGATCAATCTCGTCATTGCTGTCTAACTCACCTTGGTTTGTACCCTTGAGCCACTAAGACACCTAATGGGTTGTCAGATTTTATCAGCCAGCTCCACTTGTGATAGTCGTGACGGACACAAAGCCATACACACACACAACTGTATACTAACCCTAACGTGTGCACACACACCAACCACACACATACAACGCACACACACACCAACCACAACCACACACACCGACCATGTACTCGCCCTAACATCTTCAAACACACCAACCACACACACACCAACCTCACACATACAACGTACACACACCAACCACATACATACAACATATACAACAACAACCGCCATTCGCCACTAAGTGGCGGTGACGTCACCACGACGCTTGTGCCAGGCCATGTACACCTTGAGGCCACGTGAAGTGTCGAACGCCCGCTGGCAGGTCACGGGACAGACCCAGGTGCCACAGGTCCACTGACTGAGATGACTGAGATGACTGAGATGACTGGCTGATGCACCACCTATGCCCCCTACTGTGCACCAACTTGCTGTGCTTTAGCCACCCGGCGCTCCGCTCGTTGTTGTGAGCGTCGCTCCTCCGCCCTCTGTTGTTGTTGGAGGGCGACTGCCTCCAACTGCCCAATAGCGTCCTTCACGAGCCTCCTCCACTGAGGCCGATCTTGACACCGCTGGTATGAGTCATCGGCAAGTCCACTCAGCTCCACGTCCTCTTGTACCACATCACTCCATCTCTTCTCTAGCCCGTGCTGCAAAAGCTGTTTAGGCATGCGGAGGCTGGGCATGAGGGCTACATGACCCAGCCAACACAGCCTTGCCTGCCGGAGGAGTTCACCGATGGGACTTTACCCAGATCTTTCAAGGATTTGTGAGCTCCTCACACAATCCAGCCTGGTTAAACCCAGGATGGATCGTAGGCAGGCCAGCCTAAATGTTTCTAACCGGCGAAGATGATCCATTAGGGGGGTCCACGTTTCGCACAAACACACACCAACCACACATACAACATACACAAACGCCAACCAACCACGCGCACACCCCCATATTAACCGCACAAAAATCACACATACCATTAGATTGCTCCTATTAGGGCAGTCGTAATGATGAAGGCGCTGAGTATTGAACGTGCACAGCTGCCAAGGCAAGTATCACTAAACAATGCAATACCAAGAACAACAATAACAACAGATACGTACCAATACGTAGACCCCACGGACACAGACCCCTAATCACGCACAAAGCACGCACTGGACAGACACACACACACGCGAACCACACTTATGCAACTTGCTCGGATATTTCTTCCGATAACTTGGTCAGAGAGACCCTGGAGTTTGTCCTGGATCTGTTGGAAGATGTTCTCGACCTGCGCGGATGAAGATAAGAAAAAAAAACGCCTCATTAGCAATCACCATCATCATTGTTGTCAGAAGCAATCAATCACCATCAACATCAGCAATCACCATCGTCAGCAATCACCATCATCAGCAATCACCATCATCAGCAATCACCATCATTGGTAATTACCATCATTAACAATCACCATCATTCGTAATTATGTAATATCGTTGAGGACTCTTGGACGCCGGGGTTGAGGCACACGTATTTATTCCGCAACAGTTGTCACAACCGCGGACATACAACACTGGAGGGGGTATCGGCCCCCTCACCCGGCTAGCTGGGAATACACTGCTAGCTATCTCTGACCTACCCCCTAGTCCAGGGGTCTGCAACCTTTAAGACATAAAGAGCCACTTGGACCCGTTTCCGAAGGAAAAAATAAACTGGGAGCCGCAAAACCATTGCAACTATTAAAACAAATATAACACTGCATATATTGTTTCTTACCTTATTGCTATATACAGGATCGTGCAGTCAGCTGTCAATCTGAATAAAAAAAGGACTTTTTCACTTAACAATGTAAAATATATTTTTGCAAATTAATAGCTAAATTACCTGGTTAATGGGATTTTTGCTCCTGAACCTCAGTGCACAGTGTCTGCACATCAGGGCTGTAAGACGTCACCTTCATTTTCACACAGGCTTGCAAGCTGTCATCTGTGAGGCGTGATCGATGTTTGTTTTTAATATAGTTCATGTTGGAGAAGACCTGCTCACATACATATGTGGAGCCGAAGATCGACAGGACTCCAAATGCATACTTTTTCATGTTTATATAAGTGTTGGGGATGGCATTCCATGTTTCGAATACAAGTTTGTCCTGTTTGGGAAGGTTTTCAATATCACTCCATTTATGATTCTGAGCCAGAATGGCCTTCTGACGGGCAACATCCTCAAGAGTAGCGGTCAAGCATTTGAACTTGGACACCCATATATCTTTGTCAGCTATATCGGCCAGTTCCATCTCAAGATCAGGTTGACTTACACCTGCAAATGCAGTCATATTCAATAGGGATGGATCGATCGCCAGGGGAGTGACAGGGAAGGATAATGTCGTTTTTTCCTCTCTGAACTCACAGAATCGTTTCCCAAACGAACTTTGCATTGTGGTGATTGCAGACTTGAAATATTCCAAATTTATCGTATCATGACTTTGTTTGAACTCTCTCAAAGAGGGAAAGTGAGACAGTGTACCTCTCTGTAAATCTTTGACAAACACTGTCAACTTGCGCTCGAATGCCAAAACCTCCTCCAGCATGTGCAGGGCTGTGCCTCCTTTCCCCTGAAGGGTTGTATTTAGCGTGTTTAGATGTGCTGTCATGTCTACCATAAAATGTAATTTTTCCAGCCACTCTGGCTGTTCCAGCTCAGCAAAGGTGAGCTCTTTGCTGCCCAGGAAGGTTTTTACTTCTTCCAAACATGTGACAAAGCAACGGCAACGTTATTGCCTGTCACCGGGCGGGCAGTGTGGAGCGGAGCGGCGACCTGTCAGCAGCGGCAACGCCAGAGCAGGTGTCACAGTGCGCCTCCTCCCCTCGCTAGCATCCGCCCCGGAGCCGCGGTCAAGGTTCAAAAGAGCCGCATGCGGCTCCGGAGCCGCAGGTTGCCGACCCCTGCCCTAGTCCTCCACTAACGGACTAGGGGAGGCTGTCTGGCCCGACACTGGTAAGTCGGGCTACGGTACCCGGAGTCCCAGAGCACTAGCTCTGGTTCTCGGGACCACGCCGCTGGCTCGGTCCTGCACGGCCCTGACAAGGGCGGCGACCCAGGGGAGTCCAGGGCTCTAGCTAGACGATCTTCGGTCTTCACTGGTTTAGCTTTAACATTCTACCACGAGCTCTCCGGCTCATCCCCTTTTATACCAAAACCCCCCGCTGAGGGGTGGGGCCAGCCCCCCCCAGGCTGCCCTGTGCGGACGTCGTTGAGAGCACCTCCCCGTGCACTCACGAAGCCCCGCCCACTGTGTTTGTTTCCCGTGTGATCCTATGTATACAGCCCCTCCGTAACACCCCTACATCACCCCCCCCTGTACAGCTCGCAGCCGTCCCGGCTGCAACAAACGACAATAAAAGTTTATTTACCCCTCGACCCCGCGTGTGCCTCACAATTTTTTCAACAATAACGCGAACGAGAACAACAACAAGAACCAGAAAAGCAAGAAGGGAAAATAACCCGACGCACCCCACCCCCGAATAAATACGAAATCCGTAAAACCAACGTATATACAATTTGCAGGGAACCCCAGCACACACACAACACACAGTGAACACAACATACGTACAATCCAATGTGCCAGGAACACACCACCGACGCCGCACACAGTGAACATAACATGTGAAAAATAATTTTTTTTTTCTTTTTCTTTTTTCTTTTTTTTTTGTGCATCACAAGAGTCTGCGCATTCTTGCGCGCGTCCTTGCAGCAGGCCCCTCACACGGGGCAACCCCGGATGGCGGGCCGTCGGGTGGCAACTGTCCATTTCCAAGTGAGTCTCCTCTCGATGTCGCGAGACCCTCGGCATCCCCCGTAGGGGTTGTCGGGCGTGAGCCCGTCATTCCTGGTGCACCTGGGGGCGGGACAGCCGGCAACACGTCAGGCGAGAGCAGCGGAGACGGACCCTTTGAGTCGGTCGACCCCCCACATGTTTGGCCACGCGTGTGTGGAGTGTGACTTCGCACCGCAATGAAGGGTTTCACTCTGGAGGGGTGCACAAACCACCGGCGCTTCCCCCATTTGATGCGTATACACTGAGGCCGCAAAACCTCAACCACCTCGACAGGGCCCCGCCACGGCCGCACCAGTTTAGAGGAGGTCGCGAGTGGTACCTGGGGACAGTGCAGCCATGCCTTGTCCCCCGGCTTCCACTGTAGCACGTGCGCGCGACCCAGTCTGAGCCGCTCATTAGCTTTCTGACGTAGGTCGGAATTTTGCATGGCAGCATCCCGTGCCTCTGTTAATTTCGCAAGATTAAATTTAACATGGTCGGCCAATTTAGTTTTACCCTGCGGCGCGGGGATCTGCAGCTGGGCTCGAACAGGTGGGTCAGGTTCGCGGCCATACATGAGGAAGAAGGGGGAAAATCCCGTTGCCGCATGGGGGGCCAATCTGTATGCTGCCAGGACCCCTTGAATTTGCAGGTCCCAATCGGTCTGTGAGTCCGAAACCTGCTGTGACAACATGGACGTGATGGTTCGGTGCAGACGCTCGACCATCCCGTCAGTTTGCGGGTGATAGGGAGAGGTACAAATTTTTTTCGTGCCCAGGAGCTCACAGACTTGTTGGAGCAGTTTGCCGGAAAAATGTTTGCCCTGGTCGGTCAGCAGCCGCTCGGGAGCACCTTTGTCCAGGACGTATCCCTGGACAAAGACCTCCACGATGGCTGCTGCCGACTGGTTGGCCAGGGGCCAGGCCATAGGCCAGCGCGTAAAGTACTCCACCCCGGTCAACAAATATCTACTGCCCCTGGGGGTGGTGGGGAATGGGCCCAGAATATCCAGCGCGACAAGTTCGTTGACTCTGGAGACTCTGATAGACTGCAAAGGCGGGTTAGACTCCCGTGCTGGTGGTTTCCGTTGCGCACACCGAGGGCATGACCCCAACAGATCTGCGACATCCCTTGTCATGCCACGCCAAAAAAAATCAAGCTGGAGCAAGGCGAGGGTCTTTTGGGTCCCCAGGTGGAGGAGGCGCTCATGAGCGGCCAACACCACCTTACCCCGTAACCCAGAAGGGACCACCAGCCGGTGTCGATGGGATTTCCCGTCCCAATGCATCAGCAGACCCGTGACCATTTCCCATGCGTCGGCATCACCCCTCCCCCGCCCAGCATCCCCGACGCGACGACGCAACGCGAGGAGGGAGGTATCCTCCATCTGTAGGCGCCCCCATTCAGTGACAGGCAAGCCCAACAGGGAATCTGATCCCTGTTGTGCGATCGAATTCGTCATTGACGCTGCGTCGTCTGCGGCCGCCAAGACCGGAACAGATATTTCCCCCGGATGCCTGCAACGACCCGACCCCAGGAGGCATGCGCATTCGGGGGTGGTTGGCATGCGCGACAGAGCGTCCGCATTGGTGTGGCGGACGCCCTTACGGTACGTGGTTTCAAAATCAAAGTCCTGGAGAACCTCCAACCATCGAGACAATTGTCCCGATGGTTGTTGAACTCGCAGGGCGTACTGTAGTGCCGCATGATCTGTACGGACGGTGAACCGCTGACCGTACAGATATGGGCGGTACTGCTGGATGAAATAGACAATTGCCAACAGTTCCCGACGGGTGACACAATATCTTTGCTCCGCTGGAGACAACACCCGACTACCGTACGCGACTACCCGTTCCACGCCGTCAACCACCTGGGAAAGCACGCCCCCAATACCTGTGTTGCTCGCATCGGTGTCGAGCACAAAGGGTTTAGAAAAATCGGGGTAAACCAAGGGAGGAGCTTTAACCAGAGCGTCCCGAAGGGAGCGGAAAGCAGCCTCCTCCTCCTGTCCCCAATGAAAGCGGACCCCCTTTGACGTCAAAGCGTGTAGGGGCTTTGCAATTGTCGCAAAATCCGCGACAAAGCGTCGGTAATACGACGCAAATCCAATGAAACTCCTGACCTCCCCCACAGAGGTGGGAGTCGGCCAGGAGCTGACACACTGCGTTTTGGCGGGATCGGTAGCAATACCCGAGCGTCCAACGATGTGTCCCAAATAATGCACAGATTCGCGTAACAGATGACATTTTTGGGGTTTAAATTTCAAATTAGCAGCCCGCATTTTGAGGAAAACCGCCCGCAACCTCTGCAGATGCTCGTCAAATGTTCTGCTAAAGACGATAACGTCATCCAAATAAATTAAGCACGAGTCCCATTGCAATCCAGCCAAAACCAATTCCATCAATCGCTGGAAAGTCGCCGGCGCCGAGTGGAGTCCCATCGGCAACCGGTTGAATTGGAAGAGACCGTGCGTGTACGGAATGCAGTTTTAGGCTTAGAATCATCGTCCAGAGGAAGCTGCCAGAATCCCGAAAGCAAATCCAATGTGGAGGAGAATCGCGCTCCCGCCAAAGCGTCCAGCGATTCGTCAATCCGTGGGAGCGGGTATGCGTCGGCAACAAAAATTTTGTTGAGGCGGCGAAAATCGACGCAAAACTGCAACGAGCCATCCTGTTTCTTAACCAGGACGATCGGCGCTCCCCACGGGCTGGTAGAGGGAGAAATGATGTCGGCGGCTAACATGTCATCAACAGCCGATTTGACATGGTCCTTTTCGGCGGGACTTAACCGAAAAGGATTTTGGCGTATTGGCGCGCTGTCACCTGTATCAATATGGTGACGCAGCAGATGGGTACAGCCCAAATCGAATTTGTTCTGACTGAAAACGTCGGAAAATTCACGCAGCAGTGTCTTAAGCTTTTGACGCTCTAAATCCGACAGGTCCGTCGATCCCGCACAAAGCGCCTCGAGCCACCCTTCATCGGTGTCCGAATGTGGATGCGGCAGAGGGACAGTGCCTACGTGATTCGCGACAGGTTCCTCACAGGGCACCGGCGTTGCGTGAGCAAGCACGGTCCCTTGAGGAACCACCACTGTCTGCGACCCCACATTGAGGACCGCGATGAAAGGGTCCCCGTCCCCTTTTACGATGGTCTGGACCGGAATCAAATGTGGTCCGCTAACCCCGGCCCTAGATGGCCCCAGCAGAATTCCCTGGTCCCCAATGCCTTTAGCGAAGGGCCGACGAAGTTTGAGAGGCACCAACATTTGTGCCCCCGGCGGTACGCGAACCGTTTTAACGACGAACGCCGGTACGGTCGCGAACGCCGTCCGAGCCGCAGTAGGGGACGGTAGAAACGCCATGCGTCGTCCCGACGGGAGCTCAATGCAACCCTGGTCTATAAAAATACGAATCGGCATTTTGCCCAAGAAGTCCGCAGGCACGGAACCGCCAGCAAGGAGGAAACAAAAATCGAGCCGGACAATTTGATATCACCGATACAAATTTGTGCTCGAATCTGTCCAATGATGCCAAGTGAGCCCCCGTTAGCAGCATAGAATGGGACGTTAACCGGCAGTAAAGGACGGCTCTGGACAGGGAGAATATTGTAAATTAGTTCCGAAATGATGGTCGCCGATGCTCCTGTATCGACCAGCATGCGCACCTCAACCCCGTCAATGTGCCCCACCACGGCTGACGACCCCGACGATGCAGCCACAACGCGATGGGCCAACACGGACCACTGCCTGGGTTCGATCTGAGTCCCCATAGTGGTGCGTGTTGGCGCGATGGTGCGCAATGTCGGCCCCCCGTTCGTTGCGGTGTGCGAGTGTGTGACGGGTGTGTGCGTGGGCCAAACATGAGGGGTGCCGCGATTTGCCGGGTTATGTTGATGGAGCTTGGGAGGAGGGCCGGCGTCCTGTCGAGGCGTCGTCCCGCGCTGCCGAGGAGAGCGGCACCCCGAGGCGACATGGCCCCGGATGCCGCAGTTGTAACAGCGCGGGAGCGCAGGCGGCGATGACGGATGGTCGGAGCGGCTCGCTCCATCCCGGCCCGCCCGTACTCCCACCCTCTGCTGCAGTCGATGGTCGATGGCGCAAACTTCCTCTGCCGGGAGGGTGGCTGCAGCCACCGTACGCCCGGCCGCTGCCCTGCTGGCCTTCCGTCGCTGCGACAGCAGGTTGGCGTGGAGGAGCCGCGCAGCCTGGAGGGAACCCATTTCTGTGTCCTCCTGTGCAACGACGGCGATGTCCAGGTCGTCCGCCAGCAGGAGGATCTTTTCCGTTACCATCGCGTCCACGCCTTCGTCGTCCATTCGTGGGAAGGCCGTCTTCGCCAGCGCCAGGAGACTCGTACGGTACGCCAGGGGCGACTCCTTTGCACCCCGCTGGCGATCATAAAAGAGCTGCCTGCATTCCGACGATGGTCCGTAGACCGCAGCCAGCAACTGCAGCGCCATCTGTAGCGTGGAGCGTTTGTCCTTCGGCGCCGATGTAAGAGCGGCAAGGGCGTCGCTGTCGAGGAGCGCCGGCAGCGCGCAGAGGGCCTCGGCACCCGACCACTGCGCCATTTCCTGGTGCGCGAGGAAGCGCCGCTGGAAGCCGCCCCAGTCGCCCTCCTCGCCCACAAACTCTTTGAGTGGAGGTAGCCGTTGGTGCAGCGCAGCGGCCGCCGTGGAAGCTCGCACTCTGCTGTCCCCGTTACTCGGCTGGGCTTCGGCGCGAACGACGGATGGCATCGCCAGTCGCACCAGTGGTGACGCTCTGTCCGCTGGTGATGACGCGGCAGCACCTGTGAGGCCGATGTCGGACCCGAGGTTCAGGCCGGCCACGCCCTCAGCAGCTGCTGCGGCGATGGCGGGAGATTCAAAGTTGTGCTCCGTTGAAATGGCGGGAAGGCGCACCGGTCGTCGGCTGTCCTCGCCCCGTGGCGGTCCACCAGCCCCCAGCCGTGTGATGTGTTCGAGCGTGGCGGCAGCAGCGTACAGCAGCTCCGCCAGTCTGGCGTGAGCCAGCCTCAGTCCGTCTGTTGACGGCTCCCCTTCATCCCGATGCTGCGGTAAGGATGCGTCCGGGCCCGGCTGCTCGATGCCTTCTTCAGCCGTCCCGGGCTCCACAATTTCAGCGGTGTCCTCCGCCTCCGGTACCCCGGCTCGAGCTGTCCGGCGCGTGTCCATGTTCGTGGTCGTTCACGTCTGTCACCAGATGTAATATCGTTGAGGACTCTTGGACGTCGGGGTTGAGGCACACGTATTTATTCCGCAACAGTTGTCACAACCGCGGACATACAACACTGGAGGGTGTATCGGCCCCCTCACCCGGCTAGCTGGGAATACACTGCTAGCTATCTCTGACCTACCCCCTAGTCCTCCACTAACGGACTAGGGGAGGCTGTCTGGCCCGACACTGGTAAGTCGGGCTACGGCACCCGGAGTCCCAGAGCACTAGCTCTGGTTCTCGGGACCACGCCGCTGGCTCGGTCCTGCGCGGCCCTGACAAGGGCGGCGACCCAGGGGAGTCCAGGGCTCTAGCTAGACGATCTTCGGTCTTCACTGGTTTAGCTTTAACATTCTACCACGAGCTCTCCGGCTCATCCCCTTTTATACCAAAACCCCCCGCTGAGGGGTGGGGCCAGCCCCCCCCAGGCTGCCCTGTGCGGACGTCGTTGAGAGCCCCGCCCACTGTGTTTGTTTCCCGTGTGATCCTATGTATACAGCCCCTCCGTAACACCCCTACAATTACCATCATCAGCAATCACCATCGTCAGCAATCACCATCATCAACAATCACCATCATTCGTAATTACCATCATTAGCAATCACCATCATCAACAATCACCATCATTAACAATCACTATCGTCAGCAATCACCATCATCAGCAATCCCCATCACAAACAATCGCCATCATTGGTAATTACCATTAAAAAACTCCATCCTTCGCAATTACCATCAGTAATTATCATCATCAGCAATCACCATCATCATCAGTAATCAACATCATCAGTAATCACCATCATCATCAGCAATCGGCATTATCAGCAATCACCATTATCACGTGATGGGTCTTTGTAGGATGAACGTTGAGATTTATAAGGGCGCGGGCGTGACCAATAAAGGTGTAAGGACGAGCCACCCTCACGCACCACGCAAACACGACGTCTCCGCTCTCACGACAACATGCACCAATCGCACGCGCGGGAATACGTGAGACAGGGGTCTGGGGTCAAAGGGCAGTGACGTCACCCGGACCAAGGCGTGCCAGACGGGAATGTGTATTGCAGATGTGTTAAAGGGCGCTGTGCGACGGGGTTGGTTGTGGATTGGTGAATTAAAGAAGTGCTTCAAACTATTCTCGACTCATCATCAAAGGTATGAATTGGTCTGTAATAAGGTAGGGCACTGATAAGGGGTTGACAGCTATGTAGTAGTGCAGTGTATAGTAGTGTAGTGTATAGTAGTGTAGAGTATAGTGTATAGTATAGTGGTGTATAGTAGTGTAGTGTATAGTAGTGTAGTGTAAAGTGTAGTGTATAGTGTAGAGTATAGTAGTGTATAATAGTGTCGTGTATAGTAGTGTATAGTAGTGTAGTGTATAGTAGTGTTGTGTATAGTAGTGTAGTGTATAGTAGTGTAGTGTATAGTAATGTAGTGTATAGTAGTGTGGAGTCTCTAAGCTTCGAGCATACAGACGCTGAGGCAGACTGGACTGCTCTCAAGACCGTGCTGCATTCTACAGCCCTTGAATCACTTGGTGTTCCATTACGTACACATCAAGATTGGTTTGATGAGAACGATGCAGAAATCTGAGCACTCCCTGACGAAAAACACCGCTTGCATAAAGCATATCTGAATGACAGCAGCTCAAGTTTAAAGAAAACTGCCTTCCTCAACATTCGCAGGATTGTCCAGTAGAGACTCAGAGTCATGCAAGACATCTGGCTGTGCGCAAAAGCTGAGGAGATTCAATCCTACGCTGACAGTAACAACACCAAGTGCCTCTATGATGCACTGAAGCAAGTCTATGATCCGCAACGCTCAGGAACTTCACCTCTCCTGAATGCAGATGGAACAACACTCCTCACAGAGAAGGACAAAATACTTGCAAGGTGGGCCAAACACTACAGCGCAGTCCTCAACCGGCCATCACGCATAAATGAGGAGGCAATTGCGAGACTGCCTCAAGTTGAAATAAACCAGTCCCTTGCTGTTCTACCATCCACTGAGGAAACCAGCAAAGCCATAACACTCCTCTCATCAGGGAAAGCTCCAGGGTCCGATGCCATTCCAGCAGAAATCTACAAGGCTGGAGGGCCTCGCTTAGTCGAGAAGCTGACCGACCTCTTCCAGTCTCTGTGGAAATTAGAAGCCGTTCCCAAGGAGTTCAAGGATACCACTATAATCAATCTATATAAGAGGAAAGGCAATCGGCAGGACTGCGACAACCATAGAGGCATCTCTATACTATCAATCGCTGGCAAAATCTTGGCAAGAATCCTTCTGAACCGCCTAATTGTCCACCTAGACCAGGGTCTGCTACCTGAGAGTCAGAGTGGTTTCAGAAAAGACCGCGGAACCACTGACATGGTATTTACTGCCCGGCAGTTACAGGAGAAATACCAAGAACAAAATGTTGATCTATATATGGCTTTCGTTGATCTAACAAAAGCATTCGACACAGTCAGCCGGGAGGGCCTATGGAAAATCATGGCCAAGTCTGGGTGTCCAGACAAGTTCATTGGCATTGTGCGCAATCTCCATGATGGCATGATGGCCAGCGTCAGAGACCAGCAAGAACTCTCTGATCCGTTCCCAATCACAAACGGGGTGAAGCAAGGCTGAGTATTAGCGCCAACGCTCTTCAGCATGGTGTTTTCTGCCATGCTGCAAGACTCACTCCAGAACCACAACACTGGGATTAACTTCATCTACTGTTTTGACGGTGGGCTATTCAATCTGCGGAGGATGCAAGCCAAAACTAGTGGAGAAATTCACTGTTCGAGAACTTGTGTTTGCTGATGACTGTGCTCTGGCTGCTGGCTCAAATAAAGATCTACAGTATGGATCACTTCTCCTCAGCTTGTAACAACTTCGGCCTAACAATCAGCACAAAGAAGACTGAAGTCCTATACCAACCTGCTCCTGGGAAACCCTATGCTGAGCCAACCATCTTTGTGAATGGGCAAAAGCTTTCAGCCGTTGACAAGTTTATTTACCTTGGTAGTACACTGTCTCGCGCTGTGAACATAGATGATTAAGTTAACATCAGGATTGTCAAGGCCAGTGCAGCCTTTGGACGTCTACGTGACTCGGTATGGGAAAGGACTGGCATCAAGCAGGAGACAAAACTGAAGGTCTACCGGGCTGTTGTCTTACCAACTCTTCTGTATGGGTGCGAAGCATGGACAGTTTACCAGCGCCATGCCAATAAATTGAATCATCTCCACTTGAGCTGTCTGAGGAAACTGCTGAGGATCAAGTGGCAAGACAGAATCCCTGACACGGAAGTCCTCAGCAAGGCAAATATCCCCAGCATCTACACCTTGCTTGCGAAGGAACAGCTTAGATGGACTGGCCACGTGACCAGAATGCCCTATGCGAGACTTCCAAAACAAGTCTTCTTTGGCGAGCTGAAGAATGGCAGGCGAGCACAAGGTGGCCCCAAAAAGCGCTACAAGGACACCCTTAAAGCTTCCTTGAAGAGCTTTGGATTCGACCTGAAAAGCTGGGAATCTCTAGCACAGGACCGACCTGCCTGGAGAAGAAAAGTACAGGATGGTGCAGTCCTTTATGAGATTAGGAGAAGCTCCTGTGCTATCTTGAAGAGGCAGCAGCGCAAATCTACCAAGGAAGGACTTGTGGCTGCACCTCAGAGCTCTACATCCTCCCTGACCTGTCCAGTGTGCCAGAGAATTCCGGGCTCGGATTGGCCTGTTCAGCCATCTGCGCACTCATCAAAACCCAACAAAATGACAAACGTGCCATGGTCATCATCAACTTTGATGGACAAACAAGAAGAAGAAGTATATAGTAGTGTAGTGTAAAATGTAGTGTATAGTGTAGAGCAGACATGGGCAAAGTACGGCCCGTTGGGCTTTTTAATCCAGCCCGCCGAACTTGTCCAAATATTATTATTAAATACAATTTTACCTTCCCCCTGTAATGCCCCCATTTCCCCAATAGATGGTGCACTTTCACTGGGAGTGTGGTATACAGTAGAACGTCTGGTCACGACCATAATTCATTCCATAACTTTGGTCGCAACCGGTTTGGTCGTGACTCGAACCTAATTTCCCCATTGGATTGTATGTAAATACGATTAATACATTCCAGGCTCCTACGAACTGTATATAAATATTGTTTTTTTAAGATTATTAAGCACAAAAATAGTTAATTATGCCATAGAATTCAGTGTAATAGTATACTAAATGTAAAAACGTTGCATAACACTGAGAAACCCTTGAACAACAGAGAAAACTAACATTGCCGCATCAAGGTTTAGAATCGTTCAACAAGATGATTGTTTCGTCTGCTACATCAGTCGGTCGATTCTGAGAGAGAGAGAATATTCGTATGAGCAATTCATGTTTCTATTGAAAGTAAGTTAACAGTAATATTTGGGTATAGTATTGTTTTTGGAAGCATTCACCGTAATATCGTATGAACGTTTACTCCACCGCATCATCGTATGAATGATGCGATAAGAGATTAACGGGTTCTTATGTTAGCGATTTACGTACTCGGCGCTTTCGCTCTCTAAATTACGGCTTGAATGAGGGGGAGGGGTATGACTTTACTCACAAAATTAATATCTTACTAGGAATTTTATATAACAAAAGTTATATACATAACTGTTACGCTTTGTGTAATTCAACAAAACAAACAAAACTTAACTCTGAGTTCTCTCCGAATTTCACGAGTCCGTTCTAGACCCCACAGTTTTTTAAAGAATTTTAAGCACAGAAAACATAATTAAAGTTTGAAAAATCATTAATTATACAACATTTTCAATAATTTCCTTCTTCACTTCGATTAAAATTTTCTTTAAAACCTTCTCACCAACATTACCACTCATTATCACTTTTTCCGAAGGCAAGTTTGCAAAAGAATGCATGGTACAGACAGCAGACATCTTCTGTCCGGAGATCAAAAGCAAATTTGAAAAAGTTAGTTTATCACCCAGGACTGTGACTCGCCGTGTGGAACTGATTGATAAAAATATAGCCAGTCAATTAAACAAAAAGTCTGATTCCTTTGAATTATATTCACTAGCACTGGATGAAAGTACGGACGTAAAAGACATTGCTCAGCTCCTCATTTTTATTTGAGGCATTGACGACAGTTTTGCGATAACAGAGGAGTTTTTGACCATGGAGTCCCTGAAAGGAACAACACGGGGAGAGGACTTGTATAACCAGGTATCTGCTGTCATCGAAAGAATGACGCTACCTTGGAGTAAACTTGTCAATGTCACAATGGATGGATCGCCAAATTTAACTGGAAAAAATGTTGGGCTGCTGAAAAGAATCCAGGATAAAGTGAAAGAGGAAAACCCTGTCCAGGATCTAATTTTCCTTCACTGCATCATCCATCAGGAATCCCTGTGTAAGTCTGTACTGCAGCTTAATCATGTCGTGAATCCAGTCGTAAAACTTGTGAACTTTATACGAGCAAGGGGACTTCAGCACCGTCAGTTTATTACGTTCCTGGAGGAAACTGATGCGGATCATCAGGACTTGCTGTACCACTCTCGTGTCCGCTGGTTAAGTTTGGGGAAATAGTTACAACGAGTGTGAGAGCTGAAAGAGTACATCATCGCATTTTTGGAGTTGATGGGGAAATCTGACGAATTCCCTGAGCTAAGCGACAAGAACTGGCTTAGTGACTTTGCGTTTGCTGTGGACATATTTTTACACATGAATGAGCTGAATGTGAAACTGCAGGGGAAAGATCAGTTTGTTCACGACATGTACAAACATGTGAAAGCCTTCAAATCCAAGCTCACTTTGTTCTCCGGACAAATTGCGAACAAATCTTTTGCTCATTTCCCCACACTTGCCATGCAGGAAGAGGCACCGCGAAATGCAAAAAAATACCTCAAATTACTTTAGGACCTGCACGGAGAATTCTGCCGTAGGTTCTCTGATTTCGAAAACATTGAACAGTCACTTCAGCTGGTGTCCCTGTCCCCTGTCACAAGACCCTGAAACAGCACCACAGGAGCTGCAGTTGGAACTGATAGATCTTCAGTCTGACTCCGTCAGACATGATGCCTTGAATAAAGGTGTCAGTTTTGTACCAGTTTAAAGGGTAAAAACCTTCCATTATATTTTGCCACTGGTAAAAGAGATCTCATAGTGTAAATGTTTACCCCGAACTCTCAATACTCTGATATTGCACTGTTTTTGAGTTGTACGCCTTCTGGTGTCATCTGGCCCTACACCAATGGGGACTAGGCTCTAAAGAAAGCCGTCTCGGGTGTGGGCCAATCAACTTCAAGGACAGTGCATATTATTATCCTTATCAGAGTTGCTTCTTTTTGTTTGCTTTATTGACTACTTGTGTTGTGGTCATTGCAAACATGATGCCTTGAATAAAGGTGTCAGTTTTGTACCAGTTTAAAGGGTAAAAACCTTCCATTATATTTTGCCACTGGTAAAAGAGATCTCATAGTGTAAATGTTTACCCCGAACTCTCAATACTCTGATATTGCACTGTTTTTGAGTTGTACGCCTTCTGGTGTCATCTGGCCCTACACCAATGGGGACTAGGCTCTAAAGAAAGCCGTCTCGGGTGTGGGCCAATCAACTTCAAGGACAGTGCATATTATTATCCTTATCAGAGTTGCTTCTTTTTGTTTGCTTTATTGACTACTTGTGTTGTGGTCATTGCAAACATGATGCCTTGAATAAAGGTGTCAGTTTTGTACCAGTTTAAAGGGTAAAAACCTTCCATTATCTGACTCCGTCCTAAAGGAGAAGTTAAACTGAATGACTTTTACTCTATGAGATCTATTTTACCAGTGGCAAAATATAGTAGTAGGTTTTTACCCTTTTAAACTGGTACTTCACTTAACAGAGCCACGTTTCCAAACCTCCGGAGGACTGCACAGAAGATACTGACTTTGTTTGGTTCGACTTATGTGTGTGAGCAGACAATCAGCGTCATGAACGCCAACAAAGCCCGTCACAGATCAAAGTTTACGGATCAGCACCTAAGATCTATCCTGAGAATTGCCACAACCAAAATAACTCCAGAATTGGATGCACTGCCAAAATGGGAGATCAACAACACTGTTCCCACTGAAACTGATGACGTGTTGCTGCAGCGAGGTTGGAGCCAAATCTCCGACACAGCCTGCGTGGCTGCTCTAACCTGTTAATGTAGATAATAAAGAAGTTCAAGTGAGGTAATTGGTTTGGCGCAGGCCTTAGATGTTTTCATGATGTTTGATCAGTCACGTTACATGTTTTTGTATTGTTCATGTTCGTGCAATTTGTTAAATTGCCTTGCAATAAATGCTTTGCTACCTGTTAAAGGCCAAATCCTTTCATGTAATGATTTTTACATGTCATTTATATTAGTTCACACAAACACTCCATCCATCTGTTCCTGGCCCGGTCCCTCTGTCAAATTTTAGAACCCATTGTGGCCTGCGAGTCAAAAGGTTTGCCCACCCCTGGTGTAGAGTATAGTGGTGTATAGTAGTGTAGTGTATAGTAGTGTAGTGTATAGTAGTGGTGTATAGTAGTGTAGTGGTGTATAGTAGTGTTGTGTATAGTGGTGTAGTGTATAGTAGTATAGTGTAGAATATAGTGGTGTATAGTAGTGTAGTGTATGGTAGTGTATTGTATAGTAGAATGTATAGTGTAGTGTATCGTGGCATGTATAGTGCATCGTGTAATGTACTGTATAGTGCAGCGTAAAGTGTAGTGTATAGTGTAGAGTATAGTCGTGTATAGTAGTGTCGTGTATAGTAGTGTCGTGTATAGTAGTGTCGTGTATAGTAGTGTCGTGTATAGTAGTGGCGTGTATAGTAGTGTCGTGTATAGTAGTGTAGTGTATTGTGTCGTGTATAGTGTAGTGTATAGTGTAGAGTATAGTGGTGTATCTTCTCTTCTTCTTCTTGTTTGTCCATCAAAGTTTATGATGACCATGGCACGTGTCATTTTGTTGGGTTTTGATGAGTGGATGTAGAGCTCTGAGGTGCAGCCACAAGTCCTTCCTTGGTAGATTTGCGCTGCTGCCTCTTCAAGATAGCACAGGAGCTTCTCCTACTCTCACAGAGGACTGCACCGTCCTGTACTTTTCTTCTCCAGGCAGGTCGGTCCTGTGCTAGGGATTCCCAGCTTTTCAGGTTGAATCCAAAGCTCTTCAAGGAAGCTTTTTGGGGCCACCTTGTGCTCGCTTGCCATTCTTCAGCTCGCCAAAGAAGACTTGTTTTGGAAGTCTCGCGTAGGGCATTCTGGTCACGTGGCCAGTCCATCTAAGCTGTTCCTTCGCAAGCAAGGTGTAGATGCTGGGGATATTTGCCTTGCTGAGGACTTCCGTGTCAGGGATTCTGTCTTGCCACTTGATCCTCAGCAGTTTCCTCAGACAGCTCAAGTGGAGATGATTAAATTTCTTGGCATGGCGCTGGTAAACTGTCCAGGCTTCGCACCCATACAGAAGAGTTGGTAAGACAACAGCCCGGTAGACCTTCAGTTTTGTCTCCTGCTTGATGCCAGTACTTTCCCATACCGAGTCACGTAGACGTCCAAAGGCTGCACTGGCCTTGACAATCCTGATGTTAACTTCATTATCTATGTGCACAGCGCGAGATAGTGTACTACCAAGGTAAATAAACTTGTCAACGGCTGAAAGCTTTTGCCCATTCACAAAGATGGTTGGCTCAGTGTAGGGTTTCCCAGGAGCAGGTTGGTATAGAACTTTAGTCTTCTTTGTGCTGATTGATAGGCCAAAGTTGTTACAAGCTGAGGAGAAGTTGTCCATACAGTCATGTAGTTCTTTATTTGAGCCAGCAGCCAGAGCACAGTCATCAGCAAACACAAGTTCTCGAACAGTGACTTCCTCCACTCTAGTTTTGGCTTGCATCCTCCGCAGATTGAATAGCCCACCGTCAAAACCAGTGGCGGCTCCTGCAAAATCTCTCAGGGGGGGGCAAATGTCTGGATGATTGATAAGGATAAGGTCCACCCATGCAATGGATAAATTAACAGCTTAAGCATGTAAAGGCAACTTTACTTCTTTAATATTAATGAAAAATAAAGTGACTCTTACAATACATCTTGTTTGTTTCTATACTCACTATTAAAACAAACCACTCAAGTTTATTTTATTAAAGATTCCACTAGGTGGCGACAAATTAAATTGTTGGATGAAACGTGCTTACGTATGATGAAGTAAGCTCGTATGATGACGTAAGCACGTTAGGGCGAGCCCTCCCGGAAGCCATAGAGAATGCATTGCAGCGCCCCCGTTCGAAAAAAAACATCTTTGAATGTAAGTCTATGGGACCACTCGGGGCGATTCTCAGCTGGAAGGAAATCGCCCAAAAAGAGGCGGTACTCCACAGAACGTAGCATGACGCTGATTGGACTATATCCAGAGGCACAGTGACGGCTAGCGTGACTCTGTGGTTGAATTACATTGGTGGTGTGTCGCCCAATCGCCCTAATGAAGAAACCGCCCCTGGTTAAAACGGTAGATGAAGTTAATCCCAGTGTTGTGGTTCTGGAATGAGTCTTGCAGCATGGCAGAAAACACCATGCTGAAGAGCGTTGGCGCTAAAACGCAGCCTTGCTTCACCACGTTTGTGATTGGGAACGGATCAGAGAGTTCTTGCTGGTCTCTGACGCTGGCCATCATGCCATCATGGAGACTGCGCACGATGCCAATTAACTTATAGATCAACATTTTGTTCTTGGCATTTCTCCTGTAACTGCCGGGCAGTAAATACCATGTCAGTGGTTCCGCGGTCTTTTCTGAAACCACACTGACTCTCAGGTAGCGGACCCTGATCTAGGTGGACAATTAGGCGGTTCAGAAGGATTCTTGCCAAGATTTTGCCAGCAATTGATAGTATAGAGATGCCTCTATGGTTGTCACAGTCCTGCCGATTTCCTTTCCTCTTATATAGATTTATTATAGTGGTATCCTTGAACTCATTGGGAACGGCTTCTAAGTTCCACAGAGACCGGAAGAGGTCGGTCAGTTTCTCGACTAAGCGAGGCCCTCCAGCCTTGTAGATTTCTGCTGGAATGGCATCGGACCCTGGAGCTTTGCCTGATGAGAGGAGTGTTATGGCTTTGCTGGTTTCCTCAGTGGATGGTAGAACAGCAAGGGACTGGTTTATTTCAACTTGAGGCAGTCTCGCAATAGTAGTAGTGTAGTGTATAGTAGTGTAGTGTATGGTAGTGTACTGTATAGTAGAATGTATAGTGTAGTGTATCATGACATGTAAAGTGTATCGTGTAATGTACTGTATAGTGTACAGTGTAGTGTCGAGTGTAGAGTATAGTGGTGTATAGCAGAGGTGGGACAAAGTCATTGTTATGCAAGTCCAAGTCGAGTCGCAAGTCATCAAATTCATGACTCGAGTCTGACTCGAGTCCAAGTCACATGACTCGAGTCCACACCTTTGGTGTATAGTAGTATCGTGTATAGTAGTGTAGTGTATAGTGTAGAGTATAGTGTAGTGTATAGTAGTGTGGTGTATAGTAGCGTAGTGTATAGTAGTGTAGTGTATAGTATAGTGGTGTATAGTAGTGTCGTGTATAGTAGTGTAGTGTATAGTAGTGTAGTGTATAGTGTAGAGCAGGGGTCGGCAACCTACGGCTCCGGAGCCGCATGCGGCTCTCTACGGGCTGCTTCTTGACGATATGTACGTATGTACATAGATGCATTGCGGCTCTTAAATACTGAATTTTGTACCGAATTGGAAAGAAATGGCTCTTCTTGTTATTTTGGTTGCCGACCCTTGGTGTAGAGTATAGTAGTGTAGTGTATAGTAGCGTAGTGTATAGTAGTGTGGTGTAGAGTGTCATGTATAGTGTAGAGTATAGTGTAGAGTATAGTGGTGCATAGTAGTGTAGTGTATGGTAGTGTAGTGTATAGTAGAATGTACAGTGTAGTGTATCGTGTAATGTACTGTAAAGTGTAGTCTATAGTAGTGTATAGTGTAGTGTATAGTAGTGTATCGTATAATTGCATGTCAACCCATACGGTTTACTCCGTATTCTTGAAGAAGCAAATTGAGTTGTCAGGCTCATACGGCGCACAGCCGATAAGGATGTTGAGAAGTATGGGGTTACTATTGTTGTTGTTGACGTTACGACGATAACAAAGCGGGTGGGGGGGGGGTCTGTGGGGCCTTGGCCTGGACTTACGAGCGCCTTCAAATCCTGGACAGTCTCCGACTCGACGTCGCTCATCGTAGCCGGAGGCGGGTGTGGTGGAGGCAGCGGACAACGCGGACGGACGGGAGAGAGAGGAGATCGCGAAGCGCTTCGACCTCGCTTCACTGAATGTGTTTTGAATGAATGAACGGAGAGAATGAGTTAAAAACACAAGCCAGGGGCGTTGCACGGTGACTGTTGGATGGCGGGCAGGGGATGGGGTGTGGCAAAAGCAACTACGAGGCGTCGTTTGGATAAAACCACCACCCGCCCCACCCCAAGTGCTGAATTACGAAACGCGTTTAATGGGGGTGGGGTGGGGGAAAGCCCAGCGTGCACAGCGTATATACATTGTAAGACGCATCCACCACCACGAGGGACATTGTGCCAGGCTAGGTGTACTTTTGTTCAAGTTCAAAAAGACACGCACACACGCCGGATTATAAGACGCACCCCCAGCTTTTTACATTACATTTTTTTAAGTGTGTCTTATAATCAGGAAAAAACACTGGCTTCTATCGATCTACTGCTGGATGATGACAGCCCGCTCCTTCCCAAGCCGTGCGGGTGGAGGTGGTAACGCGTGACCATACTTCACCACCCTGGTCAGCTGTGGCCGGTTGATGAAGCGGTCGGCGATGCAATCGACGTCAAGGGAGAGCATTGGGGAGAGGCTCAGTGCGGGTGTCGGCCTTGGCAGAGTAAAAGTTAAAATGTAAAAACAACGAGCCTACCTTTACCTTCACTTTTACCTTACCACAATACAATCACTCTACCCTACTTTTTACCCTTCAGCAAGTAAGCTTAAAGGTAAAAAGTAACGAGCCTACCTTTACCCTACCGCTCTGCCGGCGCCGCACCCGCGATGCCCACACCACGGAGCGGCCTGGCCGACGTTGCTCTTCCCTCACCCCCACATAGAGCCTCGCGGGGAAGTCACCTGGCCTACAGGTTTTACCCAGGAGCCCTCCTCGTGGGAAACCTCCCCAGTTTCCTGGGGCCAGGGGAATTGGCCGAGGCTTCCTCGAGGTTAAATGGCGCTGCGGCGCCGTGAATTAACGTGAAATTACCCGGTCACGACAAGGCTACTCAGCCACCGCGGTAAGGACATATACAGCATGGCAAGCAGGGGGGCGGGGCCACAAACTACGGGGCGAGCGTGAACGTGCTCGGGGGCCACCAACAATAGCGCTAGCTCCCTTTGATATGTGTAATGCGAGCGTAAATGGGGTTGCTGCTGGGCTCTGGCCCAATCACATGGACCGGGGTATTGGGGGGCGTGTGGGAGGGGCCGCTGTTCACCTCGGCTCCAATGGGAAGCGAGGTGAATGGGGGTGGAGCCAGCAGGGCAGTATGGGAAGGGGAGAAGTCAGGGTCACGTGGGGGAGAGGATATAAGTGGGAGCCCGGAAGAGATTTGGATCATTTGTTGGAGTGAAGAAGCGGGACCACGTTGGGTGCCCGCCGAGCCATCAGCCACGTGGCTGATGGGGCTTCGGCACACCGTCGGCCAGCGGTGTGCGGAGCGGGGAGGAGCGGAGCGACTGACGGGAGAGCGCGTGCGGGGTGCGCGCGAGAAGGAGCTGACGGGAGAGTGCATGCGGGGCGCGCGCGAGGAGACGCTGGTCCCTTGTCAGGACCAGCGGGGTGTGAGGAAGAGTGGAGGAGCTGAGGAGGGAGCGCGCTGGTCCGCGGAGGAGACCAGCGGGGTGCGGAGAAAGAACTTGAATAAAAGACCAACGGAGACCAGCAGTGCCTGACGGAGTCTTTTATTACACTGGAGTCAGAAGTGGACTTTTTCAAGGTAAAATAACGTCAAGGAAGATGGCCGAGAACTTGAAAAAGCGTAACCCACTTGTTACGTCTTCCGACGACGGAGAGACGGCTGCCAGCACACGTCCTCCAGCGACCACGTGGCAGGCCGCCGCCATCTTGAGAGCCGGCCGTGCGCTGTCATCTCGGAGGCGCCGCGTGGTGTGCATTCTGCTGCTGAGCAGCTGTTTTGCGGGAAGGAGCCGCAAAGAGAGGACGCCGACGCTACCTCACCACCTTCAATGAGAGAGCGCCGGAGCCACGGGGGAAGCCACCGTTGCTACTACTGCCTAGGCGGGAGCACCCCCGTCCTGGCTCGTGTGCGAGACACCGGAGGACGCCGCGCTCACCGTCTGAGTTCTTCGAGGCGTCTCAAGTCACCACCCTGCCGTCCTCTGCTCGCCGCAGCCCCGGTCGAGTCGTGACGATATGCACCCGGCCCTAACACACACCTCACCCATCTTGCGTGTGCCGGGGTGCGATTGTTTGTTATGGCTCGAGATTGCGGAGCTCGGTTCGGGCTGTGTGTGTGTGCGTTGAGGATGGACACGCTGTCTGCTTGTGTTTGCTCTGTGTCAAATAGTGTTTATGCTTTGTGGCATGGGGATGTTATCTTGATGGCAAAGTTAATTATTAATTCGGTTGCAAGGTACGACAGGGTTGACGGTGTGTTGTCTGCCTGCATTTCTGCTTGCGATTGTGCATAATGTATGACCTGTGTGGAACTTTGCTGCTTGTAATCGCGATATGCTGACTGCACGTACTGTATAGACTGTCTTTCTATACGGATACGGAGTGCGGTGCATTGTTCTGACCATTGGGTTCGGGATTGTTATTAGTTGTGCGTACCTGTTCGAAAATTGGTCAATTCATTGGGGGACCCTAATTTTTGGTTGTATGGGTGTTCGTGCACACGAGATTGCATGTGTGTTCATAGGAAATTACGAGTGTTGAGGGATGAGGGTGTTGTTGGTGGCTCTGCCGTCAAGGGTGATGGGGCCGTGAATTGCCGCCAAGTGGCGTCGCTCTTTCCGTTGATTGCGTGCAGCCAGGGGTTGCATTGCGAGTTGGTGTGTATGAGCAATGTGTCTTGGTCAACTATGGGTTGAAAATTCCCCCGATACGACTGCGGCGATGCGTCGTATCGTTGGGGGTTGTTAACACGTGACAGGGGATGTGTATTGTGGGCCCCAGCGGGGGGCTGCTGGGGTGCACGCACGGGAAAAACTGCCGAATTGGTCGCACGTTGGGCCGCCATTTTGGCTAGCGCGGGAAATCGCGGGGATGCGCTCGGCGCATGGGGCCGCCATTTTGAGCGCGCAGGAAACCTCGGTGGGGCGCTTCGCGCGTGCCGCCAACCGCCATTTTCAGTGTACACATCGAGCCACGGGGATGCGGTTATGGATCTCATCCCTTGACTCTCGTGTTGCGCTCTAACTTGTTTGCGTGTGTTGCACACTCGAAATGAAGGACGTGGGCAGGTGCCCCAAATCGAGGACAAGCACATTTATTTATTGTGGTTAATATTAATCTTGGGAAGAACAGCACCGTCACTCTGTAAAATGCAACAACACGTGTTACAACCAGCCTTGCTCCCGAGCCGCCATTAACCATGTGACTGGTATATCCGCGTGGTCATTCAATAACCCTTTCTCTTAAACCCAATTCTACTACTGATAAACCATCTTTGTCTTTGACAATCACATTTGCTCATCACTATTCGAATATTACTTTAATCCTAAGCTGTATGTCTATCTATACCATCCACTTATATCGATATATTACACCCATTATATGTACTGTATGTGTACAGTATACGTACTGTATCGCACCATTGTACAGCTTACTACTTTACATGTGTTCTATTCTCAATAACATTGCAAGTAGTTATACTCTGGGTACATGGGCATGGTTATAGACTAAACAGTATTAGAGTTAGAGAATTACAATGACAGTAACTAATTACAGTGCGTCAGCCCTTTGCAATGCACAGTGCTAAAACGCCTCTAATTGCATATATCACAAACGAACAATTCAAAGCCAATCTTAAAGTCTAGAACAAGTCTAGAACAAGTCTAGAACATTTATATAACGATCAAAAACAACCTTTGGGTCCTTTACCTGTAAAATACAAGAACACGTGTGTTACAACCAGCCTTGCTCCCGAGCCGCCATTAACCATGTGACTGGTATATCCGCGTGGTCAATCAATAACCCTGCCAGCCACCTACAGGCCCGACTCAGTCATCACATGCTGCTGTACACACATGCATTGATGCACTGCACAGCACATCAGGACTTTCACAGAACCACACTTTACTCCCTTGCTGCACAAGGACATACTTAAAAGAGTGATCCATTCCTAATGTGCCACACGTGCATTGCGTGTTGTACGCAATGCTGGCGCGTTGGTGCCCATCGGGGTAACAGGAGCATAGTGGCCCGTGTCTGACTAAGGGGGGTCGTGTCATTGCACCAGCATTTTGAGACTGAGATGCTGGCTGGGTTCTATTCTGGGGGCAAATATTTCACCAGTATACGCCAGCCATTGTTGAGTGGGTGTTGCACGAGTTGTGGTCACATCGGGCTATGGCCGAGGGCTGACCTGATAGCCCGGAGGCGAGACACTCGTGGTATGTCTCAAACTAATGGGCCGTGTGCTCATATGGCTCGGGTAGTCGGGGTTCTGCCGTGCGGTGGCAGACTGTTTAACCTGGTGGGCCGGAGGCTCACGGAATTCAGGAGTAGGGGTTCTGTTATGTTGCAGCGAACGGTGAGACCTGGCTAACATGGGGCAGGGATTCCCCTTGCGGGTCCTCCAGCGGGAAGGGCCACGGACTTGTTCCGCTCTGGGTTATAACAGTATTGAATGTATAGGGGAACTTGTCCTGCAGATCCTATTCGGTGATATGGATATTGTGGGGGTTCAAGTAAATGGAATATGGCCTAGGTTAGCGGAATGCGACGGGTCCGGGGTGATTGCTAGGATGGCAGTGAGGACACATGCTGGACAGCGGGTTCAGCCTATTGGTGATAGTAAGCCTAAGTTGTTCAGAATGCGTGTTGGGGAGTGCGACTCCATATCGTCAAGATATTGGCTAAGGAACGTTGTCCCATGGGGGGTCGATGGAGTCTGGCCTTGCCAAGGGATGAACCTTCCCTTGTCTGTAAAGTGTCAGACTATAAGATGCTGGGGTGTGTCCATTGGTGATGGGATAGTACGGGATGAAGCGTGACTGAGTCGTTGCGATGTGCCATTGTCTCGTCCCCGAAATTGCACTGGTCGGGTGGATGGCCAGTGGATGTTGCTGTGGTTGGACGACCATGGTGCGGGCGAAGGCAGGTTAAATGTTGCCGCTGGGGAGTGTTGCTCTCTCCACGCGAGGGTGTGCAGCTGGGGGCTGTGTTGAGAGTGACAGTGGGTAGATGCTGTGTACGTGAGATGTCTGTGCTGGTCCTCAAGGGAGGACTGCTGATGAGCAAGAGCAGGACATTTTTTGTCACGTGTAAATAATATTTCTTAGTTAAAATGTAGATACTGGGGCATCCATCTCGTCGATTTTTGTGTATTTATTGGTTTTCTCCTTACGTCGGGCGGATTACGATCATCACCACTACCCTGGGGCCGGGTGGCTGTCGTGTACAACATGCGGATGTGCGTTTCGTGGTGCTGTGCCTCAGGGGGTTGGGTTCTCCTTCTCGTCACAGATCTTCGGCGCCTGCCACACTGGGTGTCACCGGTTGTGCTAACCGGATGTGGACTTGAAGGGGGAGTGGAGCGCCTGTTCGTCACTCCTGCTCTACCAGTTGTCTCTGAAGTTGGACTTGAGCCAGGCGGATGGACCAGCAACACGGACACGCTCTAAGACACCGCATTCCTGATTTATGCACGTCTGCCGTTCTTGCGTGTCGGTTACTGTTGTTGTGCATTGCCTTCCATTCCTTAATTCTTTTTGCTTGTTGCCCGGTTCCGTACCGGATCCTATTCCCTTCCCTTTCGTTGATTGTGTTCGTGGTTTTTGTGCTCTCCATTGTGTCGGTTGTGATTCCTGAGTGTGTTGCCGTCACTCGCATTATTTTATCCTATTTCAGCCAGGACGGCTGGTTTTTTTTTCATCGGGGGGGGGGGGGGGGGGGGGTCATGTAATGCGAGCGTAAATGGGGTTGCTGCTGGGCTCTGGCCCAATCACACGGACCGGGGTATTGGGGGGCGTGTGGGAGGGGCCGCCGTTCACCTCAGCTCCAATGGGAAGCGAGGTGAATGGGGGTGGAGCCAGCAGGGCAGTATGGGAAGGCCGGATCTGACGATCCGGAAGGGGAGGAGTCAGGGTCACATGGGGGAGAGGATATAAGTGGGAGCCCGGAAGAGATCGGGGTCAGTTGTTGGAGTGAAGAAGCGGGACCACGTTGGGTGCCCGCCGAGCCATCAGCCACGTGGCTGATGGGGCTTCGGCACACCGTCGGCCAGTGGTGTGCGGAGCGGGGAGGAGCGGAGCGACTGATGGGAGAGCGCGTGTGGGGCGCGCACGAGAAGGAGCTGACTGGAGAGCACGTGCGGGGCGCGTGTGAGGAGGAGCTAACGGAGGAGCGTGCGTGACACGCGAGAGGAGCGTGCGCGGCACGCGAGAAGAGACGCTGGTCCCTTGTCAGGACCAACGGGGTGTGTGGAAGAGTGGAAGAGCTGAGGAGGGAGCGCGTGCGGGGGCGCGCGCGAGACGACGCTGGTCCATGGAGGAGACCAGCGGGGTGCAGAGAAAGAACTTGAATAAAAGACCAACGGAGACCAGCAGTGCCTGACGAAGTCTTTTATTACATACTAGCGGAAGTACCCGGCTTTGCCCGGGTGAAAAATATATTTCTTAAAAACCTTATATATATACACAGATACTAAGGTATTGTCAAAGCCCGGTGGGCCGTTTGTACATTTCTTCACCAACAAATATTTAATAGGCTTGCACAAGTCCAAAAAGTTGTAGAAAGTGTGGGGTAAATAGTTGATGTAAAAGGTTTCCGAAAATTGTGGTCTCCCCCCCCCTCAAAAAATATCTTTACCCCACGTAGGTATATATACTAACAACACCTTACATACAACAGAGGAAGTGGTATCTATTGACTCTGTAGTAGTATCTACTGACTGTACCGTAGTATCTACTGAGCCAGTAGTAGCTACTGACTGTAGTAGTATTTAGTGACTGTAATAACTACTGACCATAGTAGTATTTACTGGGCCTACAGTAGTATCTACCGACTATATACTCGTAACGACTAACTGTATAGTATCTGCTGACTCTATAGTTGTATCCACTGACTATAGTAGTAACTACAAAATCGATAGCAGTATCTACTCACTCTATAATAGTGTAACGGGTTCCGGAGACACTTGTAGAGGTAACTCCTTTATTACAATACAACACTCCAACAGTCCTGATACTCTGTTACAGCCTAGGTACACAGCCTAGGTACACAGCCTAGATACTCTACTCTGGCTACGCTCTGGAACTCACCCTCACAAGGTCGTCGAGTCGGGAGTTCCAGAGTCCCACCACTGGCTCTCACATCGTCCCAGGGGCCTCCGATGGCTGGTCTTGGGTCTTGGGTCTTGAGCTACGACTGGCCCTGATCGTCCAGGGAGCTCCGCTTTTATGCCCAGTCCCCAACGAGGGGTGGGGCCGTGTGCGCCCCCAGATCTCCCACAGAGCACACACAGCCCCCCCCCTTTGGCGGCGCCAAGGGGATTAAGCGCCTGGGAACTCAACGCCTGGCGCCCAGAGGCTTAAGCGTCTGGACCCCCTGGGAACCCAGCGCCTGGCGCCCAGAGGCTTAAGCGTCTGGACCCGCCCGGGAACCCAGAGCCACCCAGCAGCCCCTCCCTTCTTATGTCACTACATTACCCCCCTCTATGTAGCCTCCAGCCATCCCGGCTGTCAATAATTAGAAAGTTTAAATTAACGAAAGGGAGCGAGAGAAAAAAAAATACGCGAGCCTCAACAGGAAAAGAAAAGAGAACAAGAAAGCAACCATAAATACCATAACCAACCTGTACAACTTTACACTATATACAAGCATCAATCAACAAAAAGGTGAAGCAATGACACGTGAACAAACGACCCGCGGCACACCTAGCCCTCCTCGGGATCCGCATAGAAAACGGGGAATTAACAACAACAAATATACAGATTCCGACGCGTTGGATGCACAACCACCGCATGGATGGCAGGGTTCCACACCATCCTGCCAGCCTCCCATCCATCAGGTGGAGAGAAGGCGAAGACCAACATGTCGAGCATCCCTCTACACACACTTATCCGGACGTCTGTCTACGTCCCGGGTCGAGAAGTCGTACTTCATGGCCGACCCATGTACTGGGCAAAGAAGTCGCACTTCAGGGCTGCTCCAGTATCTACATTACATGTCAACCGTTAGCACCCCCCGCCTTTCCAACGTGGCGTCTCCATCCTAAAACCGCGCACGTCGGCCATATCGGGGGGCTTCAACCCAGTCTCTCTCCAAGACTCGCATCGCAGCATATAGCTGTACCGACCGAGCTGAGACCCAATCTCTCTCCAAGACTCGCATCGCAGCATATAGCTGTACCGACCGAGCTGAGACCCCGTCTCTCTCCAAGACTCGCATCGCAGCATATAGCTGTACCGACCGAGCTGAGACCCAATCTCTCTCCAAGACTCGCATCGCAGCATATAGCTGTACCGACCAAGCTGAGACCCAATCTCTCTCCAAGACTCGCATCGCAGCATATAGCTGTACCGACCGAGCTGAGACGACCCATCGTTCACTCCCTGCACAACATGCACCCTAACAACTGAGGGATACAGTCCCAACGTAATGGGACAACTACACCTGAACACCACGAATCTCCAGCCCACTGTTTCAACGCGCCTCGGAGTGTTTCAATCTCCGGGCCGTCAGGGTGAGCCTACTGCTACAGACGCACCACGGAGGGTCTCAACCTCCGGGCCGTCAGGTCAAGCCGTCAGCTACTCCATGACGGGACCACACTCTCCGAGCCATGTGAGCGCACAGCCCACTAGGCTAGACATGCCATGGAGTGTTTCAATCTCCGGGCTGTCAGGTCAAGCCGTCAGCCATAGCATGACGGGACCACACTCTCCGAGCCATGTGAGCACACAGCCCACTAGGCTAGACATGCCACGGAGTGTCTCTATCTCCGGGCTGTCAGGTCAAGCCGTCAGCCATAGCATGACGGGACCACACTCTCTGAGCCATGTGAGCACACAGCCCACTAGGCTAGACATGCCACGGAGTGTCTCTATCTCCGGGCTGTCAGGTCAAGTCGTCAGCCATCGCATGACGGGACCACAACTCTCGTGTTAGACACGCAACACCCGCTGGGCCATCCTGGTCAGGATCTGCACCCCAAGATATTTGAGAGCCAGCATGACAATTCCAAATCCTTGGCAGCATGTCACCATCTCAAGATAAATGCCCCATACAGTATATACATCGTTAACAATGACAGCACAAGCTATACATTAACAATCACGAACAAAGCTCAATACAAACCATACATTGTTAACAATCACAAGCAAAGTTTCGCACACACATTGACAACACTCACGAGCGAAGCTCCACACAGTTTACCCAACAACAGTCACGATTCCCCGACGACAACGAAGAAAATGTCAACAAAAAAATCATTAATCCGGAGCGCGTAAATGTACGAAATGTCAGGGGCCTGGTCTCCTGACCTCCAACTTTTGGCCAGAGCAGCAAAGGCGGCGACCAGCGTGTCGGTCGATGTGCCGGCCCCGGCGCTGGTTACAGTAAGAATGGCGCCCTCACTGTCCGGTCGCAGCGCTGATGACGCGGTATGCTAGGTTGAAGCCAGCTGTCGTCCGGCAGTGAATGTCGCAGCGCTGATGACGCGGCGTTGCTAGGTTGCAAACAGCTGTCACCCGGCGGTGAGGGACGCAGCGCTGATGACGTGGCGTCGTCGGGTTGGCCCATGCTGGGCCCGGAAGTGACGTCGCTCCCAGCGGTCATTGCTCCCCCGGCAGAAGTGACGACACATCCGGATGTATTTGCGGCGGGAACGGCTGCCATCTTTGTGTGGGAGCCGGCGGGATGGCGTGGCCGCTGCGCCGCCTCTCTCCCTCCTGCTTCTGCCTGTGAGCGACGCATGTCGTCCAGGATGGAGACGGTGGCGTGTAGCAGCTCGGTGAGGCGAAGCAGCGTTTCCTCCATTGCTGCTCCCGACACTGGAGGAGGATCGGCAAGTGTGGTGGACGACTGCTCAGCCGGCGGTGCGGCGTCGTTGTCGGCCCGAGTTGGCTGCCCCGTCGCCGCTTGCTCTTCAACATCGCCGTCAGGACTGAAGGTACGTGAATCACTTCTTGTCTCCATTGCCACTTCTGACGCCAAATGTAACGGGTTCCGGAGACACTTGTAGAGGTAACTCCTTTATTACAATACAACACTCCAACAGTCCTGATACTCTGTTACAGCCTAGGTACACAGCCTAGGTGCACAGCCTAGATACTCTACTCTGGCTACGCTCTGGAACTCGCCCTCACAAGGTCGTCGAGTCGGGAGTTCCAGAGTCCCACCACTGGCTCTCACATCGTCCCAGGGTCCTCCGATGGCTGGTCTTGGGTCTTGAGCTACGACTGGCCCTGATCGTCCAGGGAGCTCCGCTTTTATGCCCAGTCCCCAACGAGGGGTGGGGCCGTGTGCGCCCCCAGATCTCCCACAGAGCACACACAGCCCCCCCCCCCCTTTGGTGGCGCCAAGGGGATTAAGCGCCTGGGAACTCAACGCCTGGCGCCCAGAGGCTTAAGCATCTGGACCCCCTGGGAACCCAGCGCCTGGCGCCCAGAGGCTTAAGCGTCTGGACCCGCCCGGGAACCCAGAGCCCCCAGCTGCCCCTCCCTTCTTATGTCACTACAATAGTATCTACTGACTCTAGTAGCTACTCACCGTGGTAGTATGTACTGACTGTATAGTAGTATATACTGACTGTAGCAGTATTGACTGACTGTAGCGGTATATTGACTGTTTTAGTATTTACTATAGCGGTATCTACCAACTCGATAGCAGTATCTACTATCACTACAGCAGTGTATACCGACTGAGGTCGTACCTGCTATCACTACAGCAGTGCATACTGCTGTGTTGGTACCTGTTATGATGACAGCAGTGCATATTGTGGTGGAACCTGCTATGATTACAGCAGTGCATACTGCTGTGGTGGTATCTGCTATGATGAGAGGAGTACATATTGTGGTGGTGGTACCTGGTATGATAACAGCAGTACATACCGAGTGTGGTGGCACATGCTATGGCGACAGCAGTACATACTGTGGTGGTACCTGCTATGATGACAGAAGTACATTCTGTGGTGGTGGTACCTGCTATGATTACAGCAGTGCATATTGACTGTACTCATCATTCACCCTCACCATTCACCACTCACAACTCACCCTTACCACTCATCCTCACCACTCACCACTCCCACTCACTATTCACCATTCACCCTCACAACTCACCAATCTCCCTCACCAATCTCCCTCACCAATCTCACTCACCACTCACCCTCACCACTAACCCTCACCACTAACCCTCACCACTCTCCCTCACCACTCTCCCTCACCACTCACCACTCACTCTCACCATTCACCCTCACCATTCAGCCTCACCATACACCCTCACCACTCACCGTCACAACCACCACTCACCCTCACCACACAACCTCACTGTCACTACTCACCATTCATCCTCACCAATCACCACTGACCAATCACCACTCACCACTCTCCACTAACCCTCACCACTCAACCTCACCCTAAAAACTAACCACTCTCTCACCACTCACCCTCACCACTCAGCACTCACCCTCACCACTCACCCTCACCACTCACGCTCACCACTCACCCCTCACCACTCACCACTCACCCATCACCACTCACAACCGCCACTCACCCTCACCACTCACCCTCACCACTCACCCTAACAACAACCACTCACTCTCACCGCTCACCACTCACCTTGACCACTCACCACTCATCCTCACCAATCACACCCTCACCAATCACCACTCACCCGCACTGCTCACCCTCACCACTCACCGCTCACCCTCACCACTCACCCCTCACTAATCACCCCTCACTAATCACCACTCATAACCGCCACTCACCCTCACCACTCAACACTCACCCTCACCACTCACCTTCACTACTCACCACTCATTCTCACCAATCACACCCTCAACAATCACCACTCACCCTCACCACTCACCCTCACCACTCACGCTCACCACTCACCCTCAACACTCACTCTCACCACTCACCACTCACCCTCATAACAACCACTCACCCTCACCGCTCACCACTCACCCTCACTACTCACCCTCACCACTCACCACTCATCCTCACCAATCACACCCTCACCAATTACCACTCACCATCACTGCTCACCCTCACCGCTCACCACTCACCCTCACCACTCAACCTCCCCTCACCACTCAACCTCACCCTCACCACTCACCCCTCACTAATCACCACTCACAACCGCCACTCACCCTCCCTACTCACCCTCACTACTCACCACTTATCCTCACCAATCACACCCTCACCAATCACTACTCACCCTCACCACTTGCCACTCACCCTCACCACTCACCACTCACCCTCACCATTCACCCTCACCACTCTCCCTCACCACTCTCCCTCACCACTCACCAGTCATGCTCACCACTCACCATCACTACTCACCACTCACCCTCAACACTCACCCTCACCACTCACCACTCACCCTCACCACTCACCCTGACCACTCATCCTCACCAATCACACCCTCACCAATCACCACTCACCCTCACTGCTCACCCTCACCACTCACCTTCACCACTCACGCTCACCCTCACCACTCACCCCTCACTAATCACCACTCACAACCGCCACTCACCCTCACCACTCTTACCACTCACCCTCACCACTCACCCTCACAACAACCACTCACCCTCACTACTCACCCTCACCACTTATCCTCACCAATCACCACTCACCCTCACCACTCACCCTCACCAATCACCACTCACCCTCACCACTCACCCTCACCACTCACCCTCCCCACTCACCCTCACTACTCACCACTCATCCTCACCAATCACACCCTCACCAATCACCACTCACCCTCACCACTTGCCACTCACCCTCACCACTCACCACTCACCCTCACCATTCACCCTCACCACTCTCCCTCACCACTTTCCCTCACCACTCACCAGTCATGCTCACCACTCACCATCACTACTCACCACTCACCCTCAACACTCACCCTCACCGCTCACCACCCACCCTCACCACTCACCCTGACCACTCACCACTCATCCTTACCAATCACACCTTCACCAATCACCACTCACCCTCACTGCTCACCCTCACCACTCACCCTCACCACTCACGCTCACCCTCACCACTCACCCCTCACTAATCACCACTCACAACCGCCACTCACCCTCACCACTCAATCTTACCACTCACCCTCACCACTCACCCTCACAACAACCACTCACCCTCACTACTCACCCTCACCACTTATCCTCACCAATCACCACTCACCCTCACCACTCACCCTCACAAATCACCACTCACCCTCACCACTCACCCTCACCACTCACCCTCACCATTCACTACTCACCCTCACCACTCACCCTCACCATTCACCCTCACCACTCACCTTCACCATTCACCCTCACCACTCTCCCTCACCACTCTCCCTCACCACTCTCCCTCACCACTCACCCTCACCACTAACCAGTCACGCTCACCACTCACCCTCACTACTCACCACTCACCCTCAACACTCACCCTCACCGCTCACCACTCACCCTCACCACTCACCCTGACCACTCACCACTCATCCTCACCAATCACACCTTCACCAATCACCAACCACCACTCACCCTCACTGCTCACCCTCACTGCTCACCCTCACCACTCACCCTCACCACTCACGCTCACCCTCACCACTCACCCCTCACTAATCACCACTCACAACCGCCACTCACCCTCACCACTCACCCTCACCACTCACCACTCATTCTCACCAATCACACCCTCAACAATCACCACTCACCCTCACCACTCACTAATCACCTCTCACAACCGTTACTCACTCTCACCACTCACTCTTACCACTAACACTCACCACTCACCCTCACAACAACCACTCACCCTCACTACTCACCCTCACCACTCATCCTCACCAATCACACCCTCACCACTCACCCTCACCAATCACCACTCTCCCTCTCCACTCTCCCTCACCACTCTCCCTCACCACTCTTCCTCACCACTCACCCTCACCAGTCACGCTCACCACTCACGCTCACCACTCATCCTCACTACTCACCCTAACCACTAACCACTCACCCTCAACACTCACCCTCACCACCACCACTCACCCTATTCCCGTTTTAAAAACTTACTTACGTGTCGCCAAGTATGCTTGAGGGTGATTGGTGATTGGTGAGGGAGAGTGGTGAGGGTAAGTAGTGAGGAATAGTGGTGAGGGTGAGTTGTGAGTGGTGAGTGGTCAGTGATAGTGAGTCGTGAGTGATAGTGAGTGATAGTGAGTGTTGAGGGTGAGTGAGGGAGAGTGGTGAGGGAGAGTGGTGAAGGTGTATATATTTTTACCTATGATGACAGCAGTACATGCTGACGTTTTGTATGTTAAATGTAAAAGCTAAATGTGTGAATGTGTGTGTGGGAAATGTTAAGCAAACGTGGCAGGAATAGGGCGATTCTAAAGGAATCTACAACCTTCGATGATTCCTTTGCGCGATTCAAAGAATCGATTCCTGGCGCGTAGGAGGTTTCCATATTTAATTACAGAGTTTTATTTTCATTGGTATGTTATGTTTTAAAGTTTTCAGGAGTTTTTAATTATATTTTTGCCCCGGTCAACGCCGGATATTTCCCATTCGTAGCAGTTTACATCGACTCTATAACAAACTTATATTATCTTCTTGGTTCTTTCGGTAAAGTCACGTAGAAGGGAAGTAATAAAATAATAAAAATAAAACATAATAAAATTATTTTCACGACGTTTCGGCCACAACGCAAGCAGCCGTCATTCAGACTCTGTCGCCTCGACGGACCTGGTTTTCACCTGAGGACGGCTGCTTGCGTTGTGGCCGAAACGTCGTGAGAATAATTTTATTATGTTTTAGTTTTATTTTTATTATTTTATTACTTCCCTTCTACGTGACTTTACCGAAAGAACCAAGAAGATGAATCCCTGCAGTCACGAAAGCTTTAAATCAAAACTTATATTAAACTGGAACAGGGCGATTCTAAATGAATCTACAACCTTCGATTCCTTTTCACAATTCAGAGAATCGATTCTTGGCGCAGTCGGGTTTAGAATTTTAATTACACAATTGTATTTTCATTGGTATGTTATGTTTTAAAGTTTTCAGAAGATTTTAAATGTATTTTTCCCCCGGGCAACGCTGGGTATATCGAGTTTATACCACAAAGTCGTCGCCTGACAGAGTTGCGTGTCGAGGCCTAGTACCGTGCAGAGCTTCCGGCCTCGCCTAGATTGCCCACCCGGCTGAGGCTGGGTACTGGGGCCGTTACCCCCCCCCCCCCCCGGTAATACTGTCTAATCGCTATAATTTTATTATCTACCGACCCTATAATAGTAATTGCACACATTGGAGTGGGGGGGGGAGTGAAGAGGACGTGAAACTTTGATGCGTGCGCATATTTTTAACGGGAATTAAAAATGGCGTCCACCCCGCAGCGACAGCGTTGCTGCCCGTTGCCAGGGGCAACCGCCCGTTGCCAGGGGCAACCGCCTTCCCACATGCGCAACGGCGTGCTTCGTTACGTGCTGGTCGGCAATAGTAAATAAATAAATAAAGAGAAATCGCACTAAATAGATAATCGGTCCGATTTAAAGTTTAGAGACGAAAAATCGGAAATGCCTAAGTTTACCGCAGGGCCAGGGGCGTGCCCACCTGCAAAATTTAATCTTGGCGAACCCCACGGTCCGAGAGCTACATCCCCCGGTAGGGAGCGTACGCAGATGGACAGACGGACGGACAGACAGACAGACAGACAAAAAATGAATTATATAGGTTAGATGGAAACCGTGATGCGGATGGCGCTGAGAGCACTGATGCAAGAGATAAGGCACGGCAGGCGGGCAATCTGATTGGCCGGGAAGGCCATCGGATCAGCGACAGGTTTTTTTTAATGTAAAGAACAATAAAAGGCGAGAGAAGGGAAATATAGAGTCAGTTCGTGTTCATCTCGAGTCAGCAATTGACGCAGTCTACTCTCCGGGCACTCGAGCGTCCGTGTGACGCGTCGCAGTGCAGCCAGGACGTGCTATCCGGAACTTCGTTCGAGTCGAACTGTGAGTACGAGAGAGAGGTAGAGAACCGCGTGAGAATTCCGCGGGAGAATAAGTCTGAATAGGCGGGATAGACTGGGTTTAGACCGTCGTGGAACCAGTTAGTTGCCCACTGATTCCGGCTTCGGGCTCCGGGATATGTAGTATCAGGCACGCCGGGAATAAACGACTAGTAATCCATAAACAGTTTTGCGTGGTTTCTGTGAGTGTGGGGAGAGTGCGAGGTGGCGTGGGTACGCTCGTCGTGGTGCGCATCAGTCCAACGCTGCCCCGTCCTTGCGCCTGTGTGTTGAGTGCGCACCGGCCGACGCTATTTTTAGCGTGTGCACGTAGTGAGTGATGGTAGATACGCACGGGGTTATTCACACCGCTATCGTTAGCGTGTGCACGGGGGTGAGCAGCAACGTACGGGTAGTCTCTCACTAACGTCTGAGGGAATGCACGCGGGGAATGTGTGTGAATGACCCGAGGTGGCCGAGGGCCAGCCAAGAGTTACGTCTCACAGGGGGGACGCGGAGGTAGCGAGGCCAAAGCTACGAGCAGCAGCAGCGAGGAGGGAGGAAGAGGAGGAGGAAGGGGGAGAGGAATCAGGGGGCAGCAGCCTCAACAATCGCATCGCCACGCGCTTTTCGAGAACGCTTCTGCGCGAAGAGCCGACGCGTTAATGCCACTGGTTGAGCAATCCGAGGGAGTCGCCTGTTCGTTCTCCCGGTTGCGGCAGCCGAACCGATGAGCTGGTTTCTGAAATTACCCAAAACCCATCAATCGGGTGCGGTTGTGGTGTAAAGTGTGGGCATACTCCCATCTCTTACCGAGACGCCTGACCATGGGTGGAAGAGCAGGCCAAATACCCCGTAGAGCCAGAGGGAACTTTCAAGAGCGCCATCGACAGTGGAAGTTCTTCCTCCAGCAGTGGCGTGAACCATTGCAAGGCTGCACCTTTACCTCACTTCTATCCTGAATTTTATACCGTATACAATGAAACTGCCATTATAGTCCGGGGGAATCCTGCCTGTAATAACTCGACCCGATGTTCTATTAAAAAAATTGGACTCTGTGCTCACATCTATGATAGGTCGTGCCCCCTGGAAGCTGCCACTCATTGTTTCCCAATATTACAGCCACGTGGAGTGTGTTTATAAAGGATAAGGCGATGTTGTGAGATCTTGGGGGGCAATGTGTCAGTGTCAGGAGCCTGGCAGTGGTGGTCTTCGTGGCGAAGGTGGTGGTGGTGGAGGCGCGCACGGCTCCTGATCTTGTGCTTTGGGAGGCGAGGGATAGGTGGATCACACGGGGATTTGATCTAATTAAAAAATATACATAGTACCCTGCCTAGGCACTTTGTATAATCGAACAACGACACATCGTCAACAATACTGTGGCCTTGAGAGAAAAAAACATAGGCGACGTTTCGGGCAATGGCCCTTGTTCGTAGCATAGATGGCCATGTTGTAGCGTCCCCTGGTTACCGTGCCATAGAATCGACACGGCACACGCCCGTTTGCACCAAAGCTTTAATGAGCAGTGAACCGAAGCGTAACATAACGAACAGTATTCTCGAACATAGCAATAGGCGCGTGCGATGGAATCCCCCGTGTGTCACGCTATATACGGGGTGCTTTAAAAAATGTTTAACACTTCTGAGAATTTGCAACAATAACCGCAAGAAATGTGTCTCCGGGCTCTGGAGACCACCTGGAGAAGATTCCAGGCGTGTGTTGGCAAACAAGTGTGAGACTCTTTGACTCGTTAAAGCTATTAACATACATTTGTTATCACGTTACTGTGTAGTATCCGTTCTTTTTCCATTAAAAATGATAGTCCCATGCGAGTGTTAATATTTCTTGAAGCAATCCTATATACATATGGAGTGACATAGAATCGGTCACGTAGCAGCATAGCGCTGGCTGCTGGCAGGGAAGGAGATCTGCAGCCTACAGCAGCCCTGACTGACAGCAGGCTACGTGATAGACCCGAGAGGGATCTAGAGGAAGGGTCACGGAAGGGGCACATTGAGAACCCACTGGTAGGTTCCAGAAGGGCGGCGTGGCCGGGGCGGAGCCAGGCGGCGCTGACAGTATAAGAGGGGCCCCGGGAGGGGACCTCGGGGCTGTCGTGTGGAATGGGATCCCCGTTGTGCTGCCGGAGTCTTCACCATCTCGGAGTCGCCAGTCAGGCAGTAAGTGGGTGGGTGGTGGGTGGGTGGGGAGTGGGTGGGGGAGTGGGTGGGGGAGTGGGGGAGTGGGTGGGGGAGTGGGGGGGTGGGGGAGTGGGGGGGGGAGTGGGGGAGTGGGGGGGGAGTGGGGGAGTGGGGGGTGGAATGGGGGAGTGGGGGGGGGGGAGTGGGGGAGTGGGGGGGGGGGGTGGGGGAGTGGGGGAGTGGGGGGGGGAGTGGGGAGTGGGGGGGGGAGTGGGGGAGTGGGGGGGGGGGAGTGGGGGGCAGAGGTGTGGACTCGAGTCATGTGACTTGGACTCGAGTCAGACTCGAGTCATGAATTTGATGACTTGCGACTCGACTTGGACTTGCATAACAATGACTTTGTCCCACCTATGAGATGTGGACTCGAGTCATGTGACTTGGACTCGAGTCAGACTCGAGTCATGAATTTGATGACTTGCGACTCGACTTGGACTTGCATAACAATGACTTTGTCCCACCTCTGGTGGGGGGGGGGTGGGGGAGTGGGGGGGGGGTGGGGGGAGTGGGGGGGGGGGTGGGGGAGTGGGGGAGTGGGGGGGGGTGGGGAGTGGGGGGGGGGTGGGGGAGTGGGGGGGGGGGGTGGGGGAGTGGGGGGAGTGGGGGAGTGGGGGAGTGGGGGGAGTGGGGGGGGAGTGGGGGGGAGTGGGGGGGGAGTGGGGGGGGAGTGGGGGGGAGTGGGGGAGTGGGGGGGAGTGGGGGGGGAGTGGGGGGGAGTGGGGGAGTGGGGGGGGAGTGGGGGAGTGGGGGGGGGAGTGGGGGGGGAGTGGGAGAGTGGGGGGGGAGTGGGGGAGTGGGGGGGAGTGGGGGGGGGGTGGGGGAGTGGGGGGGGGAGTGGGGGGGGAGTGGGGGGGGGGAGTGGGGGGGGGGGAGTGGGGGGGGGGAGTGGGGGGGGAGTGGGGGAGGGGGGGGGAGTGGGGGGAGTGGGGGGGGAGTGGGAGAGTGGGGGGGGAGTGGGGGGGGGAGTGGGGGAGTGGGGGGGGGAGTGGGGGAGTGGGGGGGGGGGGTGGGGGAGTGGGGGGGTGGGGAAGTGGGTGGGGGAGTGGGGAAGTGGGTGGGGGAGTGGGTGGGGAGTGGGGGAGTGGGGGAGTGGGTGGGTGGGGGAGTGGGGGAGTGGGTGGGTGGGGGAGTGGGGGAGTGGGTGGGTGGGGGAGTGGGGGAGTGGGTGGGTGGGGGAGTGGGTGGGTGGGGGAGTGGGGGAGTGGGTGGGTGGGGGAGTGGGGGAGTGGGTGGGGGAGTGGGGGAGTGGGTGGGTGGGGGAGTGGGGGAGTGGGGGAGTGGGTGGGTGGGGGAGTGAGGGAGTGGGTGGGTGGATGGGAGAGTGGGGGAGTGGTGGGGGAGTGGGTGGGGGAGTGGGGGAGTGGGTGGGTGGGGGAGTGTGGGAGTGGGTGGGGGAGTGGGGGAGTGGGGGAGTGGGTGGGGGAGTGGGGGAGTGGGTGGGTGGGGGAGTGGGGGAGTGGGTGGGTGAGTGAGTGGGTGAGTGAGTGGGGGAGTGGGTGGGGGAGTGGGTGGGGGAGTGGGGGAGGGGAGTGGGTGGGTGGGGGAGTGGGGGAGTGGGTGGGGGAGTGGGTGGGTGGGGGAGTGGGGGGGGGTGGGGAGTGGGGGGAGGTGGGGGAGTGGTGAGAGTGGGGGGGGGTGGGGAGTGGGGGAGGAGTGGGGGAGTGGGGGGGGGAGTGGGGGGGGGGAGGTGGGGGAGTGGGGGGGGGAGTGGGGGAGTGGGGGGGGGGGTGGGGGAGTGGGGGGGGGGTGGGGGAGTGGGGGGGGGGTGGGGAGTGGGGAGTGGGTGGGGGAGGGGGGAGTGGGGAGTGGGTGAGTGGGGGAGTGGGTGGGTGGGGGAGTGGGGGAGTGGGTGGGTGGGGGAGTGGGGGAGTGGGTGGGTGGGGGGGAGTGGGTGGGTGGTGGGGGAGTGGGTGGGTGGGGAGTGGGGGAGTGGGTGGGGGAGTGGGGGAGTGGGTGGGTGGGGGAGTGGGGGAGTGGGTGGGTGGGGGAGTGGG